>NC_139628.1:13079105-13194105 GCF_964638095.1 Poromitra crassiceps
GATACTGTAGGACTATTGTAGGTAGGTTGTCTGTGCTCAGGGGTGTAGTGGTAAATACAGAGGTGGGTAAACTATCCAAGGTGCGTAGTTTACCCACCTTGTTTCCCCTCATTGATTTGTACAGTTGATCTGAAAATAGGTGAGTAAAACTCTGCCTCATTTCAAAGGGGAGGGTTACCCTCCACTACGCCCCTGGCACAGCTGTGCTACTGGAGGTATTAGTAGTAGTTTTTGTTTACGTTGACATCACATTTTTGAGAAATCAATACAACTCCAAAAAGCAAAAGTGGATTGAAATAACCGTCATGAGGAATAACATCAACATTTACAGATTTATAGTGAATGAATGCAAATGACATGAATACAGGCCTTGGCCTATAGCTTGATCCTGGGAGAATACGCCTTAGTGATATGGTTCAACTTACTGTGTAGATCCTGGGTTTCCCTGCAGGCCGGACAGGTACTGACGAGCGGAACACTCCAAGTCTGGAAAGTCTCCGTAACAAAGTCATGATGAGGCTGTGGAGGCCACTCAGTCAGACCAGAGACCAGCGGCTCATCTGCTGTTACAGACCAGACGGTAATGCTGCTGTGTGCTGCTGCTGCTGTGTGCTGCTGCTGCTGTGTGCGGGCGAGTGGAAACAGGTTTTAGTGCAGGAACTAAAGTTAACCCTCTCCTAACCGGGGCGCTGTGGTGTGTGAAGCCGCACCCTTTATGGATTGTTGTGTAAAACTACAGTCTAAACCAGGAGCTGATGCTGCAGCATCACCACCGATCACATAATAATCACTGATGACATCAGTCATATCATAATTGTGTGCTTTTATTGTGAACTAGGCACAATAAAAGATTCCATAGGCTTCCATAGGTTCCATGGCTCGCCCGCTATGCGGGCTCGCCCGCCCTGCAGCTCGCTGAGCTGGCCCTGCAGCTCGCATACACAACTCGGCTGCTGCGCGGCCTCACCCATGGCTGCTCCTTGGTGGCATACTTCAGGGATGCTGCATCCTGGAGCTGGCAACATGCAACAGAAGTCCATGGCTGAAGACGGGGGTCTGAAGCCAGACTCCCACTTCTTTCAGTGTCTGCCCCAGGGGCGTGATGATGCTCTTATGACATCACTGATGACATCATCAGTGGGACTCTGATGACATCACTGAGTGAAAAGTGTGTGTTGTACTTTTTAGTGTGAAGGGGCTGTGTGAAGAAGTTAGTGGGACAGACAGACAGCCCTAGCTCCATTTTATATAAAGAAGACGCATGTATGGGAAGTGTGTTGTTGGGCTTTTATTTTGAAGGGCTGTGTGAAGTGTATTTTTGGACTTTTATTGTGAATGGCTGTGTGTGAAGTGTGTGATGGACTTTTGTTGTGAAGGGCTGCATGTGAAGTGTGTGTTAGACTTTTAGCGTTGGACTTTTATTCTGAAGGGCTGTGTGAAGTGTGTTTTGGACTTTTATTCTGAAGGTCTGTGTGAAGTGTGTGTTGGACTTGTATTCTGAAGGGCTGTGTGAAGTGTGTTGGAATTTTATTGTGATGGGCTGGGTGAAGTGTGTTGGACTTTTATTGTGAAGGGCTGGTTGAAGTGTGTTGGACTTTCAACTTTCATTCTGAAGGGCTGTGTGAAGTGTGTTGTACTTTTATTGTGAATGGTTGTGTGAAGTGTGTAGGACCTTTATTGTGAAGGGCTGTGTGAAAAGTGTGTGTTGTACTTTTTAGTGTGAAGGGGCTGTGTGAAGAAGTGTGTTTAGACTTTTATTCTGAAGGGCTGTGTGAAGTGTGTGTTGGGCTTTTATTCTGAAGGATTGTGTGAAGTGTGTTTTGGACCTTTATTCTGAAGGGCTGTGTGAATTGTGTGTTGGGCTTTTATTCTGAAGGACTGTGTGAAGTGTGTTTTGGACTTTTATTCTGAACGGCTGTGTGAAGTGTGTGTTGGGCTTTCATTCTGAAGGGCTGTGTGAAGTGTGTTTTGGACTTTTATTCTGAAGGACTGTGTGAAGTGTGTTTTGGACTTTTATTCTGAAGGACTGTGTGAAGTGTGTGTTGGGCTTTCATTCTGAAGGGCTGTGTGAAGTGTATTTTTGGACTTTTATTGTGAATGGCTGTGTGTGAAGTGTGTGATGGACTTTTCTTGTGAAGGGCTGCATGTGAAGTGTGTGTTAGACTTTTAGCGTTGGACTTTTATTCTGAAGGGCTGTGTGAAGTGTGTTTTGGACTTTTATTCTGAAGGGCTGTGTGAAGTGTGTGTTGGACTTGTATTCTGAAGGGCTGTGTGAAGTGTCTTGGACTTTTATTGTGAAGGGCTGGTTGAAGTGTGTTGGTTTTTCAACTTTCATTCTGAAGGGCTGTGTGAAGTGTGTTGTACTTTTATTGTGAATGGTTGTGTGAAGTGTGTATGACCTTTATTGTGAAGGGCTGTGTGAAAAGTGTGTGTTGTAATTTTTATTGTGAAGGGGCTGTGTGAAGAAGTGTGTTTGGACTTTTGTTCTGAAGGGCTGTGTGAAGTGTGTTTTGGACTTTTACTCTGAAGGACTGTGTGAAGTGTGTTTTGGACTTTTATTCTGAAGGGCTGTGTGAAGTGTGTGTTGGGATTTCATTCTGAAGGGCTGTGTGAAGTGTGTTTTGGACTTTTATTCTGAAGGGCTGTGTGAAGTGTGTGTTGGACTTGTATTCTGAAGGGCTGTGTAAAGTGTGTTGGAGTTTTATTGTGAATGGCTGTGTGAAGTGTGCTGGACTTCTATTCTGAAGGACTGTGTGAAGTGTGTTTTGGACTTTCATTCTGAAGGGCTGTGTGGAGTGTAGGGATGTCACGATACCAAAATTATGAGTTCGATACCGATACCTGCCTAAGTATCTCGATACCGATACTGAAACGATACCACGGCAAAAAACTAAAACATCAGGAAAAGTATTGGAATAAATAGAGGGGACAAAACATGGAACTTAAAACTTATTTTATTGATTTAACAAGGTAATGCACAGCCATGTAGTCATTTTACTACATGCTGGTAGTACTGCCACCACGTGTGGCGCTGAACATGCTAGAACTTTTATTATCTAGTGTAAAATTAACATAATCTCTCCTGTAAACATATTTTAAAGGAATGTCAACCGTTTAAACTTATAAATAATATAAATAAAATATATTTTCACACAGCTGCTACACTATTATAGCTATTTGTTTTATCCAAAAAAAGTACTCTGTACTTGCAGCTCCTAAGCTTCATTAACATGAAGTGCCTGATTTATGGTTAATCTAGTAATATATATTATTTTTAAACATAAATGTAGGCTATTGAAATGTAGGCTTATTATGTGGTGTATTCCCAGCCCCCCCCCCCCCCCCCCCCCCCCATACGTGTAGGCTAGGTGTTTTTTACAATGAATTCGTATATCATTAATAATTGGGATTATTGTAAATATTAGGATAGGTGAGATCAGATGACTGCTTACCATGTAAAAGCTTTAATAACACTGGCATTGAGGACCATAGTGTTATTAAATATTGTACATGGTATGCAGTCATCTGATGTCCCCTCCCCTAAACGTTACATGTCATGACTTTCTCCTTGGCAGAGATCTGTGCTCCAGCACATTGCCTCGTGTTTCACTGTAAACGAGTAGGCTATTGTGACAAGCGAACTTTTTCAGTGAAACAAGTTCGCTTGTCACACAATACTCGTTGGACTTATTTGAGGGCATGTAAGTTTATCGTTCACGTTCGCTAACCTGTCGGTCTTTAAACTCTTTGAACAGGTCGGGGTGCCTGTCGGCAAGATGTTTAGCCAGGTTCGATGTGTTTGATCCTTTCGCTTGCGTCACGTTGAAGCACCTTTTACACACTGGTTTGGATGTGTCCACGGGCTTGCCTTCGCTGTCGGCAACGTAAGCAAAATATTTCCATATTTCGCTTCGTGCATCTGCTTTTTCTACAAGCGTTGGTCGGCTTGCAAGACTAGAAGAAGCCGCTGCCATTTTCGCTGCGTCTGTCCTGTGTGTCGGGGTGCTGTAGTGAGGACTGAACGACTGTGGCCAGAGAGCGAGCAGAGAGGGAAGAGAGGAAAGTCGACACGCCCCCACATGAAGCAGACAGAGTCAGAGACGAGCTTTTTTTCACTTTTCACGAGTCACCATTGGTTCAAGGCAAGGCTGTGTTGCCTTCACGTGAGGTGGGAGACAGGCTCTCAACTGTAATGCCGCTGTGTCTCTCTCCTCCGCTAACAAACACCACGGTCGCACACTGACGCAACCCATGACATTTTTTAAAGTATCGGTACTAAATTAACGTGGTATAGTATCCTTTTTAACGGCAGGGAACCGCGGTACCATACTAATACCGGTATACCGTGCAACCCTAGTGGAGTGTGTGTTGGACTTTTATTCTGAAGGGCTGTGTGAAGTGTGTGTTGGGCTTTTATTCTGAAGGATTGTGTGAAGTGTGTTTTGGACTTTTATTCTGAAGGGCTGTGTGAAATGTGTGTTGGGCTTTCATTCTGAAGGGCTGTGTGAAGTGTGTGTTGGACCTTTATTCTGAGGGGCTGTGTGAAGTGTGTGTTTGGCTTTTATTCTGAAGGGCTGTGTGAAGTGTGTGTTGGGCTTTTATTCTGAAGGATTGTGTGAAGTGTCTTTTGGACTTTCATTCTGAAGGGCTGAGTGAAGTGTGTGTTGGACTTTTGTTGTGAAGGGCTGCATGTGAAGTGTGTGTTAGACTTTTAGCGTTGGACTTTTATTCTGAAGGGCTGTGTGAAGTGTGTTTTGGACTGAATGTAACTACTGATTGTAAAGCGCTTTGGATAAAAGCGCTATATAAATGCAGGCCATTTACCATTTTATTCTGAAGGGCTGTGTGAAGTGTGTGTTGGGCTTTTATTCTGAAGGATTGTGTGAAGTGTGTGTTGGACTTTTATTCTGAAGGGCTGTGTGAAGTGTGTGTTGGGCTTTTATTCTGAAGGATTGTGTGAAGTGTGTTTTGGACCTTTATTCTGAAGGGCTGTGTGAAGTGTGTGTTGGTTTTTTATTCTGAAGGTCTGTGTGAAGTGTGTGTTGGACTTGTATTCTGAAGGGCTGTGTGAAGTGTGTTGGAATTTTATTGTGATGGGCTGGGTGAAGTGTGTTGGACTTTTATTGTGAAGGGCTGGTTGAAGTGTGTTGGACTTTCAACTTTCATTCTGAAGGGCTGTGTGAAGTGTGTTGTACTTTTATTGTGAATGGTTGTGTGAAGTGTGTAGGACCTTTATTGTGAAGGGCTGTGTGAAAAGTGTGTGTTGTACTTTTTAGTGTGAAGGGGCTGTGTGAAGAAGTGTGTTTAGACTTTTATTCTGAAGGGCTGTGTGAAGTGTGTGTTGGGCTTTTATTCTGAAGGATTGTGTGAAGTGTGTTTGGACGTTTATTCTGAAGGGCTGTGTGAAGTGTGTGTTGGGCTTTTATTCTGAAGGACTGTGTGAAGTGTGTTTTGGACTTTTATTCTGAACGGCTGTGTGAAGTGTGTGTTGGGCTTTCATTCTGAAGGGCTGTGTGAAGTGTGTTTTGGACTTTTATTCTGAAGGACTGTGTGAAGTGTGTGTTGGGCTTTCATTCTGAAGGGCTGTGTGAAGTGTATTTTTGGACTTTTATTGTGAATGGCTGTGTGTGAAGTGTGTGATGGACTTTTCTTGTGAAGGGCTGCATGTGAAGTGTGTGTTAGACTTTTAGCGTTGGACTTTTATTCTGAAGGGCTGTGTGAAGTGTGTTTTGGACTTTTATTCTGAAGGGCTGTGTGAAGTGTGTGTTGGACTTGTATTCTGAAGGGCTGTGTGAAGTGTCTTGGACTTTTATTGTGAAGGGCTGGTTGAAGTGTGTTGGTTTTTCAACTTTCATTCTGAAGGGCTGTATGAAGTGTGTTGTACTTTTATTGTGAATGGTTGTGTGAAGTGTGTAGGACCTTTATTGTGAAGGGCTGTGTGAAAAGTGTGTGTTGTAATTTTTATTGTGAAGGGGCTGTGTGAAGAAGTGTGTTTGGACTTTTGTTCTGAAGGGCTGTGTGAAGTGTGTTTTGGACTTTTACTCTGAAGGACTGTGTGAAGTGTGTTTTGGACTTTTATTCTGAAGGGCTGTGTGAAGTGTGTGTTGGGATTTCATTCTGAAGGGCTGTGTGAAGTGTGTTTTGGACTTTTATTCTGAAGGGCTGTGTGAAGTGTGTGTTGGACTTGTATTCTGAAGGGCTGTGTAAAGTGTGTTGGAGTTTTATTGTGAATGGCTGTGTGAAGTGTGCTGGACTTCTATTCTGAAGGACTGTGTGAAGTGTGTTTTGGACTTTCATTCTGAAGGGCTGTGTGGAGTGTGTGTTGGACTTTTATTCTGAAGGGCTGTGTGAAGTGTGTGTTGGGCTTTTATTCTGAAGGATTGTGTGAAGTGTGTTTTGGACTTTTATTCTGAAGGGCTGTGTGAAGTGTGTGTTGGGCTTTCATTCTGAAGGACTGTGTGAAGTGTGTGTTGGACCTTTATTCTGAAGGGCTGTGTGAAGTGTGTGTTGGGCTTTTATTCTGAAGGGCTGTGTGAAGTGTGTGTTGGGCTTTTATTCTGAAGGATTGTGTGAAGTGTGTTTTGGACTTTCATTCTGAAGGGCTGAGTGAAGTGTGTGTTGGACTTTTGTTGTGAAGGGCTGCATGTGAAGTGTGTGTTAGACTTTTAGCGTTGGACTTTTATTCTGAAGGGCTGTGTGAAGTGTGTTTTGGACTGAATGTAACTACTGATTGTAAAGCGCTTTGGATAAAAGCGCTATATAAATGCAGGCCATTTACCATTTTATTCTGAAGGGCTGTGTGAAGTGTGTGTTGGGCTTTTATTCTGAAGGATTGTGTGAAGTGTGTGTTGGACTTTTATTCTGAAGGGCTGTGTGAAGTGTGTGTTGGGCTTTTATTCTGAAGGATTGTGTGAAGTGTGTTTTGGACCTTTATTCTGAAGGGCTGTGTGAAGTGTGTGTTGGTTTTTTTTCTTCTGAAGGATTGTGTGAAGTGTGTTTTGGACCTTTATTCTGAAGGGCTGTGTGAAGTGTGTGTTGGGCTTTTATTCTGAAGGACTGTGTGAAGTGTGTTTTGGACTTTTATTCTGAACGGCTGTGTGAAGTGTGTGTTGGGCTTTTATTCTGAAGGACTGTGTGAAGTGTGTTTTGGACTTTTATTCTGAACGGCTGTGTGAAGTGTGTGTTGGACTTTTATTCTGAAGGGCTGTGTGAAGTGTGTTTTGGACTTTTATTCTGAAGGACTGTGTGAAGTGTTTGTTGGGCTTTCATTCTGAAGGGCTGTGTGAAGTGTGTGTTGGGCTGTCATTCTGAAGGCCTGTGTGAAGTGTGTGTTCGACTTTTATTCTGAAGGCTTGTGTGAAGTGTGTTAGACCTTTATTGTGAAGGGCTGTGTGAAATGTGTGTTGGCCTTTTTATTGTGAAGGGCTGTGTGAAGTGTGTGATGTCATGGACTGATGAGAAAATAGAGTCTGCACTCTGCACACTGCATAGAGACTTTCCCACAGTAGGTTTATTGTACTAGGCAATTCGCGCACTATGGGCTCTGTCAGAGTAAAGCATGTCAGCTTGAACATAATTAAACAGAGTCTACAATGATCAACAATCAATCAATAAGCAGTCAATCAATCATTTTACTCTGACACTCTATCGTCGGCCGCAAAGGCGGTAATTTTGTGTGTACGCTGGAATAGTGCAAACCTCCATATAGGCGTGTTTATGTCCAGTCCACACCCCTTAAAAGCCATATAGTCACGTCTGTGACAGCAGCTTCTTTCTTGCTGAGTGCCGTGCAAGCAGAGGGACAGAGTGAGAAAGAGAGAGGGGAGCAAGAGAGAGAGAGAAGGCTCTTTCACACGGGCCTTGAAAGCCGAAAAATGCACGGAAAATAGGATTCGCGCCTCCGATGTGAAAGTCGTGAACGCGCTTTGGTGGACAATTGTTTTACGCCTTTTGTCCCGCGACGGTAGGTAGTAACAGCGCCGGGTTACCTGGCAACCCGCCTCCATTTGAAAGCGTCGTCGCAGCGAGCCGGAAAAGGTGCGAATGGTCAGCTCATTCATAAAAAATTACAGGGGAAATCACCTCATGTATCAAGAAAGTGCAGGAGTGAAAGTAAAAAAGTAGCCTATACAATCATGACTGCAGGGGCACCAGGAGGAATGCTCCGTGCGGTTAGGCTTTATGCTCAAACGATGTTGACATTAGTAGGTACAATTAACGGATATAATAATAAGCTTCAGAGGGCTATAGCTGTCTGTGGCGAGTTGGTCTGAGGATATTCCCTCTCGAAATCAGCTCTGTGCATTCCCTTACAAAAACTACTAACGTTAAGTAGTCATGTGCATTTATAGCCTATACTATTCCCCCGACGAACGTTATGCAGACTGCAGCTGTTTGATATGCGGGCGGTCGTGTATCGTTCCAATTTTAGTATAGCCTACTCAATTGGAACGATACAGAGAAGACTGGCGTGCGGTCGTGTATCGTTCCAATTTTAGTAGGACACCATATCGATCTGCCCGCCCACCATGCGAGTGCACCTATCCTCCCTGCTCAGCGGACTAGGAGAAGGAGGGAAGTCTTGTTGTTGAATGAATTCGTTCATCATACAGTAGCCTGGGCTACACTAACCTATGAAAATATTCATTTGGGCTAGGAGGAGCAGGAAATCCCTCCGCTTGCCTTTCAATCCGGGAGCAGGGGATTTCACCTGAAAGCAGCACGGGAATGTGGCCGTGCTGCTTGGCTCTGTGTGAAAGCAATTTCTGTGGCGAGGGTGCGAGCTTTGCGGGACTCCTAAACTGCAATTTTTGCGCGATCTGTGTGTGAAAGAGCCTAGAGAGAGAGAGAGAGAGAGAGAGAGAGAGAGAGAGAGGGGAAAGAACGAGAGAGGGAGATAATTGGAGGGTGAACCAGTTCGGATTCAGATAAACCATTAGAAACTAACAAAAATTGATGCTGATGGAACGATCCATTTGAAACACACCAAAGGGCCGCCGCGCAGTTACGCAGTGAATATCCCCGTGTCCCAAAGCGTGAGCTTACTGTAATTACTTGTTTCGTTCATAGGCCATAACATACACATTTAAAAATATTTGTTTCTTTAATAGGGTAGGGATGTGTGAGATTTTAATTCTAGCCTATTTCAATAGCCTATATCAGAATTGTCACTCGGGTTAAGCTATTGTTGCATGCTGCAGTAGGTTACTAAAAGTGATTTGCTGCCAGAAACTGATTTCGCTCCGCGGGACCGCGCACAGCGCTGCCTCTGCCCACCCTGTGAGCCCCATGGCCGGCCCTAGACACCCACCCCCCACCACCCAGCCTGCCTACCCAGCCCAGCTCCCACCTTCTCCGCGGACACCACCTGCGCACCCCACACTTAAGCACCCCTCCCCGGGCTACACACAGACTCCCGCCCCGCCAGACCGTCGTTCCCCCTGGTAATCCAATTCAAAACGCAAATCACTTTTTGGCACAGGGGGGTCTTCCCCGGAGGTGGTCTCCCTGGAGAATGTGGGCTCACAGGGTGGGTAGAGTAGAGGCAGCGCTGTGCGCGGTCCCACAGAGCAATCTACTGTTACCTCACACCATAGACCTGTATGGTCGGGAATTATGTAGCCTAATAAAACCATGACAAACAAATTCTCATTTTTAAATCAAGGTGTGTTTTTTCTGCAATGTCGGCTATAGTTGAAAATCAACGTGGCATTCTGAGGAGGGAAGTGTGTGTGTGTGTGTGCGAGGTGTTGGAGAGAGAGTGACATCGATCCATGCTGTGCGTAATGTATCCAAGCGAGGATTTCCTGCACTGCGCGGAGAATACTGTGTGCGCTCAGGCGTACGCCTGGCGTAGTGTTTTTTTTTGGCGTTAACACTTTGAGTGCCACGGCCCTTGGGCAAAAGGTGCTGTACTGTGCCACATAGGCCGCAATGCATTTTAAAACAGTCATATAATTTCTTTAATAATTACTATGTAAACACTGAACACGCACAAATAACGATGAGACTCTCTTCTATCACCTGCAAAAAAAAGTTTATTGATCCCATTTTCCGTTCTTTAGTTATGAGCCGGAGAAGATAGCTTGATTTGACCAAAAACAGCCATTTTTTTCTAGAAACCTGAGATATTCAGCCTTTTGTGAAAGGAAGCATTTCAAGCACATCATTGACTCATTGCTAATATTTTCTGATGTAATGACACCTCAAAAATAATTTCCTTCAATAAAAGAGTGAAAACAAAGGAATTTTGTTTGGCCAAATAATATTTTTTAGCTGCAACCAGCAGCGCTGGCCCCTGCGTGCGCAGACCCTACACCTTCTTGCTGGTCTTGATTTACTGCTGGTGGGCATCAGATAGCCTATTCTAGCTTGTTTGCTCTCTGTGCATCGAGCCTGCTGCAGCTGCCTGGGTCTGTTGTATGCTGTAGTGCCCTGCATGCCCCACCCCCCCCCCCCTCCTCCTCCCCACCCCGTTGTGGGAGGAGTGTCTCTCTGGGCTCTGCTGTGAGTGCGTTTGCTCTGCGTGTGCTCTGCAATGAAAAGTCCGCTACATCCAGCTTTTTTACAGCCGCGTGTATTTGTCACCAGCTCCCATGCTTCCAGTTGAGAATAATAACAACTCCACATGCGGATGGGCTGTAGCAGCGGACACGGAGGTGCTCTATTGTGACAGCAGATTGGCTGCTGCAGGCACAGCTACGTTATGCTTCAATGAAGCAGCTGCATACGGACGGATGCGATGCGATTTCCTTTTCCCCAACGACTTCTTCTGTGTGTTTTACTCCACGTTCTCTCATCTGGAGAGCGCTGTCGCCACCTAAGGGTTCTGTAAAATAGGTTAGACACATTCAATAGCTCTCATATTGTAAGAGGCGATGTAAGAGGCTTAGATCGACACCCCCCCGTCAAAAAAACAATTTGGAGTTATTGACGCCATTTGGCGTCGCTGGCAGCGTACGGTAAATTTCTCTTGACGCCATATGGCGTCGCTGGCACTCAATGTGTTAAGCACCCAAGGCCCTTTTTTCTAACACATTGCGCTGGAACGCCTATTTTGGCACGGGCAACGCCCAAACGTGTGTTTACGCTCGGAACATGGCGATGGTATCTTCACCAGAGCGCAAACTGACACTTGCGGGAGGCAGATGATAGGCTAAGAGGCGCACGGACACGCCTGGGCCACGCCTACACCTGTGTCTGCGCTTAGATTCCAGCGCAAAACTGGATGGTGCGCAAAGTACGCTCCATTCCTAGGCTAGAGAGAGAGGTGGAGTCAGAGGCAGTGCAGCTAGGCTAGAGAGAGAGGTGGAGTCAGAGGCAGTGCAGCTAGGCTAGAGAGAGAGGTGGAGTCAGAGGCAGTGCAGCTAGGCTAGAGAGAGAGGTGGAGTCAGAGACAGTGCAGCTAGGCTAGAGAGAGAGGTGGAGTCAGAGGCAGTGCAGCTAGGCTAGAGAGAGAGGTGGAGTCAGAGGCAGTGCAGCTAGGCTAGAGAGAGAGGTGGAGTCAGAGGCAGTGCAGCTAGGCTAGAGAGAGAGGTGGAGTCAGAGGCAGTGCAGCTAGGCTAGAGAGAGAGGTGGAGTCAGAGGCAGTGCAGCTAGGCTAGAGAGAGAGGTGGAGTCAGAGACAGTGCAGCTAGGCTAGAGAGAGAGGTGGAGTCAGAGGCAGTGCAGCTAGGCTAGAGAGAGAGGTGGAGTCAGAGGCAGTGCAGCTAGGCTAGAGAGAGAGGTGGAGTCAGAGGCAGTGCAGCTAGGCTAGAGAGAGAGGTGGAGTCAGAGGCAGTGCAGCTAGGCTAGAGAGAGAGGTGGAGTCAGAGGCAGTGCAGCTAGGCTAGAGAGAGAGGTGGAGTCAGAGGCAGTGCAGCTAGGCTAGAGAGAGAGGTGGAGTCAGAGACAGTGTACCTAGGCTAGAGAGAGAGGTGGAGTCAGAGGCAGTGTACCTAGGCTAGAGAGAGAGGTGGAGTCAGAGACAGTGTACCTAGGCTAGAGAGAGAGGTGGAGTCAGAGGCAGTGTACCTAGGCTAGAGAGAGAGGTGGAGTCAGAGACAGTGCAGCTAGGCTAGAGAGAGAGGTGGAGTCAGAGGCAGTGCGGCTGACCGGGGCCAAACGGAGGGGATGCCACAATGGTGCCCATTGAAAAGCAGCAGGAAGCGGCTTCAGCTTCATTAGCCAAGAGGCAGGATGAGATCAAATCTGGATTTTGATTGGTTCCCCCCCTCCCCCACAACTCTGATGTTGTGCGTTTTGTGTTTGAGGTACTGCACGGACACTGCATGACCTGCTGTTTATTGTTCCCAGCATGTTAAAGTGCTAAACAAATTGTAATATTCACTATTTTTAAATAGGAGGATCTTTGTAGATAGCACACTAATACTCTAGCATTTGAGGTTATGGTTATATATACATATACCTATATATATATAATATATATAGCTCTCTCTCTCTCTCTCTCTCTCTCTCTCTATATATATATATATATATATATATATATAAATAATTGTTTGTTTTGCTAATCTCTTTTGTTAATTGATATAGCACAGTCTCCTGTGTAGCTGCCTTTGTCAATGTGATTTAGTTACTTCAAAGTTACACTCCTTTTTATACTCCTTTGTACACACACACACACACACACACACACACACACACACACACACACACACACACACACACACACACACACACACACACACACACACACACACACACACACACAAACAAACACAGATTGTTTACCTCCCTCGCCCTCATCTCTTTACCAGGCACTGCTGTTGGCGGAAACAGAGCAGGTGGTCATGTGACCTTTATCAGAATTCTGACCAATAATGAGTAGTAACGAGTAGTGTAACGAGTTACTTGGAGTAAAGTAAGGCAACTAATGTGCAATGTGTAATATATTACTTTTTTGAGTATCGACCCCCAACACTGGACATCACTCACTGATGGCATCCCAATTACTCGAGTGACATCACTGATGCCATCATGATGACATGAGACATGATGGTGTGTTTGTGTTTGTTTGTGTGTGTGTGTGTGTGTGTGTGTGTGTGCGTGCGTGTGTGTGTGTGTGTGTGGTGTCATTGACAATTGTGCAACTGCTCTCTGCACATAATTACTCAACTGAGCATGCTCTGTACATCACTGATGATGTCACAATGCAAGAGTCGAGAGGGATTTATGACATCACTGACATAGTGGAAGAAGAACCATCTTCCTGCTATAATAGGGTGGCTCGGCGAGCAAGCAACCACTTCAGCCTAAGATGTTCAGGCCAGATGAGAGAGGACCAGAGCGCGCTGGGGACCGTCCACGGCAGCATCAGGATAATGAGAGAGCGAGAGCGAAGTTCCCCTCATCAAGGCCTCCAGACTACCTCATTCTGGACAGGAGGAGACAGGAGGAGGCCAGAGAAAAGTTGTGGGAGTTCACCAAGTACAGGCAAACCTGCGACCAGAGAAGCACATGGCAGAAGAAGACTGATCGCAGTATTATCGTCGGCACTATAGAGAGACAAGTCAAAGACGCTTTGAACCAATATGAGATGAGCATCGACGGGCGGAGGGACAAGCTGCGCAGCATGTTGGAGGCTGAGGAGCAGCAACTCATTAGAGAGATGGGGGACAAGAAGGAGACAATGTTGGACAGACAAGGTAAGATGCGATTAAAAGCCAAGACGCTGAGGGAAAGACGGGAGAGTGAAAGACAGCAGCTGGTCGCCGACAAGCTGGAGCAACTGTTCATCGCGCAGAACGAGGAGCTGCGGGCCATCCAGACCATGCGCAGAGAAGAGGTGGTGAGCATGGACCGCGCCGCACAGCTGCGGATCAAGGAGGAGCAGCGGCAGCAGCTTCAGGAGGAGGAGAGGCTGTTTGCTGAGCTGTGGGATGCTGACCGGCAGGCTAAAGAGGAGCGAGAGAGCCAGGACTCCCAAAGGCGGCAGCAGAGACACACAGAGCAACTGGCCTACCTGAGGGCTCAGATGGAGGCCGCCGAGCAGCAGAGACAACAGGCCAGGCAGCTTAAAGAGGAGGAGGGCCAGCTTCTGCGCGAGCAGAGGGAGATCATGTGTCTGCTGTGGCAGCGAGAGCAGCAGCACAAGCTCCGGGCTCAGGAGGCAGAGCGCAGGCAGCTGGACGGCTGTCTGCGGCTGAAGATGAGACGCCTGGACCGCGAGACAAAGGCCGAGCTGGAGCTCGACATGGGCATCCTGCGGCAACTCCTGACCGAGGAGATGGACGAGAAACACGCCACTGTTCAGAGGAAGATCTCGCTGTGCGACGAGCAGCACAAGTACCAGCGATACTTGGCCGACGAGTTGGAAAAGCAAAAGAGACGAGAGCAAGAGACAGAGCGGCTGATCGAAGCAGAGCTGAAAGACAACTGGGCAAAGAGGGAGCGGAATAGTCAGATGCAGCAGGAGGCCAGGGATCGTCTGATGAAGGACATGATGGAGACTCTCGACCTGCAGATCCAACAGAAACTGGATCTGAACATGCAAAAACAAATCCAGCTGGCCAAGGAGTCAGACGAGTTGAACAAAACCATAGAGAGGATCAAAGTATTGGACGAGGAGCAGAAAAGACAGCGCAGACAGACGTGCCATGCGTACCAAGCGGACCTGAAGGCCCAGATGGTGCACCAGCAGCAGCTGCGGTCGGAGGAGAAGGCCCAGGTGGAGCGGGAGCACCGGCAGGGTCTGGCCGTGAAGGAGGAGTACGAGAAGAAGAAGCAGGAGATCCTCTCCAGACCCATTTCCCTCAACCCCTTCAACGCCTTCCTTCAAACACCGTCAAGGCGCTCGTGAAACATTGCGTTAACGAGCATGGAACGGACGGCCGTGAGGTCCCAGTGACCTTGACCTGACCTTTGACCACCAAAATCGAATTCAAGAAATTCCCTCGACCCCCGACTAAGGATGCTCTGTCCAATACACGTATTCCTGCATGGGGGTACTCTGTTGAGAAACAAAATGTTATCCAGAAGTTAGCACGAGTGAATAAGGCTAGTATTGTGACAAAAGGGGCCAAGTTGTCTAGAAGAGAAGTCTGTCCATCTGTCCCCATGAAAGAAAGAAAGTGGCCAGTCACTGGTGATGTCATACAGTTGTAGACGGCTTGCCCAGGTGGCCAGGTCACTAGTGATGTCATATCACAGATGATGTCATAATGGAGCGTCAATAAATGTCCACCACACATCTCACCCACAGCTCACAATAAAAGACCAACACACTTCTTCACACAGCAGCCCTCACAGTAAAAGTCCAACACACTTCTTCACACAGCAGCCTTCACAGTAAAAGTCCAACACACTTTTTCACACAGCAGCCTTCACAGTAAAAGTCCAACACACTTCTTCACACAGCAGCCTTCACAGTAAAAGTCCAACACACTTCTTCACACAGCAGCCTTCACAGTAAAAGTCCAACACACTTCACACAGCAGCCTTCCCAGTAAAAGACCAACACACTTCTTCACACAGCAGCCTTCACAGTAAAAGACCAACACACTTCTTCACACAGCAGCCTTCACAGTAAAAGACCAACACACTTCTTCACACAGCAGCCCTCGCAGTAAAAGTCCAACACACTTCTTCACACAGCAGCCTTCACAGTAAAAGTCCAACACACTTCACACAGCAGCCTTCACAGTAAAAGACCAACACACTTCTTCACACAGCAGCCTTCACAGTAAAAGTCCAACACACTTCACACAGCAGCCTTCACAGTAAAAGTCCAAAACACTTCACACAGCAGCCTTCACAGTAAAAGTTCAACACACTTCACACAGCAGCCTTCACAGTAAAAGTCCAACACACTTCACACAGCAGCCTTCACAGTAAAAGTCCAACACACTTCTTCCCACAGCAGCCCTCACAGTAAAAGTCCAACACACTTCTTCCCACAGCAGCCTTCACAGTAAAAGTCCAACACACTTTTTCACACAGCAGCCCTCACAGTAAAAGTCCAACACACTTCTTCCCACAGCAGCCTTCACAGTAAAAGTCCAACACACTTCTTCACACAGCAGCCTTCCCAGTAAAAGACCAACACACTTCTTCACACAGCAGCCTTCACAGTAAAAGTCCAACACACTTCTCCACACAGCAGCCCTCACAGTAAAAGACCAACACACTTCTTCACACAGCAGCCCTCACAGTAAAAGACCAACACACTTCTTCACACAGCAGCCCTCACAGTAAAAGTCCAACACACTTCTTCACACAGCAGCCCTCACAGTAAAAGTCCAACACACTTCTTCACACAGCAGCCCTCACAGTAAAAGTCCAACACACTTCTTCACACAGCAGCCCTCACAGTAAAAGTCCAACACACTTCTTCACACAGCAGCCCTCACAGTAAAAGTCCAACACACTTCTTCACACAGCAGCCCTCACAGTAAAAGTCCAACACACTTCTTCACACAGCAGCCCTCACAGTAAAAGTCCAACACACTTCTTCACACAGCAGCCTTCACAGTAAAAGTCCAACACACTTCACACAGCAGCCTTCACAGTAAAAGTCCAACACACTTCTTCCCACAGCAGCCTTCACAGTAAAAGTCCAACACACTTCTTCCCACAGCAGCCTTCACAGTAAAAGTCCAACACACTTTTTCACACAGCAGCCCTCACAGTAAAAGTCCAACACACTTCTTCCCACAGCAGCCTTCACAGTAAAAGTCCAACACACTTCTTCACACAGCAGCCTTCACAGTAAAAGTCCAACACACTTCTCCACACAGCAGCCCTCACAGTAAAAGACCAACACACTTCTTCACACAGCAGCCCTCACAGTAAAAGACCAACACACTTCTTCACACAGCAGCCCTCACAGTAAAAGACCAACACACTTTTTCACACAGCAGCCCTCACAGTAAAAGTCCAACACACTTTTTCACACAGCAGCCCTCACAGTAAAAGTCCAACACACTTCTTCACACAGCAGCCTTCACAGTAAAAGACCAACACACTTTTTCACACAGCAGCCCTCACAGTAAAAGACCAACACACTTCACACAGCAGCCTTCACAGTAAAAGACCAACACACTTCACACAGCAGCCTTCACAGTAAAAGACCAACACACTTCACACAGCAGCCTTCACAGTAAAAGACCAACACACTTCTTCACACAGCAGCCTTCACAGTAAAAGTCCAACACACTTCTTCACACAGCAGCCTTCACAGTAAAAGTCCAACACACTTCTTCACACAGCAGCCTTCACAGTAAAAGTCCAACACACTTCTTCATACAGCAGCCTTCACAGTAAAGGTCCAACACACTTCTTCACACAGCAGCCTTCACAGTAAAAGTCCAACACACTTCTTCACACAGCAGCCTTCACAGTAAAAGACCAACACACTTCACACAGCAGCCTTCCCAGTAAAAGACCAACACACTTCTTCACACAGCAGCCCTCACAGTAAAAGTCCAACACACTTTTTCACACAGCAGCCCTCACAGTAAAAGACCAACACACTTCTTCACACAGCAGCCCTCACAGTAAAAGACCAACACACTTCACACAGCAGCCTTCACAGTAAAAGACCAACACACTTCACACAGCAGCCTTCACAGTAAAAGACCAACACACTTCTTCACACAGCAGCCTTCACAGTAATACTTGGGCTCCACTATCAGCGTTGAGTAGCCATCAGCGTTGATGTCCTTGCTCCACAGAAATGTTGAGTTTTGAATGGATTCACCAGAAAACAGTCAGCAATCAAAATTTCTAGTTATATTATAGTAAATATAGCAATACTACAGGAATGTAGTTGTCTTATGTTATAGAAATGGTATGTTCTTCCATTGTGACATAATCAGTGAGACATTATAAATTCCTCTTCTACTCACGCATTGTGACATCAGTCATGTCATAAATCCCCCTCTACTTATGAATAGAATAGTGACGTCAATTCAGAAATCCTTCTTTCCCCTTACGCATTGTGACCTCATTAGTGATGTATAAGCGCTTCCCTGCCGATGGTATAAATAGAACCGGTAGATGGTAGCACTTCTCTAAAAATGTGTCCGCAGCTATCGTATCTTAAGGATTGTGAGAAGCCAGGCTTCCACCGGCCCCAAACACTGTGTTACAGGAATGGCTACTGCCTGCCCCGTCGGCCTAGCCTGTTAGAGCAGCTGAGCCAGCAGGAGCTCAACGACTTGTCCACTCAGACACCACACATCGCCTCTGGTTCCTCCAGCTCTCTGCCCCAGACACTGATCTATAGGAATGGCTACGGCCTGCCCCGTCAGCCCAATATGGGCATCGGAGGACAGGTTCCTCTCCTGTCAGAGCAGCTGAGCGAGCTGGAGATGGCTGACTTGGCTTACCAGACGCTACACTTCACCTACGGCTCCTCCGGCCACAGCAGAGCCCTTCAGCCCCACTTCATCCCTGCTCATGTGACCTACAACAAGAAGACGCTCCGTTTCTATGCGTACATCAAAGAGAACGTGCTGTATTCCCCTGAAGAGGAGTACCGCGTGCGTCCCGTGGTCATTTATTACATGCTGGAGGATGACAGCATGTACATCATCGAGCCTGTGGTGGAGAACTGTGGGATACGGCAGGGCAAGCTGATCAAACGCCAGCATCTGCCCAAGAACGAGCGCGGGGAGCACTTCCACTGGAAAGACCTCAACCTGGGCATGGAGCTGGAGGTGTACGGGGTCAAGTACTACCTCACACACTGCGACGCATTCACAAAGGACTTCTTGGAAAGTGAAGGCATTATTGTTAATGAACCAGAGACAATGCCCGTGGACCCTTACATCACACACCGCAACATACCTCAGCCTTCCTATATCACACCATCTGACTTTGATGAGCTACACCAGTTCCTCACCATGGATCGCAAGGTGCTGCGTTTCTTTGCACTGTGGGACGACACAGACTCTCTGTATGGGGACACCAGGCCCGTAACCATCCAGTATTACCTGGCGGACGACACGGTGGAGGTCAGAGAGGTCCATGAAGCCAATAGTGGACGAGACCCCTTCCCTGTCCTGATGCGCAGACAGCGGCTGCCCAAGATAATCAAGCAGCCACCCCTGTCCTTCCCTAGCTGCGTGCTGGAGCTGTCGCCAAAGGAAGTGGATGAATATTATTCCACCAAGGACTTTCAGGTGGGCAAGGCGGTGAAGCTGATGGGCCGTTGCTTTCTGCTGTATAACTGTGATGGCTTCACCAAAAGCTACTTCAAGAAGCACCACCCAGAGGTGGAGCTGAAGCCAAGAGACCCTCGGTCGTTAGCAGTGGAGGCTTTCGGGCCTTGTTGATGAGGTCAAGCTGTTCTTGTGGCAAGAGGTTGACAGAGCTCAGCCTCTAGTAGAGGTTGACAGAGCTCAGCCTCTAGTAGAGGTTGACAGAGCTCAGCCTCTAGTAGAGGGGGGGCGGGGAGCATTTCAAAGAGTTTATGCCCAGGATAGGAGGGGTTCCAGACTCGGGTGATATCACTGATTACATCACCACTGATGACATCACTGATGACATGATCACCAACAATTGCTTGAGTGACATCAGTCTCTTTTATCCAAAGTGACTTACATTTGTCAACAGTAGTGAAATCAACTGTTCAACACAGTCTGCATCAGCTCATACTTTTTAAAAGGAATAAGCTGTATTTGTCAATACTTGACTGAATAAATCGCATTCTTTTTGAAGAGTGGTTCAAGAAGGTCCAGGTGTCGCATGTGTTCTGTGTCGAGGATCACCACGAGGTTCTTTGCAGTTTGAGAGGCTAACACAGTAGTGTTGTCAATGGAGATGGAGAGGTCTGTGAGAGGGCAGTCTTTTGTGGGGGAAGAGTAGCTCTGCCCTACCAAGCTTGAGCTTGAGGTGGTGGGCAGACATCCAGACACCAATGTCTTTGAGACATGTGGAGATAGAGGCCTCAATTTGTGTGTCTGAGGGGGGGGGAAGGAGAGGTAGAGTTGAATGGCATCTGCTTACCAGTGATAAGGTCCCCAGGACTGAGCCTTGGGATACACCTGTGCAGGGCTTGGATAGGTATCCTCTCCATAAGACCTGGTAAGAGCGGTTAGATATATAGGAAGCAAGCCAGGAGTGTGCAGATCTTGTCATTTCTAGGTCAGATAGAATGGAAAGAAGGATTTGGTGCATAACTGTATCAAAAGCGGCAGACAAGTCAAGCAGGACAAGGACAGAGGAGAGGGATGAGGCCCTAGCAGTGTGGAGGACCTCATGACTGCAAGGAGAGCTGTCTGAGTGAGAAGCCTTGAAACCAGATTGCAGAGGGTCCAGCAGGTCATTCTGGGAGAGATAGAGAGAAGTAGATTAGTAGATTATTGAGAGCACCTGGCCAAGAGGGCATAGAGGCACACACAAAGTACCAGCAATACAAATAAATAAAATATAAAGTGTTAAAAGCAATAGCGGCAAGAGTGATGACAGCGTTGGATCTGAGGTTGTAGGTAGATGTGGATATCTGCAGAAGTTTGGATAGATAGGCCAAGGTGTGTCCAGTGAGTGCTTTGTAAATCAAGGTGGACCAATGTGACTTGCATCTGGCTTGGAGAGAGGTGAGGCTTATTTGTCTGTAAAGAGAGGGTATCCAGTTTTCCAAGAGTGATTTTTGTGGCATGTTGGTAAATTACATCACCATAATCAAAGGCGGGAAGAATACAGGATTTGAGAATGGAGATTCTGGAGGAGAAATGAGAGAAGAGATACAAGTCTGTAGTTCTGGATAGCAGTAGGGTCAAGGGAGGGTTTCTAAAGCCCGGGACATACTCCAGGCGGGCAGAGCGAGGCGGAGCTCCGCAAACCGGAAGCGCACTCCCTGCTCGGGTTGAGATGTTCATACTCAGAGTGCTGCTCAGAGCACCACTGTTTACATAGTACAGTGAATGGCCCATGATAAAGTCAATGAAACACAATTAAAAGTCAATGGAATGCCATTATGTTCAGTAGACTGCGATTTCACTCTCAAACGATTGTATCAGCACATGAATAGAATCGCCAATCCTGTTTTTATTGAATGTAAATAGGCTAGATCTGTCTCAACACAGTACAATACTTGAAATGACTAAAAACTAACAGTTAGAAATCAAAGTTTACCACATGGGTCAAGAAATGTGGTCAAAACATGGCTCAGTGTAGCCTACTTACTTCTTCATTTAATTTCTCTTCCTGTCTCTCCCATGGATCTATTGTCTCCCTGCAAAGCGGAGCAGAGCGGCGCGCTGCTAGAAAAATCTGGCGACACGTGTTTACGGCTGCGGTGGCCATGCCCCCACCGCGATTACATCATATTGGCCGCACGGCCCTCGCGGTTGGAAGCGCGCATGGAGTATGTCCCGCCCTTTAAGCAGAGGCTTGACTTGCAGTCTTTAGAGCAGCCAGAACAAGACCAGAGGACAGCAGAATTGATAAGGGTAGTAAGGATGAGGAAGGGAGAGATGTCAGTGGAGATAGTTTGAAGAAGAGAGCGTAGGTTCAAGGTGGCAGAAGGTGGCTTGATTCAACCTGACGAGTTTAAGGACATCTTCAGGGGAGAGGGGAGAGAAGGAAGCAAGCCCAGGGACAGGGGGCAGAGAAGCAGGTTTGGAGTCTGGAGTACTGATACTATATGTGCTGGAGGATGGCAGGAAGAGCTGGTGTCATCTACCTTAGCAAAGTATGTGACAAAATCATCAGCTGAGAGGAGGAGGGAGGGTTGAGGAGGGAGGAGAAGGTGGAAACATGCAGGTTGAAGGCAGAGGAGCTGTTGACACACCAGAGGTGAAGTTGGAGAGGATAAGGTGGTTGGGAAAAGGTTATAAAGTGATGGTCGGATACAGGAAGAGCGTTAACAGTAGGGATGGCGGCCATTTGAAACCGCTCATTACGTTTGTCATAATCGTCGTTTCACAACATCTTGCACTTTTTATGAACGTTGCAGATCACCCCAGCGCCGTGTATTCAGGCTAAATAGAGTCCATTTAACTTTCGGAAGCCTTGGCATTCAACAAAGATGAGTGGAAGCATCTTGTGCAGTGTCACAGGTTCGGTTCCAAAAAGAGTTAGGCTCGTGTCACTGGACCCGCAACATACCACAGCAGAACCAAATAACCACAAGGCTGTCCGATGGAAAGTTAGCAAAAAGGAAGTTAACCAACCCGCATGTTTATTATGATAATTCAATTTATCGTTTAACCGACTAGTATTTCTCATGACGACTAGTGAGGGAGTGGGCGTTTAAACGTTTAAGCTGCAGCAGGATCTGGTGAAGACCAGGTCACATTCCATGCCTTGTGAGAAAAAGTTAAGGAAGGGCAGATATTGCAGGGTCTCCAGCTGGATGTTGAAGTCACCCAGAAGAATGAGTGGAGTGGCATGCTCAGGAAAGACGGAGATGAGGGTGTCCATCTCATCTAAGAAGTCACCAAGCTGACCAGGCGGGCGGGTTACCAGAATGTTGAGCGTGATAGGTAGGGATACAGAGACTACATGGGATTCAAAAGAGGATAGAGAGAGGTGAGAAAGAGGAGTGACAGTACAGTAGATCCACCCACATCACTTACATCACTCACTGATGACATCATGACAGATTACATCACAATTGCTTGAGTCACATACTGCATTCAAGACAAGTCCGAACTTTCAACTCCGATTTCCCGGCCTCCGGCACATTTGCGTTCACGAGTTGAGTATATATGACTGACAGTGAGTGTGGTACAGATAGTCAGTCACCCTGGTAATGTTAACAGTTACAGGACTGGTGCTGTTGCGGCAACATTATTTATGAAATATACCAAAGGGGTTTAGTTTTGCAAAGACACGGAAATGCATCATGTGTGTGATCTGAGACATTGTGGATTAACGTCAGCCATGCCTTTTCACTCAGCAAGAAAAAAACAGAAAACGTGGGTTAATTTGTACTACAATCTTTCTTGGCAAGGATCACGGGTCCGTTATTGCTCCGTTCTACACAGATTCGGGTCCGACATTTATCGGTTCTATCCGTGTCTGGGTTTCAGCTTTCTAACAATAGATGGTTCCAATCCGAGTCCAGACACAAATTTCCCTGGTCCATTATAGGGCCCGGGTCCGTCAATTTTGGGCCCGTGAAGATCTCTAAACTGTCATTGACCAGCAGTCTCCAAGAGCTCTCTGGCCCTGTTGGAACAGTGAAGACCGTTATACCCAGAGCAAATGGTCGAGTGAGGTCCACTGTATAGTCCAGGTGAAGGACCGCACCTATACTCGCCCTGTGGTACAGCTCATCAGACTGCCTGCACTACCATGCGATGCTACAGGAAAATAGCGGGGGCTGTCCAAATAGTATCATAGGAATACGATAAGAATGGTATCTTCTTCCATCAGTTTTGTCTCTCTACTCACACATTGTGACATCATCGATGATGTCATAAATCATCTTATTGTGACCTGAATGATGATGTCATAAATCCTGCTCTCCTTATTGTGACCTCATTAGTGATGCCATAAATCCTTCTCTGCTGGTTGTATAAATAGGACCATTACATGGTTGGATCTTTCTGAACAGGAACTAAAGCCTTTCCCTTGATATGAACCAAAACCAGCTCTGAAGGACAACTTCTACCACTCATATGCCAGGCTCGGAGCTGATGGAGGCCTTGAAGATGAGCGACAGCTTCTGGTGGAAGAGCAGAGGTCGTGCAGATCTCGCGCTCAGAAGTTCTCCCTGGAAACCAACCGGCGCAGGAAGGCTCTGGAGGAAAAACGGAGGCAGTGGGATGTGCAGGAACAGCGCCTGAGAGAGAACATCCTGCAGAAGCGCAGGCATCAGGTGCAGGACGCCACCGAGCGCTTCCAAAGAGCCCATTTACCTCCTCAGAGAAGACAATCTTTAAGAAAGAACATCCCAAATAATGAAGATGCACTTAATCAGATTCAAGGTGGCTTGAGTTCATACAGCCGGCAGTCCCCTTTCCTGTCCAGCAACTTGAACTTTAGCAACAGCTGCACTCCCTCTCCAAAGCCTCCCACGGCATCAAGCTCACCCCACCTCCGGGCGCTGTCCGCTGTGGAGGTTTACAAGAAACTGCATCAGGAACATAGCATGACTGGCTTCAAGGGCAGCAGTCAACAGCCTTTTTTCAGTGAGATTCAAGATGCACAAGAGAAGGAACGAGACACTTGCAGGCCTCAGGAGCACCATGTCATTGACCATTTCAGTGATTCTGAAAGCCTGTCAAGTCTGGACAGCTTGGAGATTGCCGACCCCAGCCACAGCACGACACATCAACAATGTTCCTATTCAGAGAAGCCCCAATCACTCCAGAGAAGCCAAAATGATTTGTGTCCATCATCTGACCTGACGTCTTCCTCGGCGGCCTTCTTCCTTGGTGATGACTTACCCCAAACGAGAAACATGCATGATGATAAGCCCAAAAAACAGGAGTCTGGAGGGTTAAACAATAGGATGCACAACCCTTCTCAAGCCAGACGGTGCTTCACATCTATTGAGCAAACTCCTAAAATAGAAGTCCACCCCCCTCTGGGCAACTGCAGTCTGTTAACTCTTTGTGAGATGATTGATGCAGAGCACTATGGGGAAAGCCACCCTCAAAACAGTCGCAATGACAAAATCACAATGGTTACAAATAACAAAGTTGCTCCAGGCAACACATCGCTTGGACTTTCTTGTCTCAAAGTTGCTCCAGGCAACACATCGCTTGGACTTTCTTGTCTCAAACAAGAGGCGCAGTTTGATGTCAGGCAGCAGAGCGTCCATGATGATGACAGACATGCAAAACATCGATTAGTTACAGAAATAATTTTGCCTGCTAAAAATGGAAACCGCAAAGACATTTTGTTTGAAGCTCTTCCAAAGCCTAATACTTTATTGAAAGATAGCAGCACAGTTAATACCCGACATGAAGAAACTATCCAGCAAACAGGAAGAGAAAATAACTATCTGTCATTCCAGAAAAAGCCTAGTGATGTCACAAACAACCTCAATAAGGTTTCAAACTTCAAATCCAAAATTGAAAAGTCTGTAAGCACAGGATCATTGCAACAAGCATGCTGGTCTAACATCAAATCAGGCACTCCTAAATGCCTTAAGTGTCCTGACGAGGAGGCACAAAGATTTGCTCTCTCAGCAGGAATATCTCATTCAGATTCTAAAATATGTAAAGTCCGAATCATTAAAGGAATCCTTAAAAAGCAGTCCAAATATGGGTCCGGACATGCCACATCTGGGTATGGCTCAGGACATTTGATTTTTCCAACACAAGTAGCCTTAACAATTAGAGATAGCGTTGAATTGACAAGGGCAAAAGCCAGGGATGTGAAAGGCAACAACAGTGTCAAAAAGAGGTTGCACTGGTTTGATGAAGTAAACTTGGAAAACGAGGAAAAAGAGCAGAATATAAACGTGAGGAAACAGAAGAAAGCATGGGCAGATGTCGGGGTTCAAGTCAGTCTGCCCGCGGAGCAAGGAGACGATCAGGTCAAGGTGCTGCAGAGCAACACCAGGACAGCTGGCCCCAAGGTCCAAAGGAGAGCGTGCTCGGCCCGGGTCGGAGCGCGTCCTGTGTCCTTGTTTCCTTCCAGAAAGGGCACCGTCGTGCAACACCAATCTCCAACCGAGGTCAGTCGGATTGCAAAGACCCAGTGGAACATCATGGTCCCGCCTCCCAGGATGGACACTGCGGAAGACGAAAACGCGAGAGACAAGACGCCGTGCAACACCAAGACTACTACATGTACCATCAACAGTGATCATCTTATCAATGGTGTCAAAAGAATGGGTGGCTTCTCTCTCTCCCCTTCCAATGAGAGGAACCTCGTCAGACAGCCGGCCCTGGAGAGGAGGAAGGCCGGTGGCGAGCCAAGCACACAGCTGGTTCCTGGTTCAGGGAACAGAAGGTTTCCTCTGCCCTCTCAGCCAACAAAACAGGCCACAGACCCAGCTAGACAATTCTCTAGTACGTATGACGTGCCACTTCTGCTGGAAGAAAGGGATGCTATGGCTGCTATGGAAACAGCCCAAACACAGAGGGCTGGAGCGGTGCAGCAGCGCAGCCAGCTTCAGGGAGCCACCTCCATTTCCTTGGAAGAGGAGAAAATCCTCCTCTCCCTTGACAGACTCAACCACCAGCTGCACTGTGTTCAGGGGCATGCTGGGCGTAGTAGTGCTGCCGTGTGCAGCCTTGTACGCATCGATGTGCCCACTACGAGGGATGGGAAGGCTACGATCCATCAGAGTCACCGCACATTCTCAGCTGATAGGCGCTCTCGAAACCAGAGGAAGTTCTGAGCCCAAGCCTGCACGGCGGTTCACAGCGCTCCTATGGTATTACTGTAAAAACAAGCATTTTATGACCCACTAAAAGGGACTCAGCCTCTTTTGAAACCACTTAAAGTCGAGCTGAACCCAAAAATTACTTTTCTTTTCTTTTAGTTCAAATACCTGGGTATGCAGTGCACCTATTTAATAATGTATGCAAACAAAATCACAACAATCTAATTTCTTTAGTTTTTCACACTTTTTCACATCAAAAGTTCATTTTTCAAGATTTCATTGATAACAGTAATGTACAGTTTGCTGACGTCACCTAGTACTATCAAATTTCTACCCCATTTCAACCAATCATATCACGACATGCAGATGTCAATCAAATCTTCATTTCAGGATAATTTTCTCTTCCAAATGAAGTAGAAAATGGCTCCTAGTGCCTGTCATCTGGCAGAATTCCTATCCCATAAACTAACTACCAACTTGGCCAAATGTTAGAAACATGAACAAAAAACAAAAACTATAATCTCTAAGAATGCAAAGAAATGTAACTGGCTCGTTAAAACGCACATTCCAGGGATATCGTATTTACAGCAGCGATAATGGCGCGCGCATCCGAGAGCTTGGTTGTCAGGGGTCGCACTTCGGAGATTCCAGGCCGACGTGCTGCACTCTCCGCTCGGCAACACGAAGGCAGCTGGCTGCCTGCGGCTCGCTGAGCTCCACTCAGCCACTAACCTCCCGTCAAAATGCTCTTCCCGAGGAGAGCGCCACAACACACTGATTTGGAGGCGGAACACGCCAGGATTGGCCAAAGCCCAATCCAGTCCCCAGAATTATCAAATAAAATCATCGACATGATACTATGACCCGCCTCTCAACCTGTCATCTTAGACAAACTATGTTTTCAGTCTGAAACGTACTCATTATGCACGTGACGAACGGGTTCAGTTCGACTTTAATGTGCCTGCTGCTGGAGTAACACCAAGTGCTGGAGATGTTTGCAGTTATCAGATTAGAGAAGATCCCTTGGAGTTAGAAAATAAATGGATAAAAACATAATAGGCAAAATCAAAGAGAGACACAACAGCAGCAGCTTGAGGCTCTCATCACAGAGTCATGAATACGAAGTCCTGTCCAAAGTGGAGGCTGAGCAAAACAACTTCATAGACCATAATGCTATATAAGGGGTGGGAGGTATTCCCTCAGTACTACTTACTATAGAATGAGGAAAACTGTATTTCTGTCTGCACAACTTTTATCGCCAATCGATCTGAAAATTCACACATGGGCATTGAACATTGGAAGAGACAGGAAGCGATGAAGTAGAATTTTTAATTTCCCCAAATTTAAGATGATGTCACAATACACATTGTGACATCAGGCCTTCAGAATGAAAGCCCAACACACACAGCCCTTCCGAATAAAGATCCAAAACACTTCACACAGCCCTTCAGAATAAAAGTCTAACACACTTCACACAGTGCTTCAGAATAAAAGTCCAAGCCACTTGACAGACCTCTTGTGGTTTGATCAATCAATCTGAAAATGCACATGGACACATCTGTTCACTTTAGACTGCCACCATTGCCTGCCTGCCCCCTGCTCACTGCAGACGCTTCACCATCTGTACATTAAACTCTGGTCACTTTAGACTGCCGAAGGCGCCGAAGGCTATGAGCATAACGCTCATAGCCTTTGGCGCGGACCCATTGAGGCCCGCTGGTGGAGTTAGCTTCTCGGCTAATAACCGTCTGATAGAGAAGTAGGTATCAGCTGCTCGGCTGGAAGCGCGGGCCCGCTGTGACCAACTGATGGAGAAAGCTCCACAGCTGCTGGTCCCCCTCCGAGGTCTGCTGGTGGAATTTGCAGCACACCTGCTAGGCTACTATACGGCACGTTCACACTATATGCCGAAGCAACGCTAATCTCAACCTATGCTGAACCCATGAGTTTCATTTCAGCGTCCTTGTTAACAGGTGAAGCCGTTCACACCAGCCGTGCGCGTGCCTTGCTCAAGGAGCGCTCACGCCGCGCTCAAAACGATCATTCAGGATTCAGTCCTATTTTCCAAGCATGACGCGTGAAGCGTGAAGCTGCCAGGCATGAATTCAATGGAAGTTGTGGGCGGGTTCAAGGCGCAGTGAGCGAGGCGATGAGGGAAAGCGTGAGCTCAACTTCAGCGTGAGCTCACTTCAGTTCTGCTTAGGTTAAGCGCCAGGTGTGAACAAAGGCCAAGCCGTTGGCACGGCCCCGTTGTGGCTCGCTGGTGAGGTTCATGATTCAAGATTCAAGATTCAAGAGGTTAGCATTGGTGGAGATGAGTTCAAGCTAGCTGTGGATATCATCTGCACATACTAAGCAGAGAAATGTGACGGTAAAGTGCAAACTTTGCCCAGGACAGAAGTAATTTATCCACCGCTGTGAACACGACATCAAATCTCTCCAAGCAGCTGGGAAGGCAACATGCTAACAACACAAGCTAGCAGCTAGACCCAAGGGTCCACGCTGCGTTATTATGGAACCCACCGCGGTTCCGGCAAAACCGCGCCCTGTGCCCGGCGCCTACGCAGCAGTCAAGCGCTGGGATTGGCCAGGCGCCAATGAGCTCTAATGCTCGCAGCTCGTCACTCAATAGGGAAATAAGACTGAACTTCTCTTAAAATTCCAAGCAAGAAAAACAACAAACACCTGAATAATGTCATGGGCAAACTGGAGGAGTGCAGAAATGCCCGTTGGATGAGCAGTGGGTGGCGGCAGTAGGCTACAAATCAATTCGCAACTTTGATGATATTTCATCAGCCGTGGTGTCCCCCCTGTGCGTAATTGTGCAGCGCCAGCTCACCTGATCAGTGGCGTAACATCATTGCCATGGGCCCCCGGTGCAAATATTTGCTCTGGGCCTTACCTAACAATTATATTGTTCTAGAAAATATGGACTCACTCATTATTTTTTTCGTCAGGCAGATTGTTAGCCATCTATTGTGTGTCAGGACCCCCTAAGGGTAAACAAGAGGGGCGGCTACGCTACGTGCAGGGATATTGTAATAGAAAATACTATCACAATATTCCTCCTCTTTTGCTTCAACTCCATATATGGTCAATGTCACCAGAACCTCAGAGGAGACTCCGCTGAAGACACGTTGGAAAGATAACTTGTTCGTATATTTTCCCATATGATGACCCCAATCCACTGAATCCAGTAAACTAAACTTAAAAATGCTATAGCATTTGTTAGCCTAGTAAGCTACACGAGGGCAAGTGCTGACTGCATAAACAGCATGGAAGTTTATTTGGAGTCGGACTGCAGCAGAAACTAAGTATGTTAAGTCTGCCCAGTGCCCAAAGCAAGACTGTTCATGGGCCCTTGACAGCTCTGGGCACCGCCTGCACCACCGATCCTTACGCCAGTGCACCTGATCCAGCCGCTTTGATCTCTATAACAGGCCCGATTCGTATGCTACAAGCCGAGAATATGAACTTGTATATTGCTACAATTAACTCATTAACAGTGTGTAACAGACATTCAGTCTGTTACCCTAACCCTAACCCACACTAATAGCCTGCATTCTGACTGTGTTATGGTACGCATCCTACCAGTGGCCAACCCGGCAACCCCTAACCCTAACCCTAAAATAAAAACGCTTCCCCGCCATTGTCATAGGACGGCAATGAGTGTTTTCAGCGTCATGTGATAGATGGCTCTCTTACTCACCTTGTGAAACATTACAGCATGTCGAAAGGTGTACAGGATCGACCACGATTGTCTAACAAAACCAGGAAGCAGAAAAAGGCAACAATCTTCCATCAGAAAAGGTCCATAGCACAGCTCCATGGCACGGCTCAAACGCTGGTCCAGCAGCTTTTATCGATACGGGATTGGAGTCCATTACAGCGGGGGGACGGGGCAGCCTGTCACTCAAACGTAAAGGATTTTGTTTTCACCATGCACCACGCAACCTGCAAGATCCCAGAAATTATTCTGTGGGTCTTGGAATATTAATGAAGATGATCAAAAAGTCTGGCGGTGGCTAGTGACTTTTTCTGAAAAACTATGGCGGCTAATGAGTTAAGAATTACAATGTTCGTGAGTTGAGCGCGTTGTATCTGATTGCTCGTCCTTATATCGCCATGTTGGTATCGTTCCCAAACCATAATTTTTCCCTAGTAGGCTATGGGCCGGGATGACCACCCAAACTCATTTGATTGGTCGCCGCAACTGCTTCTTCCTGAATGTGGTTAAGATTAGGGTTTTATCTAACCATGGCCATGACCAAACACTAAGCCTAACCAAATTGTACTTGTTGTACTTGCCTGAACCTAATGTCTAACCCTGTTTTATAAATGTGTGGTTTGACCGGGAATCAAACCCCAGGCCTCAGATTTGAAGGCAAATGGGTAAGGGACCGATTAAGCCACAGGACCGAGCACAGCCTGAGATGCACTTTTTTCCACACTCTAAGCCTAATCTTAACCAAATTCAGGAAGCAGTTGCGGTGACCAATTGAATGAGTTCGGGGCGTGGTCATCCCGGCCCATACTAGCACAAAATGATGTTGCAGGAACGGTACCAACACGACCATATCTGGAGAGCCGTATCTGATTTTCAATGTCATCAGTGATGTCATGAATCATTGGAAATTGCAGAGTGAATTTGCAGGTTATAAATTGGACGACTCTTCACAACCCAGCCAATCAAGCCTGAACGTGCAACAAAAACATGGACCAGCTCGAGCCACTTTAGACAAGATGGAAGACCAGTCACGGTTTGCTCCTGCCGCACATGTAGAACACTGACCAGGCACAGGCATGTGAAGCTGGCGTAGCGCATGGGTTGGCATGAGTTTGATGACACCAAAAAAAAGTGCGCCCATGGTGCATCGCCTCGTCACCACCCTAAATGAACGTGTGATTCGCGCAAAATTTCTAGTTTTATGTATTTTACACCTTCACAATAAAATCATAAAACGCACTTCACACACAAGCTTCCTGTAGCCAAATAGGCTAGATGCACATTTTGTTGCCCCTGTCGGTCTCTATGAGTTTACGTTGTGAATATGTGCGCAGCTTCAATGACGGTGCAATGTCTGTACTGTCTGTCGGACGGTGCAGCGATGGGGGGCTGAGACACAATGAGCAGGGAGTGGGGCTGCCGGAGTTTTTGGGCGCGCAGGAAAGCCTGCAGCTGCTGGTTCTCACACTTCAGAATCTCTTTCTTTCTCAGCAGACACTCGCGCTCCAGCAGGACCTTATTGTAGCGCTGCCAGAACCGCTCTAAGTCTGGGTAGTCCAGCATTGCCTTCGCCAGGTCCTCAGACGGTGGCTCCAATGCAATTGATCTCTCCTGCTTTTGCTCCTCCGTAGTTAGAGAGGAGGCGTAGAACGGCAGGACCTTTTCACGCTCACTTTCTTTCTTGCCGCACATCTCGGCCAGACATAAGATCTTCTCGCCCTTAGCAGCGACTCCCCGCAGTTTCTTGACAGCGGTGTTGCTTTGGACGGCGAGCTTGGTGAGGCGCATCCGCTCGTCTGCGCTGGCACCACTCAGCTGCACCTTGAGCCGGCGAGTCTGCAGGGTCACCTCGTCCCTTTTGGCCCTCAGCTCTTGTGCGGCCGCCTCGCTCTCTCTCTGGCTGGCGCTCAGCTTCGCCCGCACAGCGCCGATCGACTCCTGGATCTTCTGCAGCTTCCTCGTCTGCGCCTCGATCTCTTGGATGTTGCGCTGATCACTGGCACGCATCGACTTGAAAGCGATGTGAAGGTCATCGGTGGCCTCGTTGTTCTCGTGCAGAAAGTCCTGGACCTGACGCCGCAAGCGCTCCACCTTGGGGTCCGTCCGCAGCGCGTGCTTCTCCTTGACGCTCCTGTGTTTGATGGTATCCCGACTGTTCTCGTATCCCTCTTGGGCTTCACTCTCCAGCTTGCTGGAGCGCTGCTGCAGGGCAAAAGTCCCATCCTCCAAGTATGCGCTCTCGTGCTGATCGAGCGTCAAAACCTGCTCTCTCTCAGAGTTGAACTCGGTGCTCAGCTCGTCTAGATTGCCGATCCATTGTTGGTGCAGGAACTCCAGCCACACGCTCTGCAGAGCCTGCAGTTGCCCCAAACGCTCATGGTGAGAGCGCAGAGCCTGGGCAGACTGCTGCTCCGCCTCCGTGATGTCACTCACCAAGCACTGGATAACACTGTCCTTGCGGTCCAGCACCCTCTCAAAGGTCTCACTGAACATGGTGATGTCACTGCGGAGCTCTGCGTCGCGCGTCTGTCGAAGCATGTCCTGCCACTGCTGGTTCAACTTGTCAAGGTTCACGGCCGTCATCTTCTCCTCCATCAGCAGCCTATCATTAAGCACTTGGATGAGCTTTTCCTCTTTCTTCTTGGCCATCTGCTCCTCTGCACGGGCTTTCTTCTGCATGTAGAGGAGCCTCGCATCTTCGCTCATCTCATCCAGGTCATCTTTTTTATCTGCCTTTGACATTACTACTATAGAGTATACAAAAAAAAATTCAGAGACTTAAAATACAAACTACTGGCCCTATTTATAGCCTCTGCAGCGACAGATCACTGATGATGACACAATGTCTATGACATCAGTGTCTTTCAGAAAACACTGATGATGTCACTTAGAATTGGAGAAGGAGGCTTCCTGGACTTAGAGAGAGGATACGCCGGAGATGGGATTCCGAGGCGTGCTGGCACGAGGGCCCAAAGGTCCAGGAACACGGAGGTCGAAGAGAGCGAGGCGGCCGGAGGGGAGGAACGTTGAGGAGGGGCCGGACCCCCGAGTGTGGAATTTGTGTCATAATAATCTGTGAGAGGCAGCAATGTGCCAGTAGAATAACTTTTGGTGATGTCACCAGTGATGTCATTCGAGCAGTTCATGATTATTTCATCAGTGGTATCACTCGTGCCAATTGTGATGTCATCAGTGATCTCACTCAAGCAACTGTAGCATCAGTCAGTAATGTCATCATTGAGTGCAGAATGATGAGCAGTCACTTGAGCAATTGTAAGTTAGGGATAGGTTTAGGGTATTGGGATTCACAGAATGTAGGGAGACAGTGGATGGATAAATCCAAAAGGTTGCGGTGATGCAACAGAAAGGATGCCAACTGCCATAAAACACCACAGAGGTTTGGGAAGCATTAGCTTCACATTGGCACATCACAATTGTTCGAGTGACCCCTGGTGAAATAACATTTGCTCTATTCTGAACATAATGTCATCGAACTGTTCTTCTGTGGTGTTTTACGGCAGTTGGCATCCTTTCCAATTTCCCACCGATAGACACGGCGAATAGACTACTTGCACAACTCCACTACCTGAAATGAGTAGGGCATCTTGGTTTCCTGTCCTTATTGGATGAACTGATTAATGTCAGGTGTGCCTGATCACTGTTGTTATGACTGCAGCAGTCAGGCACACCTGACATTAATCAGTTCATCCAATAGTGTAGGACAGGAAACCAAGATGCCCTACTCATTTCAGGAAGTAGTGGAGTTGTGCAAGTAGTCTATTGTGTCTGTAGGTGCGTCTGGCCAAGCCGGAGGTGCCGTTTGCGTTGAATTGAACACGTGTCTCTGCGGTGGTAGGTGAGTGCTTTTACCTCTACACTACCCTGACGCTCCCTATAGAACTGTTGACATCATCTGTGATGTATGACCTCATCTGGTAAATGGCCTGCATTTATATAGCGCTTTTATCCAAAGCGCTTTACAGTCAGTAGGTACATTCACCCATTCACACAACGATGGTGGCAGGTTACCAAGCAGGGTGCTGGCACACCAACGGGAGCAATATGGTGTTCAGTGTCTTGCCCAAGGACACTTCGACATGCAGACTGGAGGAGCCGGGAATCGAACCACCGCAAGGCAATTAGTGGACAACCCACCCGCTCTACCTCCTGAGCTACACCCGCCCCTCATCTCTGTCTGTGACATTTCTTTCTTTCTTTCTTTCTTTCTTTCTTTCTTTCTTTCTTTCTTTCTTTCTTTCTTTCTTTCTTGTAGACAGACACAGACAGACAGACAGACAGACAGACAGACAGACAGACGCCTCGGCCCCTAGTGACTGTAAAAAGTGATTTGTAGCTGCGGCCAGCATATCTGCATGGCATCGCTATAAGTCCACTAAATTACAAGGGGTGGTACGATTATTCTGACTATTGCGAACGCAGTGTTTGGCTAATCTTGGAGGGGATCTGATCCACGGCGTGCGTGCCTTGCAACTCCAGATACACAGACTCACAGCTCTCCAATTATAGTAGTAGGATAATAAGATAGCAAGCATGAATTCACTATATGGTATACCAGGCAGCTGCAGGCCGGCCACTGATGGCGTTCTCGGTTGTGAGTCGGTCAGCCTTCTGAGTGATGTCACTTGAGCAAGTGATGTCATCAGTGAGTGATGTCATCAGTGATGTCATCAATGATTGATGTCATCAGTGATGACACTCGAGTATTTGTAGGTTGTCAGTGAGGCAGCCTCCACTTCTATAACTGACTTTGTGTGTCTGTCCGTCTGTTATGGCATGGGCGTCTGATGATGTCATACCCACTGATGATGCCACCCCCCACAATCATGCAGTGATTGTGGTCATTCAGTGGTGACTGAACATGTCACACCCACTGATGATGTCCCATTGATGATGTCATAGACATAGTGACATTATCAGTGATGTCATAGACATTGCGGACATCATCAGTGATGTCAAATACTATGTCATCAGTGATGTCACTTAAGTAATTGTGATCTCATCAGTGATTTATGACAGAAACTAATGCTGATGATGTCTGCACCACTTACCTGGGTGTGATTTTTGTGGACCGACCGACGGTGACATCTTCTACTCCATTGTGAGGGTATCCCATCCATTGTTGGCCGCAGTTAAATCACTAATGATGTCAGTCCTACATCAATTACATCATTGATGTACTGTAATTGATGTAGGACTGACATCATCAAAGGCATCAAAAGATCTCTGATGTCAGCTCCCGTGGTGACATCATCGGATACGTGTTGGCATTGTTGCTAATGATGTCACTTCTATTGTGACATCATCGCAATGCAAAATTTCAGATTTTTATGGACCAACATTTTTTGAAGGAGCGCACCGACCAACCAAATAAACAACCAACGAACCACCAGGGTGACAGCAATATTTTACGTACTATTTTAGGCCTTCACACGCACATAGACATTGTGACTTTATCAGTGATGTCAGGCATTGTGACATCATCAGTGATGTCATAGACTTGAATTATGTTGTCTGTGATGTCATGTCATAGACAATGTGACATCATCAGTGATGTCATAGACATTGTTACGTCATCAGGGATGTCATACACATTGTGACATCATCAGTGATGTTATAGATCCTTTTGGGCTACGGCTATATAAGTGGTTACTCCCTCAGAAATAGAAGATGTCCCTCCAAGTAGATATTCAACAAGTGAGCTCAGAGGATGATGTGATCGACTTCTCTGCACTAGAGAGAGAGCTCCAGACGGCGGTGGAAGGCGACCGGAGGGAGCGTCAAGAAAACGAAGCTAAACTAAGAGCCATGGGACAGAAAGTGGCCTACCAAGAGTTCAGAGACATTGTTGTGTCCTCCCACCTGAGGCCTCTGGAGAAGAAGGACAGGGAGGGAGCACCTCGCAAACAGCCCTGGAACCCCCTGGTCGCCCCTACCAACACAGAGCCCTCTGGTCACCCCTAGCAACAGAGAGCCCTCTGGTCACCCCTAGCCCTGGTCGCACCTAGCAACACAGAGCTCTCTGGTCATCCTTACCAACAGAGCCCTCTGGTCGCACCTAGCAACACAGCCCTCTGGTCGTCCCCAACACAGAGCCCTCTGGTCACCCCTAGCAACAGAGAGCCCTATGTTCGCACCTAGCAACACGGAGCCCTCTGGTTGCACCTAGTAACTAAGGATGTGCATTTTAATACATTTCCTATATTGAAAATTTGTGCAATTAATGATAAATTACTTATTGTTAATTATTGTATTATTATTACTATTATTAAATCCAACAAATCCAACTGAAAAAAGAATCCCAGGGGGGTACGGTGGTGCAGTGGTAAGTGCTGTCGCCTCACAGCTCGAAGGTCATGGGTTCGATTCCCACCTGGGACGTTGTGAACGCTGAAGGAATGCGTGCCCGTCCGCATGTCCTCGAGTGCCCGCCGCCCGGGTGGGGTCGTCAAAAGGGCCTTGCTGTGTGGAGTTTGCATGTTCTCCCCGTGCCTCCCGGGGGTTTCCTTCATATAGGAACCCCTTCACCAAAACATGCAATATCCTGGTTGCTGAAAATAAAAAATAAATGAGAATGAGAATCCCAAGAAATGGTGTGCGTTTTTATCAACAAAAGCCTTGGGAGAAATGAAAACACGAGGGAAGATACAGATCGATGGTGTCAATGAAAACAAGGTGGCTGAAGTCCTCAACAGCTACCACCAGTCCCCTCCACCACCACCATCACCTATCTTCCCACTGCCACCACCTACTCGCGAGATCGAGCTCTGCAGTATAGGCCAAATCAAGAGAGCCCTTAAAAAGCTTAACCCTCGTAAGGCCTGCGGGCCTGACAGCCCACCACCATGGCTGCTGAAGGACAATGCTGAGGACCTGGCTCTTGTCACGGCACACATTTGGCCCATTTCCACCGCTGGTATCAGCGCGGCCCCGCCCAGTTCGTCTCGCTTTTTTGTCTCATTCCACCGATCAAAAACGTGGACAGCCCGGGTTGAGTCGGGGTTGAGTGGTGTTAGTTTTGGTCCCTGCTTTGTTGAGGTTCCAGTGCTGTGAACCCGGTACCATACGGTGATGTGAAAACACCAGACGACTGATTTGTCAGGCAGAATTGTGTTTACTGTATCTACTGACTCAATGCTGGATACCAGTTTAGTGGGGCTTACCTTAATTCTCTTCTGTTAATGTTATTTCCATCAGTCTTTTGTGTTGCTGCCTTCGGCTCACGTGAAATAAAATCGATCTTGCTCAGCTTTAACATGATGGTGGTTTTCAATTGTTTTGAGAGAGAAAAAGTCCGCTCCTTGGGAAGCCCTTTGTAGTTGTGTAGTTGGCTCCGCTAGGCCGGAGGCGGGGGTTTAGTGAAGCCACGGTTGCCTGGTGAGAGGCCGCCGGGGTAGAGGCTTCCCTTCTCCCCGTAGCGCAACTCCCGTCCCCCGCGCAGCGCATGCATGTGAGTTTGAGTAACAACAAAGTGATATCCATTCTCCTAGCCGATTGTCACATTTGCCCATGTACACTGTAGGTCATTTAGAGGCACCAGTATTTCATAACCAGTTTAAAAGTTCTGTGTATGGATTTAATTTTAACGTTATACGTTATAGCCTACTTCGGCTATGGGCGGAGGGCAGATATGTGGTCGCTATGACGACCAGGTGTGGGCGGAGGCGAGTAAACTTGCTATGGAAACATAGTCTATATCAAGTAGAGACGAGTAAGACCAGGTCGAGTAGAGTATAGGACTGTCCCGAGCCATCCCCATAACAAACATCCACAGTGACACTTCAATGTAAATGGAAGCCCCGCAGCTGGACAAATGGGCGGCGGAAAATAACATGCTCCTCAACGGAGAAAAATCAGTGGAGCTGAGGATCTGTTTCTCCAGAAACCCACCACAACCTGCTCCTCTGTTTCTAGGTGGACAGGAGGTCCCGGTTGTGACCACCACCAAATACCTTGGCTTCCATCTGGACTCTGACCTCAGCGGGAACACTCACACTGAACAGATGGTGAGGCAAGCCTCTAAGCGGCTCCACTACCTGACTGTTCTAGCCAGGCATGGCCTACCACGTGAAGATCTTGGTTAGGCCATGTCTGGAATATGGCAATATGGTTCTTCTGGTGGGATGCAACAAAAATCAGGATGTCCTGCTGGTGAAGGTGCAGAAGAGCTAGGGCCCTCAGGATCATCTCCAGAGGCTCTACCACACTGCCACAACTCCCGTCGCTTCAGAGCAGGAGGGAACAAGCAGCCACTCAGCTGGTCAGAGACATGACATGAACAGCATCCACTTCATGACATGCTCGCACAAACAAGAGCAGAAAACACACAGAGACTGCTACGGAACAGCGGCAACATCACAGACTTTCAGTGCAGAAGAAACAGGCTGAAAGAAAGCAGTAACTCTGCTAATGTCCTTTATCTGCTTTGTGTGGGTGTGTGTCTGTCTGTGTCTGTGTTGGTGGGTGTGCATGCGTGCGTGTGTGTTTTTGGCTGTTTGTTTTTTATTCTTTCGAAATGTTATGGTTTTAGAGTTTAGGTTTTATTATTAGAGATATTTTTTGTAAATTCTGCCGTCTATTCAGTGTAATACTGTGAGCATGAATGAAATAAACTGAAACTGAAACTCATTATTATGATTATTATTATGATTATTATTATTATTACTAGTGCAGTGCCCGTTCCCCCCATGCACCACCCCGTGGGCCCTCGCCTGCACACACACACACACACACTGAAACTCTGTCAGGTCCCCCTAAGCGCACTCCCCAAGTTTGAAAGTCAATCGGGCGAATGGTTCTCGAGATAAATTTGTTTTTGTGTTACCAGTACATCTATCTGGCGCTATGTCGAATTGCATGGAATTTGGCAGTGCACTTCATGGGGTTCCCAACAGCACACCCCAAGTTTGAAGTCGATTCTCGAGAAAAAAAATGCTTTTTGAGTTGCCAGTAGGTGGCGCTATGCCAAATTGCACAAAATGTTGCACTGCTCTCAGTCCCCAGGTTTCCCTTTGGTACTGCACTGCATATTATATTTTTTTTCTCGAACCTCTGGGGGCAGGTTTGTTTCATGTGTGTGCAAACGGAAATCAAGAGGCTCCGTCGGGAACGGAAGAAAATCCCTTTCCGTTTCCTGCAAGCTCTGCCATTGGCTCCAACCGACCGGCTCTGACCATTTATGGATTTCCTTTCCGTTCCCTGCGTGTTTCTCTCAAATCCTTCCGTCACTATGAAACAACAATAACAACTCTAGCTGTTGCTAGTAGCAACTTGCTACAGGCTGACAATTTTATTTTATTTTATTTTATTTTATTTTATTTTATTTTATTTATTTTACTGTCTGTCTGTCTGTCTGTCTGTCTGTCTGTCTGTCTGTCTGTCTGTCTGTCTGTCTGTCTGTCTGTCTCTCTGTAAGTTTCCTTAGTTGTGGGCAAACTATATATTGATGGGCAGCTGTACATAGATTCAAAGATCACTCTGTGGCTTTTTTAAATTTTGACTGTCTGTTTTATCCAGAATGAAATGGTTCACCCTCCAATGCGACGTAGTCATACAGACTCCATTGATAAGGGTTTACATATGGCTCAAGTGAATGTCAAGGAAGGGTTTACATATGGCCAGTGTTGGGGGTAACTCATTACAAAGTAACATATTACACGTAATATATTACTTTAGCAGTAACTAAAGTTACTAATATAACATTACCAATAGGATTTCAGTAATATCAGTTACTTTGTCAAGTAACACAAGTTACAAACTGAGTTACATTTTTTTAATCAAAGCCTTTAAATAAAGATACAATCATTTCCTAATCAAATTGCATGTTGTTATGCAAATAACCACTCTAGATGACAATAACAGGAAAAGGACCAACGTTTAGAATTTTTTGACGGTTTACACGGACTTCAAGACGGTTGAAATTATTTGTCTGGATGGTTCCGGGGCGGCTTGGTCATTCTGCTACTGATGTTATTTTGGTGAAAGTAATGCAAAAGTAGTGTAATAAGTAACAAGTTACTCTACACAGACAGTTATATTGTAAAGTAACGTATTACTTTCAAATGAAAGTAACTAGTAATATGTAGTATATTACATTTTGAAAGTAACTTGCCAAAACACTGCATATGGCTGAATGTCAAGGAAGGGTTTACATATGGCTCATGTGAATGTGAACAGTTTGGTAAACAGTGGATGAAATACTGATACTGATGATGTGCAGGAGAATGATCTGCATGTGCTTGCCATTACTGAGACGCATCTTGACCAAACCATAACAAATGGACAAAATGATCTGAAAGGATACAGTTATAAGGAAGGACAGGAATAGGAGAGGGGGAGGTGTTGCCTTATATTTAAATAAGAGCATAGCAATAATAATAGTATTATAAAGACTAGTGCAATAGCCTACCCGTGGGGCTATTTAACTTTATAGCCTTAGACTGATGACATCACTGATGACATCACCCCCGATGACATCATCACAGAACCTATAACAGCCTCACCAATGGGTACCCTTCCTCCCATTCACACATCATGCTCTCCCACTCTTCACACCAACAATGACATTTTAACATCATTGTCATCAGTGATGCAACGTTTATCACTCACTGATGACATCACAATGATTGTACGCAGACATACATACAAACATACAGACACTCACTGATGACATCATCATCGAGTGCTTTAGTGACATCACTGATGATGACATTTTGACATCACTGTCATCAGTGATGCAAAGTTGTATGTCTGCGCACAATTTGCCAACTTTGCATCACTGATGACATCACTCACTGATGGCATCACAATGATTGTGCGCAGACATACATACAGACAGACAGACACTCCTGGAATTATAGATAGATTGAGTATTTATGCGGCCTTGCCCGTAGCTGGGCTGCTGCTCCCTTTCCCTATTGGCGCCGCGCACGTGCAGGTGTGTGTGTGTGTGTGTGTGTTGCTCACTAAATGTTACCACATCATTGATGTCACAATGCCTCCTTATGTGTGTGTGTGTGTGTGTGTGTGCGCTCCATTATGATAACTGATGACATCTTCAGTCTGTGTGTGTGTGTGTGTGTGTGTGTGTGTGCCACCCTATGACATCACTGATCAGTCTCTCTTGTCAGAATGCCTCCTTGTGTATGTGACATCACTGATCAGTCTTGTCACAATGCCTCCTTGTGTGTGTGTGTGTGTGTGTGTGTGTTTGCGCATGTGTGCGTGCCCTTAGCCTATGACATCACTTTTGACATCATCACTAGCGTGTGTGTGTCTATCTATCGTTCAAAGTGCAGGATGATCTATGGGTGAATGGACTAGAGATCCTGTGGATTCAAGTGCATCTCCCTTTGCAACAACCAATGTTAATTGGGTGTGTTTATACTAGGCCCCCGAAATCAAACACTTTATGCCTGGATAGAATATTTGAAAATATTGATTTGGCTCTGCGTCTGGATGAAAGGATTATTTATGCTTGGAGACTATAACATTGACGGGAAAAGTACTCTCTGATGGCAATCTGGGAACCCAGTCTTTCTGCACGGAAATAGGCCCTGGGACAACCGTACCTTTTTTCACAGCGTGAATCTTCCGCCCAGGACTTCCGCCTCTGTGCTGTGCCGCTCTGTTGTACTGGCAAATATAAGAGTTCCGGTCCCAACCACTAGTGAATATATACGAATTTGGACGTTTAGCCTTCAAAATAAAAGCGATGCAATGTATGTTTTTAAAAGTCACCGCTGCACGGAAGTAGAAGTCCTGGGCAGAAGATCCGCACAGGAAGTCTAAAAAGGTCTGGGTGTCCCAGAATGTATTTCCATGGTGAAATAGACTCTGGGTTCCCAGATTGCTGGTAACAAGACTAGGTTTACACAATTTATGGAGAGTCGTAATTTATTTCAAATAGTAGCCTACAAGATGTCACATTACAAGGTCCTCAAGAAACAGATTGGGGCACAGAACAAAGAATTATTGATCTGATATTTTGTAATGCTAAATCTGCCCTCTTATCGTGGACAGATCATAATATTGTGTGCACAGCAAAACACACCAAAGTGCCAAAAAGACCGGCTAAAGTGACTTTAAGAGGGAGTTTAAATTTTTTTAAATTAGAAGACTGCCAAAGAGATTTGGCCACTGTTCCACGGGGACCTTGTGTATCTTGTGGATGACTTGGATTGTGCTGTTGATTGTTTTACAAAATTGTTTAACGATGTTGTTGAGCACCAAGCTCCTATTAGGAAAAGTACAATTAAAGCTAACCCATCCCCCTCTACTGAAACCACTTTGATAGATATGACTGATGCCTGGCTGAGAGCCCTTGCCCAAGGTAAACTTGTGTCTATAGCCTACTACTTCTTGATTTCACTGCAGCGTTTGATTTGATAGATTACACAATCTCTACTTTAAAAAAATATGTCATTCTACAACAGCATGAGTGAATACTGGATTCTGATTGGCTAGCAACAGTGGTAAATAGGCCAACAATCTACAGTTCGGCTCCAACCGCAGTATCACTCCGCTCCCTGATGAATGAAGAACACCTGTGCTGACTCCGCCCACTGTTAGCCTGTCAGTCTACAAATCTCTAACAAGGAAATGTCCGATTTCGTAGTAACGTTTGATTTACTGGGTGGATTGAGTTTTGAGCAGTGGTTAGATGAAGATGAAGGTGAAGTGAACAAAGAACGACATGGTGAAATTGGGGAGAGAGAACTGGCTGAGCTTGAGTTGTCACGGAGTGAACCTGGGACTGTCAATGGAACTATATTCTGTTGCGGAAGGATAAATGTATTCTGAAACCAGTAATGATTGTAAATAAATGAATTGAATGTTACAATTGTGTATTTTTTATATTATGTGGTAGCTATTGTAGAAAAGATTCGCCTCGTGCCACAACCCTGTACCAGTGGTAAATGTGGCCACAACCCCCTTCCTCTCGTGGTAAATTTCTTAATTTATGGCTTCAGTCAGAATTCTATGAATTGGATGAAATCCTATTTAGATGGCACTCATGGCAGAAAGCAATCTGTCAATGGCTCATTTTCTTCTCCACGTATGACTTCCTGTGGCATTCCACAAGGCAGTTGCCTCGGACCTTTGTTGTACATTATATAGCCCATATATATATATACAAACGATCTTCCCTTAGTGTTGGCCAACTCAGATGCACATAATGTTTGCTGATGATGCAACCATCACAGCAGTAGCACATTCACAAACGCAGCCGCATGAATACTTATCAAATGATCTTAAACCTGTTGTCAAATGGGTGGAAGACAATCAATTGGTATTAAATGCAAATAAAATGGAAAATATGGTCATATGCACCACAAGAAAGAGGAAGAAATTGAAGCCATGACACCTATCATAATGGCAGCATTCAAATTAAAGAGCTTTCAGAAGTCCAATTATTGGGAGTTAAAATATAAAACAATCTCTCATGGACATATCAGATCTTTCTAAAAGAGTGATGGAAATGGCAGGTATGGTTGGGCAAATTGCAAGGTTTTTCATCTTAATAATAATCTCATAGCCTAATCTATAGTCACAGTAATGATTGCTGTGCGGTGTGGGGTAATGCAGCTCAGAGAGAGGTATGAGGAGACTGACATTGACATTAGTTTGTGATGAAGTGACAATGTAGAGATTGACTGACTGCGCTTGACACATGTGGTTAACATTTTGTGCGTTATTTTGCATGCGTGGTATGAGACATATTTTTTGCCTGCTGTTTTGAGAATCACAAGAGTTTTGAGAACAGGTTTAGTTTCAGGAAATGCATCTAAGGGATTGAGGAAAAGAAGTAAAACAGTTGCAGACTTTTAAAATCGCCCACAGGATGAAGTGATCCAGGTTTGCATATTTTCTGGAGTTGATTGATTCCAGGACAATGTGTTAAGATATCTGGATAGAAGTGGTAGGCTATGTTGCAATTGGTGCGGTTGTGACAGTTCGCCACCAGATGGCGCTGGTGGTCGGTTAGAGAGAATCAACAAGCATGAGATGGCATGGCAACATATCAAAAGGTTATGTGAGATCTTACTTTATTATATTGGACGTTACAATTGCAAACCATATAACTGAGTTATTTAGGCCTATTTAGCCTATTGCACAGACATTAATGTGTATTTTAAAGATTTAAATTCAAATAGGCTACTTGTCACTCTTGTGTTACAATGAGCTGAATTAAAGTTCACTGTAAATGCGCATTGATTGACGCAGTTTTTATATCACCCTTGATCAATTCTCATGAACCTCTTATCTTATCTTATCTTATCTTATCTTATCTTTTTTTTCTTTTTTTCTATAGGCTACATACGTGCACTGCGAGTAGCGGCAGCGTTATAAACCACAGGCCAGACTATAAACATAAACACACAGTGGCGTCTTTCATGCAGGCTAGGAAGCAAAACTGCTGTCTGTCTGACCACAGACTGTTTGACGCTAGGCCAATCAGAGGCAGAGAGGGGCGGGTCATGCCTTCGCCTAACCTTCGCCATCATGGGGAAAAATAGCCAGCCGTAGATCTTTTAATACATGATGAAAGTCGCTGGAAGCTTGATGACGTCGACGGTGGGTCTGACTACGAGACTACGCCCATGCCAGGGTAACAACCAACAGTAAAATAGGTACTTGACATCCACTCCGGTAGATGGCGCCCTCTACACCCTGGTTTGTATCAAAAGCTCCAGCGGCAGCATAGCAGAAGAAGAGAAGGAAAACAACATGGCGGCTTCCACGGAACAACACGCTGAAGCTGCTTCTGCTCTGACAGATCCAGAGCCTGAAACCTTTAAACCAGAAGCTACAAGAAACACAGGCGGCACGGAGCCACCAGCAGCAGACCCGGACCCAGACCCAGGTCCAGACCCGGATCGAGAGGACCCAGACTCAGACCTGGACGATGAGGGGGGCGAGCCCGCGGCCCCGCGCGTCCGGGACACACCGGAGGACATCAGGCTGGAGGCGATAGCCAACACGGTGGCCTTCCACCCCACACGGTTAGCTCTGCTTTTTCATAGCTTCATTTGTTGTCATTAGCGGGTGTTTTCAATTCCCGTTGGGGTTAAATTAACTTTCAAAGCGGGTTTTGCTCGTTTAATTTGTAGTTTTTGAACACTTATTAGGGAACACATAACGTTAACTATTAACTAAAGGTTTTCGGCCATAACATTAGCTGGTTGGATAATTTCTCTCTCTTGTCACTTAGCCTGGATGGAAAGTATTCCGGCTATGGGCGGAAGACCCAGAACCAAAGTGCTGTCCTCCAGGAAAAATATTCCGCTCAATTATTGCGTTCTGTTTAGAAAACATGGGCGACTGCCTACTGTTGCATTTCTGTGGGGGAACGAAAACACTGCAGCACAGGCCACCGGAAGACGGGGGCGGGTCTTCTTCTGTCTTCCCTGCCTGTAGTAACGCATACCATCTCCCCTCTGACGGGCCCTACACACCACCAAGTGATGTGGGCGATATACTCGCTATCGCGCCCAGTCACCCCTGCCCCGCTGCTACAGCGTGGTTGGCTGCCTTGATGTATTTCCCTCTTTGGTTGGTCGATTTCGAAATGGTCCGTCCTTCCCTCGCCGCCGTCTGTCGCTCACCACCTTGCAAAGCATGCTGGGATATCTGGCGTCAGGACATCGCAAACAAGAAGACGAGAGGAGGGACCAAAATCTAAATAGACCAATTGAAGACGGAACTACAGCAAGGCAGCCAACCACGCTGTAGCAGCGGGGCAGGGCTTGACAGGGCGAGTGCATATGCAGGGGGTCTGAGAGAGCCTGTTGATGCGAGTTGTCACTAGCTAGTGTCCTCTAGTAAGAGAGTGGCGTCAGCGGAGGACCAAAATGCGAGACTCATTAGCCAATGAACAGCCAGGAATGGGTCTCACGCTACTTTTGCATGCTAAAGTAAAGCTGATAATGTACAATTTGATTCAATGGATGGAAAACCCTTTCAAAGTACAACACAAACTGTCTATTTTGCTGCAACTCGACAGTGCTGCTTTTTTTACTCAAGAGTTCCACTTTCTACTTCCTGGAAAAAAACTGGTCCATTGTAGTGAATGGAGATGTCGGAACTCTTCTATTATACGGCTCTGTCACTAGCTACGCAGCTCCTAGCCAGTGACAACACAGTCCTGAAAGGGGCGAGGCTAGCACGGTAGCACCATAGCCCTATACTGAGCAAAGCAGACTAAAAGTTTTAGTCTGCTTTTAGTAAAAACCCAGTTAATGTGCAATAACACATCTTTAGGCTACTGCCTGTAAGCACTGATTCGGATGATTGAGGCAAAGCCATAGTTAATGGGCTATAGGGCCTTTTCACAACAACCGTTTTGAGGTGGTAAAGCAGGATGTAAAACGGGTGCAGTCAATAACATTAACGAGGGCCCTGGCACTGGAACACCTAATTGGAATGGAACCATCATTGAAGCAGCAGTACTTCCTGCTTTACCACTTCAAAACGGTTGTTGTGAAAAGGCCAATACTTGTACAATAGGAATAAGCTGCTAATAAGTGGTTTGTAATGACTAATAATGAACCAAAACTCAATATGATGTTAATAAGCAACTAGTTAAGTGTTCCCTAATTCATATAAATTGTTACCATCCTGTGTGTGTGTGTGTGTGTGTGTGTGTGTGTGTGTGTGTGTGTGTGTGTGTGAGAGTGTGTGAGATAGCCTCGTTTTTCTTTTTATTTCGGTTAACGAAAATCAGTTTTGTCCACACCTAGTTTTCATTAACGGTGATACCTTTGCCGCCCCGAGCAGAGACATCCTGGCCTGCGGGGACATTGACGGGGACATCTACGCCTTCCGCTACTCGTGCGTGGAGGGCGAGACGCGGGAGCTGTGGTCGTCGGGTCACCACCTGAAGTCGTGCCGCGAGCTAGCCTTCACGCCGGACGGCACGCGGCTGCTCAGCGTGTCCCGGGATAAGGCGCTGCACGTGCTGGACGTGGAGCAGGGCCGCCTGCTCACACGCATCCCCAAGGCTCACACAGCCCCCATCAACACACTGCTGCTGGTGGACGACAACATGGTCGCCACGGGGGACGACGCGGGCACGGTGAAGGTGAGGAGAATGTACCCCGTTCAATATTACCGATACTACTAATACTACTACTACTACTACCAGTAGTCGATGTGTACATACATTTCAAGGGGGGTGGTGGGGTCTTAAAGGATATATATATATATATTTTTTACAACCTGGAACCTATTTTCCACACTGTATGTGTCTAAGGGACTCATCGTGACATATTTTGTTCAAATTGGTCGAGTACTCACCGAGTTTACAGCTCAAGCAATATCGTCAAACAACTACCAGTGTAACAAAGTCGGGCAATTGTGCACCGTCATTCCACGTTCGCTAAAACTGCTTGTTTTGACGCTGGGAGACTCAAACTGTCATTATAGTGTCTGGCAACATGGAAATTGGAAACGACTCTATACATGAATATGTCACAAAGGCTAGGGCCATATGATTTCCACAAAACGGATCGAAACATGGAATTTAGTAATAAAATGGAATCCACTATAAAACATGGAATCTTGCAGAATTGTCCATAATTTGGCTGACATTGATAAAAAAAAAGTAAGTCTAAAGGTCATTACACATCGGGAGCGTATTTTTCGTGCGATTAATTTGCACGTATATAATATTTTCCGAGCCTATATCAGTCAATGCAACCGTGCATACCAAAGGCGAAGTTTCGCTGAGTGTTATTGCGGTGTTTTTTTTTTTTTCGGACCACGGTCGATTTTTCTGTGGCTGTGATTGACAGGTGGGTCAAAACTCGCATCGCAATTTTGTGCTTTATATTCGCATCGCTCTTGGTGTGTAACAGCCTTAACTCATTGAATGCCAATGACGACAGCTGTCGTCAATTCAAATACTGACGTAGAGTGCCAATGACGACGGTTGTCGTCAATTGCGTTTTTTGACGGTGGGACGTGGATCAATCCCTGATACATCTCTGGTACAACTATTGTAGCTATTGGAGGTCTATAACCTATTTTACAGAACCCTTAGGTGGCGACAGTGCTCTCCACATAACAGAAAGGCAAGGAAAAAACAAAGAAGAAGTCGTTATGGAAACGGAAATCGCATCGCATCCGTATGCATCGATATGCTGAAGCACGTTACTGCAGCTGTGCCTGCAGCAGCCAATCTGCTCCCACAATTGAGCCGCTCTGTGTCGGTTGCGACAGCACATCCGCACATCCACACCGTGGAGTTATTATTCTCAACTGGAAGCATCGTTGCCGGTGACAAACACACGCGGAACGCTGTAAAAAAGCTGCACCCTTCACTGTGCGCACAGCAAACTCAGCAGAGAGCCACCACAGACAGGAGGAGGAGTGTGCAGTTGAGGCGAGGCGGGGCGGGGCGGGGCGGGGGGGGGGGGGGGGGCACGCAGAGCAGCACGCAACACCCAGACAGACCCAGGCAGCAGGACAGGATTGACAAACGCAAGCCAGAATATCCGATGCCCACCAGCAGCAAATCAAGACCAGCAAGAAGCTGCAACCAGCAGCGCACGCAGGGGCCAGCGCTGCTGGTTGTAGCTAAAAATATTATTCTGCCAAACAAAATTCCCTGGCCTAAACTGTTTTATTGAAGGAAATTATTTTTGAGGTGTGACTACATTAGAAAAGATTAGCTTCAGAGTCAGTGTGTGCTTGAAATGTTTAATTTCACAAAAGGCCAATTATCTCAGCTTCTAGAAAAAAATTGCTGTTTTTGGATGAATCAAGCTATCTTCTCCGGCTCATAACTAAAGAACGGAAAATGGGATCAATAAACTTTTTTTTGCAGATGATAGAATAGAGTCTCATCGTTCTTTGTGCGTGTTCAGTGTTTACATAGTAATATCACACAATATTCTGTGGGCCTCGAGAAATCACTGAAAACGCTCTGAAACTCTGGCACTGGGAGCGTCCGTTCTCCAAAAGTGGCTGGCACTCAATGAGTTAATGATCAAAATCAAAAGTAGACCAAATTATTGTAGGAACCTAAATGATTTCATAATTGTAAAATGGAGAAATAATTCCGTTTTGAGAGGGGGGTTGATCTTGCGTGGGACCCTTTCGTTTCCACTTTGAGAAACATGTCGAAGAGGCTGTCTGAGAGAGTCAAGTCATTCCCCCCCCCAAAAATGTCCTAACCCCTAAATTAGAATTAAAATTGAAAAATCTGAATTTGGAAAAAAATATAATGGATTTAACGTCATTGTGAAAATATCTGTGTTTTGGAATTACCAGATGAGATAAAGTTGGAAAATAAGCAGAGCGTTTTGTGTGCCCTCTGTTCTCCTGCACCGCTTCGTTACCAGCTGACCAGTCAATCAGAGTGATTTCTCTACCAACTGACCAGCCAATCAGAGGGATTTCTCTACCAGCTGACCAGCCAATCAGAGTGATTTCTCTCACCAATGACCTGGCGCCGATTCAACATGTTAAATCATCCGGAAAAGCCGCCGCCATCAAAGCAGACTAGAGCCAGCGGTGCGCGACACACCACAAATACTAGAGCGACAGACGCCCAGACATGGCCGACAGCCGACTGTCAGCTTGCTGTGTCTGGGGCTTTATAGCCTAATTTCTATAATAATATCTTCTCATATAATTTCTATGAGGAAGAGCACGGTGGCGCAGTGGTAGCGCTGTCGCCTCACATCAAGAAGGCACTGGGTTCGATTCCCGCCTGGGGCACTTGTGTCACCTTCAAAGGAGAAAATGCCAGCTGCCACAGTTTAGTACAGCAGCAAACAACATACGTGTTTCAGCAGGTAGGCTTCATCAGCATTGACAACGCTGATAAAGGCTACCTGCTGAAACATGTACGTTGTTTGCTGCTGTACTAAACCTTATTAAACGCTTAAAGGACATTCTGGAGTGCTGGACCTTTTCTCCGTTTTACGTTTCTACCTTGATTTACCGGTACTTTATTTTGGAGTGTGCTCGCTACTGCTGTTCTTTGGTGTGTCACCATCCCCATGTCCTCAGTGCCTACAGCCCAGGTGGGGTCGTCAAAAAGGCCTTTCTGTGTGGAGTTTGCATGTTCTCCCCGTGTGTGTGGAGCATGTTCTCCCCGTGCTCCCCTGGGGTTTCCTCCAGATAAGAACCTTATCGTGAAAAAAAACAAGTTGATTGCCCCAGGAAAATGCCATTGTCCCTTGTCTTATGGAGACAAACTGATAACGGTGAAGACAGCGTGCAGGGCGGAGGACCAGCTCTTTCTTGTTGTTTTCACATCTTTAACTTTCTAAACTATCTCGGTTTTGTTTTTGAAGTCTGAGAATAGATGCTCTGATATTTGAATGAACGATTCATTCATGTATTCAACGTCCGTCTCCTGAGCTGCCACAAGTTGACTGAGATGTTTCTTCTTCTTCTTATTTTTGGTCTATATGCTTAAAGCTACACATTTTACAATTGGATTATGTAAGAATCAATTTAGGCCTCCTACAACAATAACGTTTATTTCCATTAGGGATGCACGATATATCGGCAATCATATCGGTATCGGCCGATGTTAGTCATTTTTTAACATATCGGTATCGGTCCGATGTTGCAATGTTAATATCTGTTATCGGTATCAGCCAAATTCTTCACATTGAGATGAAATAATGCAGTAAATCTATGATTTATGGGCTTTTACAAATGTTTTTGAAATAAATAAATGCATTACTTTTTCAAATTCAGTGTTTACATGTGTTTTTCAGTATGTACAAAATTTTATTATCATAGAAATGTGTTTTTATACAGATCATATCGACATCGGTAAATATCGGTTATCGGCCATAACGGCAATGTTAATATCGGTTATCGGCATCGGCCAAAATTTTCATATCGGTGCATCCCTAATTTCCATATAGTTTTCTGGGAAAGCCACAGGGAGCCACTGGAGAGGGGGTCAAGAGCTGCAGGTTGCCTACCCCTGCCATAGTGAAATGTGTTGTTGACACATGAAGAAGAGAAAGCTGTGGGGGCAGTGTTGTTTGAAGCTGAACATGACCTGCCATAGTGAAATGTGTTGTTGACACATGAAGAAGAGAAAGCTGTGGGGGCAGTGTTGTTTGAAGCTGAACATGACCTGCCATAGTGAAATGTGTTGTTGACACATGAAGAAGAGAAAGCTGTGGGGGCAGTGTTGTTTGAAGCTGAACATGACCTGCCATAGTGAAATGTGTTGTTGACACATGAAGAAGAGAAAGCTGTGGGGGCAGTGTTGTTTGAAGCTGAACATGACCTGCCATAGTGAAATGTGTTGTTGACACATGAAGAAGAGAAAGCTGTGGGGGCAGTGTTGTTTGAAGCTGAACATGACCTGCCATAGTGAAATGTGTTGTTGACACATGAAGAAGAGAAAGCTGTGGGGGCAGTGTTGTTTGAAGCTGAACATGACCTGCCATAGTGAAATGTGTTGTTGACACATGAAGAAGAGAAAGCTGTGGGGGCAGTGTTGTTTGAAGCTGAACATGACCTGCCATAGTGAAATGTGTTGACACATGAAGAAGAGAAAGCTGTGGGGGCAGTGTTGTTTGAAGCTGAACATGACCTGCCATAGTGAAATGTGTTGACACATGAAGAAGAGAAAGCTGTGGAGGCAGTGTTGTTTGAAGCTGAACATGACCCTCCATAGTGAAATGTGTTGTTGACACATGAAGAAGAGAAAGCTGTGGGGGCAGTGTTGTTTGAAGCTGAACATGACCTGCCATAGTGAAATGTGTTGACACGTGAAGAAGAGAAAGCTGTGGGGGCAGTGTTGTTTGAAGCTGAACATGACCTGCCAATAGTGAAATGTGTTGACACATGAAGAAGAGAAAGCTGTGGGGGCAGTATTGTTTGAAGCTGAACATGACCTGCCATAGTGAAATGTGTTGTTGACACATGAAGAAGAGAAAGCTGTGGGGGCAGTGTTGTTTGAAGCTGAACATGACCTGCCATAGTGAAATGTGTTGTTGACACATGAAGAAGAGAAAGCTGTGGGGGCAGTGTTGTTTGAAGCTGAACATGACCTGCCATAGTGAAATGTGTTGACACGTGAAGAAGAGAAAGCTGTGGAGGCAGTGTTGTTTGAAGCTGAACATGACCTGCCATAGTGAAATGTGTTGACACATGAAGAAGAGAAAGCTGTGGGGGCAGTGTTGTTTGAAGCTGAACATGACCTGCCATAGTGAAATGTGTTGACACGTGAAGAAGAGAAAGCTGTGGAGGCAGTGTTGTTTGAAGCCAGGCGGTCAGAGTGACTGACGCTGCTGTGTTGTGTTGTTGTCCTGCTGCAGGTGTGGGACATGAGGAGAGGGACAGCCATCATGGATCTGAAACACCACGACGATTACATCAGTGACATCACTGTGGACCAGGCCAAGAGGATCCTGCTCACCACCAGGTTAGGACTACACATCCACCAGCATCAGTCTCACATCACTACACTAGGGATGGGCATTTTAAGCAAATTAAATACTCGAGTACTCTCCTTCTATTATGAACGAGTACTCGAGTACTCGCGCGGGGTGGGGGTCTGTGTGATTACTATGGTAATGACGGAGCAGGGGTAATCTGCTGTCTATGGGGCTGTTCACACATAACATTTGCATTTTTGCATGGAAAAATCACTACCTGGAGCATTTTTTGTGAGGAGAGGAACTGACTGATATTAGGTGAGGTGGCGCTAAGCGAACGTCTAAAGCCTACCTCAGACAGCATCTCCGATGGTTGGATGGATGGCATTAGCGCTTCGGAGCGGACAATATTGTTGTGAAACAAGCGAAGGCTCAATTCCAATACATGTCCATTGTCCAGTATCAGCCATTTTATTTTATGATCACTGTTACACTAACGTAAATCCACGGATTACAAGGTCCGGTGTTCTGCCAAAAAGTGAAAACTGACCACTGCTGTGTGATTAACGTTACAGCTGCAGCTAAATAGTGATCACCATGAAACGATTGTCTCCCAAAAAGCGATTCTTTCTCCACATTTCTTGTAACATTATGGGAAACGACAGTGTAGTCAGTAAACTAATGCAAATGAGTTTTACCGGGCGTGCGCTATGAAGAAGCGTGCATCTGTCTCCTTCGGGAGCATATCTTCAGCCACCATTTTCGGGATGAGCTGGAAAACTTCAGGTTAAAACTCAACTTCAACGAACGAAGCAGCAAACCTTGTATCATAATACTCGTTGTGATGTTATATGGCGTGAAACTATGGCTGTAACGCATTACTCAAAATAAATAAGGTTATGTTACAATAAGCCTTTTATTTTGAAATCAACAAAGCCGATGACGTACTTGTACATTCTGGCTGACTTGATGCCCGTGCAGTTCATGCTGCCAGATCCACATAACGATGCATGCGTAGATTTATACATTTTTAAAGGGGTGGGGAGTGGGGCGAGTACCCGAACAGCGGAAACATTACTCGAGTACTGACGTTATGAACGAGTACTCGAGTACCTGAGTACTCGCGCCCATCCCTAATCCAAATACTCGTTGTGATGTTATATGGCGTGAAACTGTGGCTGTAACGCATTACTCAAAATAAACAAGGTTATGTTACAATAAGCGTTTTATTTTTTAAAGCAACAAAGCGGATGATGTACTTGTACATTCTGGCTGACTTGACGCCCGGCCGTGCAGTTCATGCTGCCAGATCCACATAACGATGCATGCGTAGATTTAGACCATTTTTAAAGGGGTGGGGAGTGGGGAGACTACCCGAACTGCGCAAACGTTACTCGAGTACTGACGTTATGAACGAGTACTCGAGTACCCGAGTATAAAAGGCTATAAAAAAAAGCATATATAGGCTATAAAAACTGGTCTATTGTTGTCATGATTCCCGCTCCCTTTGACTTTTTTCCCCCGTCCCCTCCCAATCCCGTGATGAACAATGAAATGACTCCCATCCCGTGACCCACGGGAATCCCGAAAAAAATTCAGCCTCTATTTTGTACACATCCAAGTACAGAACTAAGAACAAGAGACATACATGACACTGTTAAAGCAAGGATCCCTGTATAGCTGACAGTGTTGGGGGTTTTATGCAAATAACCACTAATAGATGACAATAACAAAGGAAAAGAATAACATTTAGAATTTTGGATGGTTTACACTGACTTCAAGGCGGTTGACATTATTTTTCTGGATGGTTCCGGGGCGCCGATGTCATTCTGCTGCTGCTGTTGTTTTGGTAAAAGTAATGCAAAAGTAGTGTAATAAGTAATGAGTTACTCTACACAGACAGTAATATTGTAAAGTAACTTATTACTTTCAAATGAAAGTAACTAGTAATATGTGGTATATTACATTTTGAAAGTAACTTGCCCAACACTGATAGCTGACTACAGTACAAATGTAGCCAACACCACAGAAGAATACAGGAGTCAAAGTCAAATAAATTCAGTCAATACGTTTTAGTTAATGTGTCACATTGACTCCATATGAGTACCAGAAATGATTACCGTAAATTCCGGACTATAAGCCGCGGCTTTTTTCCCGTTTTTTGGCCTTTTTTGCCCCCTGCGGCTTATATAACGGTGCGTCTTATCTATGGATTTTTTCCAAAAAAAAAAAAAAATCTCTCTTTTTTTAGCACTCTTTCTAACTATAAATCCACTTCTGTTTTAATTTCCTCTCTTGCCCTCTTTTAACAACATAACATAACATAACATAACACAACACAGGTAAGCAGAAAGAAAAAGACGAAGCAATCACGCCATGAATGAGGAAATGACTCACCTGCTGGAGGCTGGAGATACACGCTTGGGCTAAACTTTTACTCCGTGAAACACTATCGATTAAGTCCGACATCGCTCAGAGGTTTTGAGCAGCTTGAAAACAAGTTTGAAAACGTGCAGAAGTCCATCCACTCACTCACTAAAGAAACTAAGGCAACCGTGAACAGAGTTTATAATAGTAAAAGAAATAACATTCGCCTGATCAATGTAAAAGAGGAGCTGAGATCGGTGACATGGACGCTTTCGTGGCAAAATCCTGTGTTACATCCTGGACCTGAAGGAAGGCGAGAAACCACCAGAGGTGGACAGGGCACACCGGGCGCCTCGGCCACGTCCAGACCCGGCCTGCCACCGAGGGCCATCTTCATCTGCCTACTCCGCTGGCCCGACCGTCAACTCATCCTCCAGGCTGCGGGGAAGAAGCCCCTCACCTGGGAGGGTACGCGCTTTTTCGTCCGGGCAGGACCTCTCCGCGTTGGTGCAACAGAAACGCGCAACATACAACAGCATCATCGAGTCAATGGATATCGCTTTGGCGTACTGTACCCAGCGAGACTCGTCATAACCAGACCGGACTATCTTTAGCACTCTTTCTAACTATAAATCCACTTCTGTTTTAATTTCCTCTCTTGCCCTCTTTTCACCACACCGCGGACACTGTGTGCCCAGCGGCGGAACAAGAGCTCAAAGTGAAACTGCCGAATATCTTTTGAGTTGGACTGGTCAATAGTACTGTGAGTAACTAAAATAAAAAAATAAAAAACGGAATTCTCTCTTCTTTAGCACTCTTTCTAACTATAAATCCACTTCTGTTTTAATTTCCTCTCTTGCCCTCTTTTCACCACACCGCGGACACTGTGTGCACTGTAAAAAAAACAAAAAATACCACAATGTGTGATTTTGTCTGGGGATTAGTGACCTGACTTTTGTTTTGTTGAAATGTTAATAAATGGGAGCTTCCCCAAACAGCGATCTCTTTCCCGACATTCCTCTCTGTGCACGAACCCTTTCATATGGTAATTAAACATCAAAACACCCGCGGCTTATAGACCGGTGCGGCTTATAGAAGAAAAAAATAGTCACCTTTGAAGGTGCGGCTTATAGACCGGTGCATCTTATAGTCCGGAATTTACGGTACTACACTGGACGAATAGGACACTCCTCTTTATATTGGATTTTAGTGCTTCTTGGATTTTATATTAACATTTCTATGGAAAATTCCTGTTTTACGTCAATAGCTTCCATGTAATGTGATGTAGTAACATAAAGCACTAAAATCCAATATTGAAATTGTTTATTAGGATAAACCCCTTGAGATGTGCCATCTCGTTTTAGAGGGGGTCCCAAATATAAAGATAATATATAATATAATATAATATAATATAATATAATATAAAGAGGTGTGTCCTCTTTGATTCAGAGTCACCGCCTCACATTACATGGAAATTCTATTATGGATCCTTGAAAAGTCATGGACAAGTTTTGAGTGAAAATGTGTGAGAACCCTGAAGCTAGCATAGAGGAAACAGGATTTTTTTAAAGGTCATTGAATTGCAAGTGCCTCAAAAAACAAAAAGATATTTTTTTCCACCACTAGATGGCACTGTGACTCTTTAAATCTCCGTTACATTGGTCTGGGTTGGGGATAACTCTGTGATGTAAATACATGACATCAGATGTGTTGTTATATACCGTAGATTAGTTGCACCTGTTTTCCTTTGGGAAAGTCAAGCATGTTGGATAGATGAAGTGGGATAAACTAATTCATTTTCAGCTGGATTTTATTTGTACAAAAAGCTCTGTCCAGTAACCTGAAGAACTTTATTTTGAGATTTGTGAGAGTGAGAGAAGTAAAGTGATTCTCTAGAACAGGCAGACAAAAAAAAACTAAATTTGTTTTACAATGAGGTGAAACAGAGGAAAGTATACTTTTTTTTAAGCTGAAACCAGCAAATGTTTGGTATTTTTACTGATAAATTACCAAAACCTTTTTTGAATTCTAATCGATTAAGTCCATGTTGATCAATGAATCGACTAATCAGTTCAACGCTGCTTGACAACATACCATGTGGCAAGAAGCATTTGATCCAACACAGGTTAAACACTTCCACAATTCATGACTGTTATGATTTTTTTTTTCACAGTCTGCAATTTGTATTTACAATCAGTCAGACAGAATGAAGGCAGCGTGATCTCTCCTCTCCACAGTGGTGACGGCACCATGGGCGTGTTTAACATCAAGCGCCGCAGGTTTGAGCTGCAGTCGGAGCCTCAGAGCGGCGACCTGACGTCGGTGGCGGTGATGAAGCGCGGCAGGAAGGTGGTGTGCGGCTCTAGCGAGGGCAGCGTTTACATCTTCAACTGGAACGGCTTCGGCGCCACCAGCGACCGCTTCGCCATCAAAGCCGAGTCTGTGGACTGCATCGTCGCCGTCACCGACAGCATCATGTGCGCCGCGTCCATGGACGGCTTCATACGGTGAGTCACACGGGGGTTACAGGCAGCGCTATAGATATAAAGAGCCCAGCTGTGCACGCCTGGTTAACACCGACTGGAACGGTACCCGAGCGGCCTCGTCTTGGAAAGGCAGTCTCTCTACTCAGTAGGGCTGTGAATCTTCACTGGCCTCACGATTCGATTACGATTGAGAGGGATTCGATTCGATTACGATTATCGATGCATCTCGATGCATCTTAAATCGATGCATCACTTTTTTCCACAATACATGATTTATTTTTTCTCACTTTCTTTTTTCTCACTGTGTGGCTACATTCAAAATAAAAGTGCATTTGGAATTGCATTGTATTATGATCCATAATTAAAATAAACAACTGCATGTACTTCCATTATATTTTATTTTATTCTAAAAAAAATAATAATAATCGAATTTTGACATTTGTGAATCGATGCAGAATTGTGCACGTCCGCATCGCGATGCATCTTATAATCGATTATTTTTGACACCCCTACTACTCAGTAGGGATGGGGGCGAGTACTCGGGTGTTAATGACCACTTTATTTTCAAGGCACACAGGTAATTGTAATGCTAACACTGTCACACATCATGTATGCTCTGAGTGCAAGCAGTAATTTACAGACATGGTGATGTTTTATTTTGATGACATAGCCTAGCTTTGGCAGCCTTCTCAAACAAAAAACAACGTTTGGTAACGTGTATTTCAGGGTTGTTTAACGTTCGGTGATTCAGTGAAGGAGCTGCCCCGCGTTTGATTCCACAAAGTCACGTCGGAGATGTCCGCATTTGTGAAATTGGTGTCGCACAAGAAAGACTACGGGCTTAACAACGCTGTCAATTTACGTGAACATGAATTGAAACTCACTCACATTGAATTCTTTGTAACGTTTATAGACAACGGTGTTCTGCTTTCCACGTCCTTTGTATTGACAATTTCTTCCACGTCTTCTCCCTGCACTCACGTTCTCTTCTGTGTTACTGTTGATTCACTTGGTTGGAGGTGTGTGGTGCCGGGTGAGATCAAACATGCTGTTCACGTCACTACTAGCACTGCCCATTGTCAAGGGACATGATTGGCTGTTTATGAGCTGGGGCGGGTGCACGCTCGCGGTTTGTCTGTAAATGATTGGCTTGGTTTCCGTGTCACTCGTAGCACGCTGTATTAACAAAGGACGTGATAGGCTGTTTATGAGCCACGGACCATGGCCACGGAGCAGAAGCGTTCTTGTTTTTTTCATGCAGTCTATCGAACGGCTCTATCGAGCCACTTTTTTCTATTGTATTGATCCCGTGTCTGTCGCGATATATATTGCTATCGTTTTATCGCCCAGCCCTACTATATCGATACAGGCACAGAAAGGTGCCCATACCTGCTGCAGGCAATCCACCGTCCAACTAGGACATTCTGCATGTGGATCCGCCCCAATCCAACCATAAATGGTCGATGCCAATTACCACATGGCGCATATAAATGGGCCTGATTATCAATTGAACAGGGACATTGCATGCAGGTGTTCATGCAGTCACTGGATAGGTCAGGCGTTCTTTTAGTTCATCCTTTGTAGGGGTCCTAAGCACATGCAGTTAGTAAATGAGACCCCTGAAATATAAACAGAAGCATCTTCTCCTCTCCTCTGTTCTGCTGCCAGAGCGATCAACCTGCTCCCCAACCGGGTGGTGGGCTGCGTGGGGCAGCACGTGGGCGAGCCCATCGAGCAGATGGCCAAGTCGCGAGACGGCGGGCTGCTGGCCAGCTGTGCCCACGACCAGCTGGTCAAGTTCTGGGACATCTCCGGCCTGCAAGGCCTCAGCATCAGCGACTACCGCAAGAGGAAGAAGAAGGACGGACGCATGAAGTCCCTGAGCAAGAAGGCTCTGGGAGACAACGACTTCTTCTCTGGACTGGTGGAAGAGACCGAGAAGAAAGAGGAGGAAGAGGAGGAGGAAAGCGACAGTGACAGTGGCAGCGATTAAAGGAACAGTTCTCCCCCAAAAAATGTAATTTGGTCATTAACGACTGCTCCTCATGCCAGTACTGTACAAACTCGGGTGAGTTTGTTTTTCTTCACTAGCGTTATCCCCCTCCAGTGTATCCAGTGTGACCGGTGGAGTGGAGGCTGCACAGCAGCGCAAGTTCGCTCATTAATCTCCCCTAATTACCCCCATTAAAAAAAATCCAGTTCCTTTAGGTCACCTGTAGGGGTGCTCTTTACACTTCCTGAAAGATTCAGCGCGATCGCATTTAAAATGGCATAGCTGAACACAATTTCTGCTTACACAATTAGACTTTGCATTCTTCTTAATTATAGGATATTATTTCAGTAGCTATTGCCGTTCTCCAGGCTAGCTGCTGGAGGAGCTTCTTCCAGTGAATGGAGACTCTGGGGAGCTGGACCTTCTGATTCAAAGGTGACAACAAATGTCCATAAAATTCCTCCATAAAGCATGTGTAGTATAATATTCTTCTTTTCTTTTTCAGATTTTTTTAATTTTTTATAATTTTGCCTTTCTTAGACAGGACAGTATATTGACAGGAAAGGTAGGGAGAGAATGAGTGGATGACATGCAGCAACGGGCCACAGGTGTCATGATCGAACCCGGGTCGGCTGCAGGAAGGACTAAGGCAAGCCTTTGTGGTACGTGCTCTACCAGGTGAGACACCTGACGATGTATAAGTAATTTGATCCATTAGTTCATGGATTGGCATTGCATGTACTTCCGCATTAACAGACCTCACAAGATGGAGGTTGGCTACTGCCGCACACACTAACGTCACGCGGCCACGCTGGCTTCATGATGTTTGGTAATGAAGGAATTCTATGGACATTCGTTGTCCTTTATGAAGCAGAACATCCAGCTCCACAGAGTCCCCGTCCACTGGAAGAAAGTCCTCGAGCAATGAGCCTGAACTCCAGGTGAGTTGTTGTATGAAGAGAAAAACACTCACCCGAGTTTAGTACTGGCATGAGATGAGTCGATAATGACCCAATTTAAAGTAAACCTTTGTGTGAACTATTCTTTAAAGACAGCTTACACTCAGTTTTGTGATTTGAAATGTGTCTTTGCTGTGCCTGTGGACAGCTCGGTCTGAACTAACGAACTCGGTCTGCCCTTTGCTGGAGAGACTTTTGTCCCAAGTGCCTCACGGTGTCGTGACTGTGTGAGTTCAGCGGGACTCGAACCCCCGCACCCTGGCAGCCCCGCCCACTGAGTCACATGGGACCGCGAACCAGAGCCGGGCGGTAATTCTGTATCATCGTCTTAAAGTGGAATCATAACGGCGATGATATATGGTGGTTTTGGGGGATTTTGTGATGCACTATCTGACATCTTTGTCAATCTTTTTCATATCAAGAACCCCAAATTTAGTCCACATTAGAGACTTCCATTATGATAAGATTTTGTCTCTCGGACCCAAATCAGAATATTTTCTTATTGTCGATTATGCGTTTGTCAGGGATTCCATGACTTCCTGTATTGTAGGTAGAGAGATAACGGAGGAGGCGGAGCGTTTTGAACACTCAGGGTGGAAAACTCTATTTGGAAGAGCGAGTCCAGCCCATTCTGTACTGTCTTGCTGATGCACGTATGATGTATGATACATCATACACTTCTTATTTCACAGATTCCCCACTGAAAAACAAATGTATATGAAGAATCAGAGGGATACCTGTTCACATTTTAATACATTTGGCCCATTGTCACTACCTACAGTGTAGCCTCGGTAGCTAGCTAGTATAGCTCGCTAACTAACGGTGGAGCCACATTAGGGCGTGGTTTGACGCATGCTGACGCCTGGCTGCTGCCATGCTCGTTTCTCTCTTTTACATTGCTTCTTTGAAAATTGGTGGTAGAGAGGAATCGGAAGAGGACAGGAGAAGAGGGTAGGACCTAGGACGAGCTCAAATTGGCTAGCTTAAAATGTTGTCAAACTCCACCCCGCCCCCTCTGTCTCCCACTGTCGCTTCACAAGCCTGCTCCGCATCGCCTGGTATCCCAGCATGCTTCGCGAGGCGATGAGCAGCGTGTTCAATACAAAGTGAATGGGCAGCAGCGTCGGCATGCGTCAAACGACGCCCTAATGTGGCTCCACCGTAAGTAAGCTAGCTAACTTCCTGCAGTTCTTGTCCCTGTTGTTACCGATGCTGCTGAAGTTCTATTGTGTGTAGAGATGGAACAATATGAAAATTTCACATCACAATTATAGTAGTGTCGCTGGCCATCCTCCTCTCCCTTCCGTCCGAGGAGTCTGACTCCGCAGGTCCCCATAACTGGGATAAACCCTCCCCTGCTCTACTCCGCTCTCCCATTGGAGGCGTCGGTTTCAGACGCTGCCGGATTTCCGCTCCCCGCTTAAGAAGCTCTGTCATTGGCTCCGACCATGTCAATCAGAGCGGCTTCCGCTCCCTCCTCCCTGTGTGTTGCTGTAAATAGTCCCCTGCCACCTCAGGGAAAACAACAACGCTAACTAGCTAGCAAGCTAACGGCACAAACCTACACGCTGAAAACGGCAAGTTGGAATGTTTGAAACAATTTTCCAGGGGCACTGCTGCTAAGCACCGCCCATCGCAATCCCACTATGGAGACCTGCGGCGCCAGACTCCTCGGACGGAAGGGAGAGAGGAGGCTGGCCAGCGAGACTACAATTATAGTGACTAAAATGATCACGGTTATCAGTTTTATCATCACGGTATTAAAATGTGCTGAAAATGTTCAAAAAGTACGGTACTAATACACTCACAGAAATCATTTCACCAAGTGTGATATTGAAAAGTCAGACCCAAAAAGGATTGATACACTCACTGAAATCATTTCTCCACGGCTGCACGTTTGCATCTGGGAGACGGTTGCCGGCTTTGGTTGATGATGGACAGTATTTACCATGTTTTTCAAAGCACTGTAATCATGGCAACACGGTAATCATGGTACCAGGGTTTGAATGATTAATGAACATTTGAAACGGTACGGTTATCATTCAAACCGGTTATCGTTTCATCCCTAGTTGTGTGTTGAAGTAACGCTAGATTTCTGCCAATCTTCCAGGTAGAGTTTCCCACCGGAGTTCAAAATGGCTGCTGTGTGAATACGGTCAATTGTGTTAACTTATTGTGAGTGAAATAATGGCAACAATTCATCAATTTACTGGGGGGACCCCTGGTGGTCCCCAGACCCCACGTTGAGAACCACTGGTCTAAACTAATGAAACGGATATTGTGCTTCAAAACGTTGACAAAATGAGCTGTAAAACATTGTTAAGCAATACTATTAGAAAATCTCAGTTTTCTTTGACATCCCACCTAAGATTACACTGTTTCAGACTGTAAAGTAGTCAGACATAAAACTCTGTACATTATTGCTAACAGGCGTTAGCAACCGATGTCCCCCCCCCCCGAAGGTTCCCGTTAAGAAGATTCCCGCTTTAAGACTGTTGGTGGAGCAAATCTAAAACATATCTTTTGTTGTTTCATATTAGTTATGGTTGCTTCCTTCATTTTAATGGTTTGTCCTGTTTACAGACTGTAAGCTGAATAATATTGTGATGTTAACAGACTTTGTGAAAGACTGGTGCCGCCACAAACCTTGTTGAGAAAATATGAGAGAGGTGTGAGTGGATAAAAATGTATTTGTTTAAATTAATCTGATTCACATATGTTGTTTTTATGCACAACCCTAACCCTTTTCTCATCGCTGCCATTTAGTTACGGATGCCTTGCATCTAGCAGTTGTAGTAGGCTAGCAGCCAGTGGTGGAAATACTTTTACTTTAAAGTAGAAACACAGCAGTATAAAAAATACTGTTACAAGTAAAAGTACTGCATTCAAAAGTATTGGCATCAAAATGTACTTAAAGCTACACAAGTAAAAGTGCTTATCATGCATAATGGCCCATTTCAGAGTAATCCAGTACATATTTTATTGTTGAATTATACTTATTAATGCATTAATGCGATTCAAGTCAACTGAATTAAGCAATAGATCACAGCACAGACCATGGTATTATGGTCAGGTCATATTATAGCTAAGGGCTATGACATAATGACCATATATCACTGCCTGAAGTGGGCTGTTGCTTTTATGAAACTGTTACCCGGTATGGCAATATGACAGTAATAGACACAGTCCAATTTAAATAGTTTTTTAAAAGTAGTCCCTCCTGTCTGCCTGCACATAGCAGTTTTAGCAGATGTGGAGGGACACCTTCTAAATAACGTAGAGGACATAACAGGACTGTGCTGCTACTGACGCTATGTTATGCTGCATTTGCACTGTAAAGTATTTTACTGTGTTGTTATGCTGCATTTGCACTGTAAAGTATTTTACTGTGTTGTGCTGCATTTGCACTGTAAAGTATTTTATTGTGTTATGCTGCATTTGCACTGTAAAGTATTTTACTGTGTTGTTATGCTGCATTTGCACTGTAAAGTATTTTACTGTGTTATGCTGCATTTGCACTGTAAAGTATTTTACTGTGTTATGCTGCATTTGCACTGTAAAGTATTTTACTGTGTTATGCTGCATTTGCACTGTAAAGTATTTTACTGTGTTATGCTGCATTTGCACTGTAAAGTATTTTACTGTGTTATGCTGCATTTGCACTGTAAAGTATTTGACTGTGTTGTTATGCTGCATTTGCACTGTAAAGTATTTTACTGTGTTGTTATGCTGCATTTGCACTGTAAAGTATTTTACTGTGTTGTTATGCTGCATTTGCACTGTAAAGTATTTGACTTGACAGTGAAAGAGAGCATTTGACTTGACACACGAGAGTGGAGAGAGGTCAGAGGTCGTTTAAGGAGTCCAAGATGAGTGGCATTTACCTCATCACCTCGGGGCCATACATAGCTCACCTCACTCCAGCAGAAGTGGAAGCACTTACAGGAGTAAGGAGCCCTGTCATTTTGCAGAAGTGGCCCCCCGGCAAAGCAAGTTGAGTATCCCTGTCCTAAAATAACTAGTAACCAGCCCATTTAAATTTCAGTAATTGTAATTGAGTGACTAAATTTGAAAAAGTAATGATTACTAGTTAGATTACTAGTTACTGCAAAAAGTGGTTTAGTTACAGTAACAAGTTACGCCCAACACTGCTCATTACAAACACATGATTTGTGAGTGAACAGTGCAGTGAGAGCGTGCTCTGTGTTGCTGAGCAGAGAGGGTGGAGAGAGCAGCTGTGGACTCTGGAGGCTGGACCTGCACCTGGGATCCACACAGGAAAGAGAGGAGAGAGGGCCGAGAGAGACTGACTCACAGAGTCCTCCAGTCCTCCAGAGCACTGATTCTCAAACTCTTTTGTATCAACGACCACTAATTTAGTCCACATTAGAACCATGGACTAACCTGACCAGAAGTGTCATGCCCATTGAAACTGAGGGGGCAATTAAAATAATAATAATAATAATGCAAAATTAATGGCGGTCATTAGTAGTAGAGCATCAATCCCCTTTTCAAACATGTGAAAATGAAATGCTGTTAATTATTATAGGGATAGTTTGCATAGCAAGTTAGTTGGCTACTTGTACCAGGCAGCTAGTTAGCATTGTAATGTTAACCATCCTTCAATGATGTTGTTTACATGTCCAGGTAGAGCTGTTATGCCAGTGAGATGCCGGTCAGGATGCAGTTCTCTAAGATAATTAGCATTGTGGATATAGTATTTTTATGTGAGTAACATTTTGGGTGAAGCAACGTTTAACTAGGCCTATATTTCAAGAAAGGTCGCAGCAGTGTAGAAGCTAGTGTGTAGAAGTAAGTGACTAAGCTAATAACCATAACAGCACAAATAATTGACACAAATCTCTAAATATACAGTATTTACCCTAAAGGCCTAAACAGACTCGTCCGTCCGCCTCGAATTGGAGCCGTCTCGCCGTCTGCCGGCGCCAGCGAGCCCTACATGCTAGGACGTCACTACACCCTCCCTCCTCCTGTGGGAGCTCCGTGGGAAAATGGCGGCGATTGAGTGTAAGGCAGTCTGAATGAAATTGAATGTAACGTTCCCAATTCTATGTATTAAATTCTAAAAAAACGACCCTCAACATTTGGGAAGGCTAAGCCACACAACTAGTTCGTTATAATCTAACGTCATGCTTTGAAGGCGACTTTACGACGATGAGCCAAGGCAACGGCCAATCACAACTCTCGTGCAGCTGACGTCACGCACGTATGGTCGCCGCTGAGTTACATTTTCGAGCAGCCCCCGTCAGCCGACGGCGCCCCCTCCCCGCATGACGGCGCTCCACCCGCCGTCATACGGGGAGGGCGGGGCGAGGCTCTGACGGACGAGTCTGTTTAGGCCTTAATGAGAAAAGGAGCAAATATTGATGGTTACAACTGAATAATGACATCACAACGGTCTAATCCTAATGTTAATTTAAAATGAGATATTCCTCTAAATCTGGCTTCAAACGGCCAACATTTTAGAAAAACAGACAGAAATGTGTTGCCCCGATCTCACACTCGCTTGCGTCACAGAAAATCCCGCCCCTAGCTGCCTCATAGGACACTGATTGGTGCAAACCACTGGTGGCTCGGATTCAAAGCAATAGAGCTCAACAGTCACGTGTGTCTGTGTTGGGGGGATTTTGGATTTGTAGTTTGACTTGTTAGTGCAACAAATAAGGCTTTGATATAATAACACGTTTCTGACAACCTAAGTTGTTTTTCATTTGATTTGTGTGGTGTATTTCTGGATCATAGTTGTTTTAACCTATGAAGGACCCTAACCCTAACACATTGTTCAGGCATTCATATGATGAGGAATATTGTGCAACATGTCTTTTATAGATTTCAGCTGTGATGAGGATGGAGAGAGCAGCTGTGGAGGGACTCAGGAGACTGGAGCGGTACCCGGGATGCACACAGGGAAGAGAGGAGAGGAGAGCGCAGAGAGAGAGAGAAGCAGTCAGTCTAGTCCAGCACCAAGCCCACAGACAGACCAACATGTCCAGACTGCTCTCTGCTTTCTGCCTGTACGAGACCTACAAGCTGGTCCGGATCAGCAGTGTGCGGCTCGGCTCGCTCAAATGGATTCTGAACGGAGTCATCTTAATGTTCATCTGGTGAGTAACTTAGGGGAGACTGGGGGCAGTTGTAACATCTCAAATTGCACCGATCAGAAACAAGACAAAACCATGACACTGCATGTGCTCTGTGCTGGGGGGAAAGAAAAAAAACTTTTTTTATATTTTTATAATTATATGATTACTTATTATATTGTTTTAATTCAACTGGAATACATTGTTCAATGATATTAGCCTACATTGTTTTACTATATCTATATTCATGGGAGTTTATTGTGGTCCTTTGTTTTTATGTGTGAAGAGGTATTATGTGTGTTGATATATATATATATATATATATATGTATGTATGTATGTACAGTATATATGTATGTATGTACAGTACACACACACACACACACACACACACACACACACACACACACACACACACACACACACACACACACACATTTTCTTTCCCAATGCTCTGGTGGACCACCAGGCGGAGATTCTCAACTTGCGGCCTGGGGGCCAGATGCGGCCGGCGATAGGGTGCCGGGGAGCCATTTTCTTATTCACAATGAAAACTAACGTTAAATAAAGTTTGACTGAGCTCCAGCTAAATTCTCAAATATTGTCGCCTGCTCGCCGCTCAGGCACTTATGTACTTAACTAACTTAACTAATACAGTAACTGTCCTGTGTGCACAACATTGTCAGATTAAACTCTAGCTGGCACCCCCAAAAAACTACAATCCACTATAGAATTATTATTTTCTGTTTATTAACTGGCCCCTGGCGTCCTGTGATTTTGCAGAAGTAGCCCCCAAGCAAAGCAGTTGAGTATCCCTGTACTATGGTATCAATGTAGTATTCCTATACTATTCCTATAATATTATCGTGTGTCTGTCTACTGCTCAATACTGACCCTTATGTTATGGTATTTTATTTTTATTTATTCATTCATTTTAATCTCCTGTAGTCAGTGTTGCCAACTCATTTCCAAGGACATTAGCTATTCGCTGCTCAGAAAGTCACTAGAAGTCGCCAGATGACGTTAATTTGCATATCAATATAAAGGCTGCACTTGTTATGCACACTGTGTTGTAGCCGTTTTCAAGTTGGCAACATTGCCTGTGGTGTCACTATTTTATTCCTGTGCTGGTGTCAATAGTGACTTTAATAATCTTATATATTTTTTTTTAACCTCTTATAATCCTATAATATTCCCACAGGGACTTATAGTTTTGCGTATGCGTGTGTATAGTTTACTTGTAAAATGTATTATAGGACTACTAGCCTATATAGGATTATTAACCTATTAGTAATAATGCTTTTTTCATTAGGTAAGGCACGTTTTTGTATAGCCTACAGCACATTTTGTACACAAAGGCAATTCAAAGTTCACAAGGATGGCATAAGACGTTAGCCAAAAATACAGGATGAGATTAAAAAAGTTAAAGAGATAAAGAAAAATAGGACATAATTAAAATCCATAAAAAGAGAATAAGGATCAAGTTTTATAGATTTCTCATTTCTTATTCAAATGTGAACCAACCTTTTTTCTCTGTTTCTTTGTTTTTTAACATTATTATTATTATTATTATTATTATTATTATGATTATCGTTGTTGTTGTTGTTGTTGTTGTTGTTGTTATTATCATCATCATATTTTTTATTATTATTATTTATTTATTTCAGCATCATGATGGTGTGGAACAGAAACTACCAGGAGTTTGACCGGGTGGTGAGTACAGTCACCACCAAGCTGAAGGGAGTTGCTCTGACCCGGCTACCCAGTGGGGAGGAGATGGTGTGGGATGTGGTGGACTACAGCGGGCCCTCACAGGTGGGTGCTGCTGCGGCCCCAGGGTGCTGCGTGTTTGTCAGGTATAGGAGGGTCACACATAGTCCAGCTGAATTTGAAGATTGTTTTTCTTTTCTTTTAGGGCAAAAACTCCTTCTTTGTGATAACCAATGTCATTGAGACAAAGAACCAGAAGCAAGGAAAGTGTCCAGACAGTCCAGAGGTGCTTTTCTTTCTTTCTTTCTTTCTTTCTTTCTTTCTTTCTTTCTTTCTTTCTTTCTTTCTTTCTTTCTTTCTTTCTTTCTTTCTTAATAAAATGTTTGTGCAGCAAAAACCATAAGACCACCCACTACTCAGGCACATAAAACGCCCTCATTGACCTCAGGGTGGCGCTATAACAATCACGGATAAGTGTATGCAATTATTATTATTGTTATTATTATTATTATTACTGCACGTTCACAGCAAGGTGAAACAAAGCTTCACTCGTGCGAGTTTGACCGCACGGATTATTCGCCAAAGTTTAAATATTTCAGATCGAGCAAATGGGCGACAAGGCAAATAATCGCACAAATTTGCGAATTTTGCATTGGTGTGAATGCAGAGTCAAGATGATTGCCGCTTGCGCCTACATTTATTATTATTATTATTATTATTATTATTATTATTATTACCTGTATAGTTGAGGTTGTCAGTTTCACATCTAGCTCTAGATCCAGTAGATCTGTGACAGCTTATGAAGAATATAAAAAATATGATCTTACTTTGTAACGCTATACAATGATTCAGATCAACAGTTGAATTAAAAGCCTGTAAGTTCTCAATGTTTCTATTGCAGGATCATGCGTCCAGCAGACTGTGTCAGACTGACCAGGACTGTGAGAGAGGAGCCTCAGACCAGCACCGCCACGGTACGACCCACTATCCACTCTGTCCCTCTGCTGGTGGAAGGCCACAACTGGTGTAGCAGTTAGCACCCATTAGCATCAGTTAGCACCTGTTAACCCCTGTTAGCACACATTAGCACCAGCAGTTTGGCTGAGCAGTGAGAGAGAGCCCAGATGACTCGGGTTCTGTCTGCAAACATCTGCATTGATGAAGTGTCTTTAAGCAAGATACTGACCTCTGACCTCAACAGGTTTGAGCCCGATAGTGTATATGGTTCTTGAAATTAAGACCAGCGAATCATGGACAAAAAATTGAATTGCCAGGTCCCAGGAGGATATATAGCACTTTTCTTAACACATTGAGTGCCAAGGACGTCTGTGGACGTCCTAAAAAAAAGTAACGAGAAGTGCCAAGGACGTCTGTGGACGTCCTAAAATCATAATTCATATTATTCCATAATTCTGCTGTTTAAGGTCGTACCCAGCCAGTGAGCATGAATCCCTTCAAGGGATCACACGGCGCCACCATAAAACTCTACACGGGAGCTGCGCCACCCACCTCAGATCCTTTACTTTGTGCAGGAGAAAACGGAGAAAGCCGTGATCAGAGAGACACCGACGCATGCTGCAGCCAGAGCCACACAGATTGCTCTGTCCGCAGCCGACAGTTGGCTGCGATCCGAGCCCACAACTGAGCTCCTCCGCCTCTGTCTATCCGCCTGCACACAGCCCCTCCACACGACAACCCGCCAGAAAGGCAGCACCCGAAGCCGAACGGCCAAACCTTCTCCCTCAGTCCCGCCTGCCATTTCCTTGTTGCGCTGAAATCCGCCCGGGGCAAAAACTGAGGCTGCGAAGACAGACTGTGTGCGTGTGGGGAGGAGCCCGCAGCTCAGGGGTGGAGAGGGGGGGGGGGGGGGGCACGCAGGCTGCACAGAACCACACCACGCCACCACATCAGAAAACACCAGCCAGAGTCAGTGAATGTGCTCGAAATTAGAGTGCAAAAAGTATTCATAAAAGTGACTATATCTTGAAAAGTAAAAAAAAAACGGCAGAAAACCCTTGAAAGTGCTCTTCTTTCAGAGGCTGTCATTTCATAATGGAACTGTCTAGAAACAAAATTTCTTCTTTGGAAGAAGCAGGAGTGTCCAATGTTTCATTAAAGTCCAGCCCTGTCAATATAGCCCTAATAGAAAAAATTCTATAGCTGTTTTCAACTGAATGGAAGTGAATCTGGCACAGGCTCCAGACAATTTTACTGAAGCGCTGTGGCACTCAATGTGTTAACAAGATCACAAGGTGCTCTACTATAAATTTAGAGGAGAAAATAAAAACGATACAAATTTGGTGTGGATTAATATTTTAACTTCCAGGAACCCCAATGATCAATTGATTCATTATAACTACGCCCACAGACTACAGTATATAGCCTACTGTACCCCGTGTTAATTATTTCAGATGAAAATGTCTCAAAGCCCTCACTGTACATTATGCCCCCCTGGCAACCCCTGGTACCTTTATACACATGGTTTGGGAATTCTCATCCGTTTCTTAATTTTGGAGAGAATGTTGCCATGAAGATGTGCTGTTCCTTGTTTTGTTGTTGAATGAATTTACTGGGTTGAATTTGTCCTTGCGCTGAAGTAGAAAATATTATGGCATGGAATGCATTTGTTGAAGCCATGCCTGGGGACCATGGCCATCGCCATATTAGCTAGGTTTAGCCTAGGTAAACCCAGCCTCCACGTCACCTCCATGTAGCCTACTATCAGTCACATAGAGTCTGGCGGATTAGGGGTTGAGACTGTTTTCAGAGGAAAGCAGAGGGGCAGGAGTACCTCCCTTGATAGACAAGTCCATCAGCCAACCAGCTTAGCACACAGATCACATGAGCAGTACAACAGATGAAGCCATCAATGCGCGTCCTTTATTATTAGCAAGCCAGCTAAGCTAAAAACATTCATAGCTAAGACAACATCTCGAAATACAAGTAGTTTGGATTTACCATTTGTGGGTGACGTGTACCTTTTCGATAACAATCCCCACTAGGTTTTCACGGTAGACATCCAAAGCCAGGATATTTTGCCACTTTGCTTTCATCAAGGCCTCTGGACTCGCATACACAAGCTCACAGCGTCCATGTATTAAGTCCTCATCTTTCTCATTCTCCCCACCGATCTGCAACGCCTTGATTCCCAGATTAGAAGCCTTGTCTATCTAGTTCTCCATTAGCGCATTTAGCGGCGAGACAACAATACCAATAGAGTTCTTGGTAGGAAAAATCTTCTTCATCACCAACGGAGCCAGTTGATAAATCGAACTCTTCCCAAATACAGTCGGAAGAACGGTGAACACACATTTGCTGCCGAGAAACTCCACTAGTGCACGCACTTGTTCTGGTTTAATTGCAGTGACTGAGTCTATTTCTGCTCTAACCAAACTTATAGCTGTTTTCACTTTACTTTCCTCAAAGCGAACGCTCTTTGCCAGCATAGCCATAGCTAGCTCTGGGGTATGCTCCGGAGAGACTGAATGCTAATGATACATCTGCCGCAGTCGTTACACGTCATTGACAAAGACGCACTCTCTGATTGGCAGATCACAGCAGGAACTGATGGTGGCAGTACGCCGTCACTCATTGGCTGCGATTCTGCGATTGAAATCGCTCTGAATAGACAAACTACCAGATGAAACTTACACTATAGACATAGTCTGTGACGTCACGTTGAAGGCTGGGTTCACACAGGCTAAGCTAGGTTGTGTGTCTTTTTTTTTTTTTTGCTGTGTGGTGGAGACTGACCGTTTATTGATTATGCCTGGGTCGATATGAAGGGCACATAGTGTGAGCTAATATCTTTGTGGGTTTGTGGGGGGAAGGGGGGCTCTGAGTGAATCTGGTTGTGTATGTGTATGTGTATGTGTATGTGTATGTGTATGTGTATGTATAGTAGTTGTCTTTATCTAGATGTTTGTGGTTTTTTATCTTTCTTTCATGTAAAAAACACTTGAATCAATAAAAAAAATATATAAAAAATAAGAGAAAATAAAAACACAGCTAAATGACATGCTTGTTGGTTGGGGGTTGGTCACAGCCTTTCCAGCATCATGCAGACTCATGCTGTCTTCTCCTCATTCAGGTGTTCAGACCGGCTCCTGTGTGAAGTTTGATGAGATGAGAAAGAGCTGCCAGGTGTCTGCCTGGTGTCCCATCGAGGCCAAGACCAAACCGCCCAGGTAAACACCACACAAGACCAAACCGCCCAGGTAAACACCACACAAGACCAAACTGTCCAGGTAAAGACCACACAAGACCAAACTGTCCAGGTAAACACCACACAAGACCAAACTGTCCAGGTAAAGACCACACAAGACCAAACTGTCCAGGTAAACACCACACAAGACCAAACTGTCCAGGTAAAGACCACACAAGACCAAACTGTCCAGGTAAACACCACACAAGACCAAACTGTCCAGGTAAACACCACACCAAACTGCCCAGGTAAAGACCACACAAGACCAAACTGCCCAGGTAAAGACCACACAAGACCAAACTGCCCAGGTAAACACAATACCAAACTGCCCAGGTAAAGACCACACAAGACAAAACCACCCAGATAAACAGCACACAAGACCAAACTACCCAGATAAACACCACACAAGAGCAAACCACCCAGTAAACACCACACAAGACCAAACCACCCAGGTAAACACCACACAAGACCAAACTACCCAGATAAACACCACACAAGACCAAACCACCCAGGTAAACACCACACAAGACCAAACCACCCAGGTAAACACCACACAAGACCAAACCACCCAGTAAAGACCACACAAGACCAAACCACCCAGTAAACACCACACAAGACCAAACCACCCAGTAAACACCACACAAGACCAAACCACCCAGTAAACACCACACAAGACAAAACCACCCAGTAAAGACCACACAAGACCAAACCACCCAGTAAACACCACACAAGACCAAACCACCCAGTAAACACCACACAAGACCAAACCACCCAGTAAACACCACACAAGACCAAACCAATCAGGTAAACACCACACAAGACCAAACACCCAGTAAACACCACACAAGACCAAACTACCCAGTAAACACCACACAAGACCAAACGGTTCTCAAGATACGTGAAGGACAGAGAGACAGACAGACACTGCTGGCATTATAGTGTACTGTAGATAGGATGGGGCAGTTCAGTGGTTGAATTCATCCACAAAAGCACAAATGACTTCTTCCTCTACAAAGTTAACCAGCAGTTAGTTTGTCCGAACTGAAGCAAATCACATTTTGGGGGAATGGAAAGCTTCAAATCACAGCAAAATATTTTCAGTGTTAATTAATTAATTAATTAATTAATAATAATAACGTAATTAATTAATTAATTAAAGGTGAATAAATACCCCATAGCTTCTCAGTGACAGAGAAAAGGTGTGTGACACTCAGCCTTCTAGCAGACATTGCCTCTCCAGACTGAGAGATAAAAGTCCAGTCTTGGTTGCTGTGTGTTATTTTGAAGCCATGCCTCCACTGTGCAGTGAGATGAGTCTGTATGTATGTCCTGCAGGCCCCCTCTGCTGGCAGCAGCTGAGAACTTCACTGTCCTCATCAAGAACAATATCAGATTCCCTGCGTTTAACTTCATCCGGTGAGTCTGCTTTCACCCTCTTCACTTGACAACTGCAGTGTGAGGCTGTAAATCATACCTAGTTTGTTACAACCCTTACGTGTAATGGACACCTCCTCGTGCATTAACCCTTAGCGTACTTAACGTTTACATAGAAAGATAAATAGAATCAATGTTTCCCCTTGGACAGCTGAGAAAGTGGTGGACACTGTAAATAATTAGCACTGTGAAGATGATACAAGGATGCCAACTGCCATAAAACACAGAAGAAGAAGAACCTGCGAAAACAGAGGTCTATAGTCTATAGTTGTACAAAAAAAAATCTTTTGTTCACCAGAATTTATCTAATCTATTTTTAAATGTGTTAATTGAAGGAGCCTGCACTACATCCTCCTCATTATAATATATAAATAGAATGAGCTGTATGTTAGAGGATAATTTCTGTTTCTTTTTTCAAACCGTACGTATGCATCTATGTACATATACAGTTATGTAGGGCACACATATATGCACCATATGAAACGATCCAAATCCATATATGGCCATATGGAAACATATGTACTTATATGCAGCATATATCCCAATTCTATGGGTAGATATGTGGAAAGCATATTATATGATGTGCAAATATGTTTCTTCCATATGCTGCCCAACACCACACACACACACGCGCGCACACACACACACACACACACACACACACACACACACACACACACACACACACAACCCTCAACCCTCGACTCAAATGTAGACACACATGGCACATATCCCACACGGAAACCAAACAACTCAACCCACCACCACACACTCGCACTTCAGGATCAGGATCAGGATAAACTTGATTGTCCCCGAAGGGAAATTTGTCTTGGCCAACAGTGCTACATCAGCTGCCTTTCATTCATACATCCATTCATTCATAGATAATAAAAAGGACAAGAACAAGTATGACATACAAGGCGACAGGTCTACACGTTTTATGTGGTGGAAGATGCACCTTACAGAAGAAAGCCTGATTATATTGCACTGCCTGCCAAAATATATTGCACTATGATGATAATAATAAAAAACGTCCAAAGGAGAAAGATAAAATGAGCTATATAAAATTAATACGAAACTACGGTTAAAAAAAGTAGCTTACAAATGAATAACAAGTAGATTAGCAATAAAAATAATAAAACCATAAAAACCATAAAACCATAAAAAGACAGAATGAGGGATTTTTAGATTTTAGATTGAGCAGGTTGTCCAAGGCGATGGATGTTGGGAGGAAGGAGAGCTCATAGCAGTTTGACTTATACCTGCATGCTCTGTAACGCCTTCCTGAAGGTAGAAGTTTATATTCTGTAAACAGGATATGGAAAGTGTCCTTCAAGATACGGAGGGACTGCTTAACAGTTTATTCAAAGATTGATTGAAGGGATGCATACTTTTTAATTCAAATCACCTTCATAGCAGTTTTCACCATCTTTTCAATTCTGGATTTGTTTTCGACAGTGAGGGAGCCAAACCAAGAAGCTAAGCCGTATCTTAACAGGCTGCCTAGAACGGCATTGTAGAATGTTAACATGATTTTACTACTCCGAACAATCTGAGTCAGCGGAGGAAATGTAGTCTTTGAGCCAATTTCCCACACAGGTAGTCGACATGCACGTTCCCTCCCAAGTATTTATAGGAGCCAACCTGCTCAATTACATTATCACTCATAATTGCAGGGACATGTACTTCACACTGCAGTGGACCTGTCATCCACGTTGGTGGTTTGCCAGTAGACCGAACCATTGATTGTGTCCTTGTGGGTGAAGGTCCTCCTATTATGGCACAACCTACATGGAGAGCTGCTCACCAGCCTCCCCAGGTTCCTCCTGAACGTCTCCCTGACGAACACATACAGGATGGGGTTGAGGCAGCTGTGAGAGTAGGCGATGGCCTCGGTGGCCTGGATCGCCTGCCTGATGGCCTTGCTGCTGTGGCAAGCCGTGTAAACATGCATTAGCTCCAAGGCTTTGAAGAACGACGTGACGTTGTAGGGCACCCAGCAGCAGAAGAACACGGCCACCACTACGAGAACCCATCGGATGGCTGGATGTTTCTTGGATGACTGGCTGCACAGGAGCCTCCGGATGATGCGGGCGTAGCAGAAGCCCATGACGGCCAGCGGGATCAACAAGCCGAGAACGTTCATTTTGAAAAGGCTGAAGATGCTCCAGAAGTGCCTGCCGGGTGCTAAGCTACCAGGTATGGAATATAAAGGAGCGCAGAATTGAGACATATTACCATCTTTCTTTCGAGACTCCTGTACTTCAAGAAAGATGAGGTCTGGAAAAGAAGCCGTAAATGCGGCCAACCAGGTAACAGCGGCCGCAAAAATCCCAAAGGAGCGCGTCGGTGCCCGCAGAGCGTACACAGCGTGGACTATAGCCAGGTATCTGTCAATGCTCATAAGGGTGATGAAGAAGATCCCGCCATAAAAGCCAATATAGTAGACACCCAGGACCACCTTGCACATGCCGTCCCCGAAGGACCACTGGTCACGGGCTTGGTGGGCGAGGAAGGGCAGGGAACACACCAGGAGGAGGTCGGCGAGGGCCAGGTTGAGCAGGCAGATGTCTGACATGCTGCGACGGCGCGTCCCGCAAGCGATGACCCAGAGGACCAGAGCGTTGCCCAGGAGGCCCACGATGAAGAAGATGGAGTAGAGGACAGGGAGAAAGTGTTCCGCGTGACCCTCGTACACACACAGCCCCAGGTCCTCATCAGTGTAGTCGTTGTAGTCCCAGTACTCATAGTCAGTGGTGTTCCCGCTGAAAGGTTTCTCTGTAGAGCTGGGAGAGAAATACAGCCAGCAGGAAACACAGATGGATTATTAGGGAAATTTCCAGGATTTCAGATCACTTTTCTTTAGGTTAACTATGTAGCAAGAAATACCAGATTGTTGTGCTTCAACAGATATATATATACATATATAGTGTTTCCCCTACCATTCTACAGGCCTGGCGGGCCCGCCAGGCCGACAACGCCCCCACCAGGCCAGAATTTATTATTATTATTATTATTTATTTATTTTTATTTTTTTTCCCCCCTGCCCTCCCCAAAATGTCAATAAACCTTTATGGCATATTATTACAATACAACAATGCTGGTGTTGACATGTTGACAGTAATAGAATATGCCAAATCATTCAAAACAATAAGCATTTTGATTTTAGGACCATCGTGCCAGCGTGCGCCGCTGTTCGAAAACGTGTCAAAGTGTGCCGTTGCCTGGGAAACGCACATCCCATAACACAACTGTTCGCATTGCATCCCATAATACTATGCTGATACTTGGGATGCCATTGCGAACATAGATGTGAACAGGTTAGCTAAAAGTTTAGCGTTGCTAGCGAGGGCTCCCACCGTTGCGGTCGGGGTACGTTTCGAAATCCCTCCAGGCCTGAAATTTTTTCTAGGGGAAACTTATATATATACATATATATATATATATATAAACTCCTCAAAAAAAGTTCGGAAACGTTATTAACGGTCGATTATTTCTCCCCTTTAATAATAATAATAATAATAATAGTACTGTATTGTATATCGTTTGGAAAGCCTGATTAGTCACCTTTACAACAATGTACAACTTGTAAGGATCATGCATTCGTGGAATGAGCAACACAGCTAACCGTGTGGGTGTGGGTAGCGCCCCAATTTTTTCCCGCCAAAATCCCCTGCAATATTCTTCTGTTGGTATTCACTCTTGTTTTGAGTTGCTTGGTGGATTGGATGATTGCATTCTCCCACAGTAATAAGGAAAAAACAGCACATATTGGCCATTTTTACACTTTATTCATTTTACACTGTCAGGGACCTCAGTAGCGTGTGGAAGATCCATACGCAACCACAACAGCTTGGCACCTTGGCACTGCAAATTAGGTGCCAATCAGGTGCCAGTCACACACCTGTGTGTGACATCACATTAGTGATGCGCGGGCCGCAGTTATAACCGCGCTGACCGTGAATATCCCGCCCCGTGGGCGGGCCGGATCATAAAAATAAACATTCTGATTAATAGTGGATGGGTTGCAGGTGGTTGAAACGATGTATCATTAATAAGGAAAAATAATATTAATTACGTTCTCTAGTCTATGAACGTATTTTAAGCTACATTTTTTGTCAGGCACATTCTTAGTCCCCTATTGTAGATCCCCCAAAGGACCCACCGCCGTAAACAAAACAATAGTCATGTGCTAGGTCGCTAGGCTCCACTTTTGGTCCATATACAGATATCGTCAATGATATCACCTTCAAAAAGGAGTCTCCGCTGAAAACGTGTTTGAAGAGAAGACGCGTTTGTATTTTCCCATTCAATGAGGCAATCCAGTAAACTAAACTTAAAGCTATAGCGTTAGCCGAGTAAACTACATGAGGGCAAGTGGTGGACTGGACATAATACAGCATGGAAGTTTATTTGGAGTCTTGGACTGCAGCGATCGCACCAACGGCAGCATAAACCGTAAGTTTGCTCCTTTTATAGCGTTGTGAAATGTTGGGTGCATGGCGGGTGCGGATCTATAAATAGTATGAAATAATTTGCGCGGATTTATGGAGGGCGGACGGTTCATGCATACATGTGGATTAGAATGGCATAAAAGCTCATCCACGCAACTCAAATATATATATATATATATATAGTACATACATACATATATATATATATATATATATATATATATATCAATGTAGAAGGAATCTCTTGCGCTACAGCCCCTCCACAAAGGGGAGGTCGGCGCTCTCACACGAAGACAGAATACTGGAAAACTGGAGCACCCAAAATCACTGGCATACAAATTTGATAAGGTACAAAAACGTTTCAACGCTGCTCACGTCGAGATGAAACGTTTTTTTTATAGCTATTTTCCCCCCTATCCCCCCCCCCCCCCCCCCCCGATTTTTTAAGTGCTAATTTTAATTGGTTTATCCTGGTTGCTGCTCCACCCTCTGCCGATCTGGGGAGAGCCGAAACTGACTCACATGGGCAGGAGCCAGCTGCTTCTTTTCACCTGACAGCGGAAGCTTCACCGGTAGGACATAGCACGTGGGAGGATCACGCTATTCCAACGAGTTCCCCTCCCTCCAAACGGGTGCCCCGAACGACCAGAGGAGGCACCACTTCAGCGACGAGGCTATTGCATGTTTTGGTGAGGGGTTCCTATATGAAGGAAACCCACAGGGGGCACGGGGAGAACATGCAAACTCCACACAGAAAGGCCCTTTTGAAGACCCCACCCGGGCGGTGGGCACTCGAGGACATGCGGATGGGCACGCACTTGGGAATCGAACCCAGGACCTTCTAGCTGTGAGGCGACAGCGCTTACCACTGCCCCACCGTGTCCCCCCGAAACGTTCGTTTTTGTACCTTAATAAATTTGTTTGCCGGTGATTTCGTGTGCTCCAGTCATACATATATACTGCCCTGCAAAGCCAAAAGGGGGTAACTCGCCAGAGTGTAGAACTGAGAAAATTTTTAGTTTTGTTGTTGTCCAGCCAAATGTATTGTAGGGGGAAAACTGGAAATGTGTTAATTATTTGTTTTTTTAACGTAGTTATTTAGCTACACATTTTTTTCTTGCTCAAACTTGACCTTTGACCCTTATTTGGAAGTGACCTTACTCTGGCTTTGCATTGTCTGCAAAATAATAAGGGGTGATGCCAAGCGAAAAGACAGTAACTTCAATGTGATCCTTAACTTGGTTACTTATCACTATATAAAACCAGTATATATGATAATAATGATAAAATAGACATGAAGTCTAATGTTCATGGCACAATTCATATAATATACGTATAAATATAATATAGATTATCAGGCCGCTACACATCCTTCAAGCCTAGTTTGGTGGGACTCTTGTTTTTTTTTATATAATATTTATTTTTGAGCAAGGAGCATTGGCGTTACAATACATTAACAAGTGTAATTTTATTTTTTTTACATTGAAACATCCCAACCAACACATCTACCCTCATTCGCCTCCCCACAACCCAGTCCCATTCCAACAGAAATAAAAATACATAAAATAAAACAGTAAAAAAAAGAAAATAAATAAAAGCAAAAGGAATAAATATATATATATATATATATATATATATATATATATATATATATATATATATATATATATATACTAGGGATGCACGGTATACCGGTACCAGAATAGAACCGCAATATCCTTCTACATGTATTAAAAACGGTACTATACCATGTTAATTTAGTACCGATACTTAAATAAATGTCATGGTTGTGTCAGTGTGCGACCGTGGTGTATGTAGCGGAGGAGACCGCAGCTCCGCAGCTGCTCTCTGACTGTCTGTGTGTGAGCCTCTCAGCCTGCTGAGTTGGCCCCTCCCCTCTCTCTCTCTGGTCACAGCACAGCTCAAATTTCACTCCTCAGCAGCCCTGATCCACGGAGTGTACAAGCAGTCTTGCAAGCCGTGTTGTAGAGAAAGCAGATGCACGAAGCGAAATATGGAAGTATTTTGCTCACGTTGCCGACAGCGAAGGCAAGCCCGTGGACACACACATCAAAGCCAGTCTGTAAAAAGTGCTTCAACGCGACGCAGGTGAACGGATTCAACATCGAACAGGCTATTTCTCTTCGACAGGCATCCTGACTTGTTTCAGTTCAAAGACTGGTTAGCGAATGTGAAGGATACATACATGCCCTCTTAAGTCAAACGAGTGTGATTTATTGTGTGACAAGCAAACTTGTTTCACCATCGAGTTTTGACGAGGCAATTAAGGCAATGGGTATGCCCTGCCTAGTAGGTTACGAGCACAGACAGAATGAACAGTCACGACGGTGGATATAACGTAAATATCAAAGAGATCATAAACTCAATGCAAAAGCCCCAATACCACCATGGACCTGACTCAAATATGTACTAAATAATTAAATCAAGGCCATAGAGTGTCATTAAAGGCCGGCTTTCCTGATTTTCCTAGCGGGCAGCACCGAGAGTCCCCTCCTTATAGCACCCCCTACTTAAAAGCACTTCCAGCGCGGATGCCCCCAAACCCCCGTGCCTGGGAGGGGCCCCCTAATCTATATCCTGCTTAGGGCCCCCAGATGGATAGGGTCGGCCCTGCCGGAACCCGGCCGTCATATTATAGTAGTGAGATACTTTTGAGTACATTTCAGAGCTACTTTTCAGTTACTTTTACTTGAGTAAATAAGTTGAATCAGTACTTCTACTTTTACCAGTCTTTTTTTTAGTAACTGTACTTCTACTTACAGTAAAAACATGTGTTTTCCCATCTCTGAAAGGGACAGAGACATGACAGACCTGAACTGATTGTGATGTGTGTGTGTGTGTGTGTGTGTGTGTGTGTGTGTGTGTGTGTGTGTGTGTGTGTGTGTGTGTGTGTGTGTGTGTGTGTGTGTGCGTGTGTGTAGATTTAATAGGTTTATATCTTACCCATATGAGTATTCCATGGATGAATTCTGCATGACAGTACCGAGGAGAGCAGCGATGGTTGTGGCCATTGTTATAAAACAATAAAACCCAGTGACAGTCCTAGACTTACAGAAGAGGAAGAATAAAAGAATAGTGGAGCTGATTTCTCCACTATTATGTAGGCTGACCACTCCCTGGATACAGTATCCATGGTGTGACTGTTATACTGCACAGCCTAGATAATAACATGTTACTGTTGTTTCAGATCTATTTTAAATTATGATTCAGCTTAAAGTGTATTTTCTTTTCAAGTTGTCTTCACACACATTTGTAAGAAGGTGAACTGAGTCCTGAACATTATGCCATATAGAGCACAACAGACTTACAGTTGTTATGGAAAACAGTCTATTTCTGATGTATAGGCTGATGATGACAGGGTGGTTCTGTTTACAGAAACTCTCATGGGGCTGGGTTAAACCTAGTTTCATCCACCCAAATATTGCTCCAACAAGCCTGGTTTGCTGGCAGTCATGTTTGATGAGAATGGTTTTATCAGACTCCTGCTATGATCTGTGCACTTAAACTGTGTTGGGACATGTGTTGATGTGGAGGGGAATTGTTGTTTTTTCCTGATTTCCCCCCATTTTCTCCCCAGTTGTACTTGGCCAATATACCCCCTGCTGCCCCGGTCGCTGCTCCACCCTCTGCCGATCTTGGGAGAGCCATAAACTAGCACCATGCTTCCTCCGACACATGCGCAGTTGCCAGCCGCTTCTTTTCACCTGACAGCGGGGAGCTTCACCGGCAGGACTTAGCACGTGGGAGCATCACGTTATTCCCACCAGTTCCCTTCCGCCCGAACAGGTGCCTCAACCGACCAAAGGAGGCGCTAGTGCAGCGACCAGGACACATACCCCTAATCCGGCTTCCCAGCCGCAGACACAGCCAATCGTGCCTGTATGGACCCCCGACCAAGCCGGAGGTAACACAGGGGCGCGAACCTGCGACCCTCGTGTCGGTAGGCAGGGAATCAACCGCTACACTACCCGGACGCCCCGGATTGTTGTGATGGTCATGAAGTTGATTCCGACCACACTAGCAGTCTAGAACATGGAATAGTGTCTCATGTATCTGTTTTTCTTTCTCCTATTTTTCTTAGTTTCTTTTTTTTGCTGTTTGTTTGTCTTTACCTATGAAATGTCACACAAAAAAAGCAAAAAAAAAAAGCGGGGGGGACAGTCATGGGTGTCAACAGGCATTTTTCACTGTGGTACAGTAGCTTAGTAGTCAACACAGTCTCCAGGAAATTGTGAAATAGTAACATTGTCCACAGCGAAACATGTGACAGTTTAACGATAACGCAGGGCTCTAAAATTGTTAAATGGTAACGTGTTTTTTAAATTATAGCTTTTAGAGGGGTGGGAGTTTTGAGAGGGGTGGGAGAGGTTAGGTTTAGCCTTGGTCTTACACCGCAACCGCAGTATGTTGCTCATTTAATGTCATGTCTGCAGTATGTAGGCGAGATGATGATCAAGCAAATACATTACAGCTCATGTGGCACGTAGTCACACGAGCTGTATGAATCATGACCATATTTAACCTGGAGCGTCATATAGCAGGAAATTAAGAAACCAGGGAGGTGAGTCACAGCTATTTTAGTCTTATGAGCCTCCCCACCCTTTTATACCCTTTTAGACACTTTAATTGATTGCAACACAATGACCAATGTCTTCTTTGGCTCAGCTTTGTCTCTCATGGCCTGGACATTATGACCAATCAACCCAATCGCCAGAATAAAATTTAAATTGTACGTTTCTACAATCCAGGGAACTGTAAAATATGAACATTTCTTTCTTTTTTTCAGATTTTTCCCCATTTTCTCCTGTAGCGGCAATTCATTTGAAATGCCTTGTTGATCCATCAAAAAATGAGTTGCTCGTTTTAAAATGAATAAGGATTTGTTTATTCCATCATCAGCTTCCCTCTGTACAGAGCGTCACAAATCATCAAAAGTTTGTGCCAAGAACATAAACATTGCATCTCAATTATACCCAACTCCAGCCCCCCTCCGATGACTGGAGACTGGTACAATTCCATCAGATGTTTCCCAAGAAGACAAAATAAGACCCTGATCTTTACAATAAGTCAAAACAAAACCTTCTATGTACCGGAAAGACAAAACACAATGTTATCTCCTCCTCTCCAGGTGGAATGCCTTTTCGACATAACAAACAGCTTCTCAGAAGAGACACTCAAAATGAGTGCCTGAGATGTCAGCTATGCGTGTCAGCTAGATCATAACTAAACAGAGTCAACAATGATCAACAATCAATCAATAAGCAGTCAATCAATCATTTTACTCTTGACACTCCCCAATTATACTTGGCCGATTTATCCCCATGCTGCCCTATTGGCTGCCCCGGTCGCTGTCCACCCTCTGCCGATCGGGGGAGACCCGAGACTAGCACCATGCTTCCTCCGACACATGCGCAGTAGCCAGCCGCTGACAGCGGGGAGCTTCACCGGCAGGACGTAGCACGTGGGAGGATCACGCTATTCCCACCAGTTCTCTTCCGCCCCAGCCGACCAAAGGAGGCACTGGTGCAGCCACCAGGGGCCAGTTGCACGAACTGGTCTTACACTGGTCTTAAGCTAAGTTGGTTGTAACTTTACGACCTAACAGCTACGCCGGTTGCACCAAGACGGCTTAAGCCTTCTTTTCACTACGACCAGGCGTAACTCTTACGCCTGGTCAGGAGGAGGCGTAGAGCCTGCCTGTAACAGAGATCTCCGTGTCTTATCAGCAGAGACCTTTTTGAGTCCTTACCGTCATCGTCGTACCACAGCCAGTTCTCCGTCTTTTGAAGCATGGTGTTAGATTACAACGAACTAGTTGTGTGGCTTAGCCTTCCCAAATGTTGCCGTAAATTTTTTAGAACTTAATACATAGAATTGGGAACGTTACATTCAATTTCATTCAGACTGTCTGTCTGGCTCAATCGCCGCCATTTTTCCCCCAGAGCGAGGGAGGGTGGGAGGAGGGAGGGTGTAGTGATGCACATACAGTAGTGGCTGAGAGAGCGTAGTGGCACAGTGCGCTCCAAGCAGGTCGCGAGGCACATTTTTTGCAACATCATCCAATCAGGGTGCATTCCCTGGCAATTCACATGGACGCGCATTGCTACGACCAGCATATTTAAGACCAGACGTAAGCCCTGTTGGTGCAACAGGCATAAATCCACTCTAAAGACTGGTCTTAACTAAGACCGACGTAGGAGTTACGACCAGGCATAGTTAAGACCACTTGGTGCAACCGGCCCCAGGACACATACAGTATAGCCCCAATTTGGTGTCCCACCCTCAGGAACAGCCAATCATGCCTGTATGAATTAGGGTTGTCAAAAGTATCGAAAAGTATCTATACTGACATTTTTTATCAGATACAATACTCATTTGCAACACGTATCGATAGTATCGAAAGTATCAATACTAAAACATTTAAATGGATACAATCCTCATTTGCAACAGTTTTGATGCCATCAGTGCTTTCTTTTAATGAAAAATCACTGATTTTCCCTCCCTATCATTGGGTATCTGTTGCTTCAACAAGCTAAACGTGTTTTGATGCCTAAATTCAAAGTTTTGTGTCATCATCCCCCCCTTCCCGTGGTATTGAAAATGGTATTGAGTATCGATATTTTCCTGGGTATCGGTATCTAAGTAGAAATTCTAGTATCGTGCCAAAGCGAAGGTAACAGGTGGATACGAACCTGTGACGCTCGTGTTGGTAGGCAGGGAATCGAACCTGTGACCCTCGTGTTGGTAAGCAGGGAATCTACTAGGGGTGCTCCAAAAAATCGATTCTGAAAGGATCGCGATTCTTAATTCCACGATTCCTGGATCGATTCCAAACTCCCAAGAATCGATTCTTCGTATTGTAAAAAAAATAAAATATATATATATATAATATATATATATATATATATATATATATATATATATATATATATATATATATATATATATATATATATATATTTACAGTGCACCTGAACGCAACATGCAAGATACCGGCTGAATAAGTGTCCAAATGTTCATGTCATTTGTGTACTGTACTGCCACGGTGCCACCACCTCTTGCACTTAACACATTGAATGCCAGCCATGTTTTCATTCCTGTAGGTAAGTTGTGCCAGGGGTGTTTTTGACGATTCTGGCTCATTTTACAACAGCCGAGGATTCTTTTCTGTTAAGAATTCATGAACACCAATCATCTAAAAATAACTAATAGAATGTGTGCTTTCTCTGTCTAAAAGAGTTAGTTTGCAGAGTTAGTAGTTATGTAGATATTAGCCGTTGAGTACAGCATGGTTTCAGCGTCTGGAAATTTATTCAGAGATAAATGGCTTTTTGTGAAACAGTCACTTTAACCATTCATTTTTGGCATCAGTAAGACCGTCAGACATTCTAAACAATAGTTTTGAACAGTAATTTCCTCCATAACAACAGGAAACACCCCTCTCATTCAAACTCCTCCCTCCGTGTGTCTTCTCCTCCTTCCTCCTGGCTGTACAGCGGGCGTGTCAGAAGCGCTTTTGCTGCTGCCTGCCTGTGTGCCTGCCTGCCTGCTTGCCTGCGTGCGGACGCTCCTTGTGCGAGTCAAGATGGGCCGGGGAATGCGTGGGCGATGGGCAGATGTTGATTCTGGCCTTTCTGAGGTGTTTCAAAGTGTGTTTAACCTATGATCTATTTTGCAAATCGCTCTCCGCTCTCTGTGTGCTGCTGCCGGTGCGCGGCCGCTCTCAGGCAAGACAAGTCTTGAATGGATTACTGTAAAATCGCCACGGCATTTCCTTGAACGGCTTGGTCCCGCGGCAGTTTTTTCTTTGATTTCGGTCGTCTGGGGGAGCACTGTCAACACTTAGTGGGTCGGTAAAATAGATTATACACATTATCTTGCTCCAATAGTGATCTCGAAGATGTAAAAGTTGTTGATTGATGTCCCACCGTCAAAAAAAAAAAATGTTTATGTAAGACGAGTAAACTCGGCTCTGGCACTTAAGCGTTGGATTATGTAAGACGAATTATTTCGGCTATGGCACTTAAGGTGTTAAGAACTCTGGTTAATGTATTCCCCCCCAAAATCTATAAATCCTTCTCAAAGTCTACAGATCCCCCCCAGCCTATAAATCCATCTTATCTGAAGAACATAAGGGGGGAATTCCCCCCTAGTTTGCAAAATGAATTTAGGCCTTGACTGTAATACTTCAGAAGTTGAATTTGAAGTTCAGCATTAATACATTTGTCAGTTTTTTGTCTTAGATTTACCTTTGTGTGTTATTGCAATATAAAACTACATAATTGAGAATCGATTCTAGATTCTGGAATCGAGAATCGTTGGAATTGAGAATCGTTGGAATCGAGAATTGATTCTGGAATCGCATCGTGACCCAAGGAATCGGAATCGGATCGGATCGTGGCTTAGCCGGATCGGAGCACCCCTAGAATCTACCACTACACTACTTATTTACGCCCAAATGTGCACATTTCTGAACGGAAATAGGTTGCATATCACGTCTATCCCACATAGGGTCCTCCAGCACAGACACCTGCTCTTTCTGGTTACTTGCCATGTAACCACCTGCCTTGCCCCCGCCTCCAAGGGGCCACCACTACTTCCTGGTTACCAACCCGGGCTGGGGTTACTACCGACTCGGCACGGTAGTTGTAGGAGCCTCTGCAACCAAGTTTAGGCAAGCAAAACAATGCGGTTGGGTTTAGGCAACAAAAGCAACTTGGTTGGGGTTAGGGTTTAGGTTTAGGTCGGGAATTGAACCAGGTCTCCCTTGATGAGAAAGTTAGGAACGCTACAGGTCCGCCACTGCCACCCCTTCTCCCGAGCCTGACTTTGAATCTACTTAAACCACTGACTGTCATTAAGTTAAGACCGCTCAGACTCTATGACGTGTATAACCTTAATTATTCACGTATCTAGAAACGTGAAATGCAACCTATTTTCATACGAAATCTTCATATTTTACATATTTTACATTTCTATGGATTCTAGAAAATAACATTTCAGGGATAAATTTCAATCCGGTGACTAGCCTGGACCAATCCTCACACCTTGATGCTGTCTTCTGAAAGTAGCCTAATGGCCGACCCACCAACTCCATTCAAAGGTCTCCTCAACTTAAATTGCCTTGTTTATTAGTAGAGGGATAATATCCTTATCTTTTTCTAACTATTCTATCATGACTGTTCATTGAGAGTCCGTTTCCAATTAGGCCTTAATCAGTGTTGGGAAGTAACGAGTTACTAGTTACTCGTTACTGTAATAATATTACTTTTTCCAAGTAACGAGTAGTGTAACGAATTACTATAGAATATAAGTAATAATATTACAGTTACTTCAAGATAAACGAGCTCGTTACGTTAGTCGTTACATCTTTTGTTGAGTCCATTCTGTGATGCCGCTGCGACACGCAGTCGGCATTCACTGATCACAAGCAGCATGGCTTTAACGCTCCCAAAACAAGGTGACGTCACCGCAGAGCCCATTCAGAGCACCAACAGGCAGGCAGGCAGGCACACCTGACACCTCCCTCTCTGTCCTGCTGAGCCGAGGAGGAAAATCCGTGGCTGCGGATATATTCCCATGACTTTGTTTTTGTCGGGAAGAAAGGTGACACGATTGAACATCAAAGTCAAATGTAAACGGTGTCCAGGACAGGTAGGCTACTAACACTCTTTCCACTGTGAAAAAGAAGAGCTCAAACTTCCTAACGTTAACGTTACGAGACGAGAGGACAGCACAACAGAAACCGGAAAACTGTTCAAATACAGAGATAACGTAAAAACTCACAAGCTGGTGGACATCAAACATTGCTGTTATTATTGTCAGGTTAATGTTAATGTTGCAGAGCTAACGTTATTTGTGACACAAACTTGTTAAGCAAAGATGTAGCCTATACGTATTGAGTTTGCATTGGCAGTGCATACTGCATTCTATAAAACAGAAGATAAAATATTGCATCTTGTCAGTCATCACTTTGAGCCAGGTGCATCTCTGTAGGAAGCTGTGCTCTGGCAAAGCGATTAGTTTAAATGGAACGGCACATAATAGACCTAGTTCACACATTCGCACCGCAAAGTCTGCATTTTGATGCGAAAAACACTATGGGCCTTTTTCACAACGGCCATTTGTGTCTAGAAGACAGAGTATACACAGGTGCAACCAACTAACTAATTAAGGCTCCAGCACTGGAACACCTAAATGGACTGGAAGTTGGAAGCCCTAATTAACATCTTGGTGCTGTGTTACCTCCTGCCTTTTAGACACAAAATCGCTGCAGTGAAAAAGGCCTATTGCCATTTGTGTGGAATGTAACGGAAAAGTAATATAACGAGTATCTAACGAATTACTTTTGGCATGGAGTAATAAGTAAAGTAATAATATTACTTTTGAAAATAGTAACGAGTAATATGTAATATATTACTTTTTTAGTAAAGAGTGCCCAACACTGGCCTTAATATAATTAATCAAACATGAGTTATTTCTACACAAAGCTCAGTGAAGTTAGAAGTTCCACTTACAGCTGTCTCTGTCAGTGTCAGAGAGACAACCTCTCTGTCAGTGTCAGAGAGACAACCTCTCTGTCAGTGTCAGAGAGACACGCCCTCTCTGTCAGTGTCAGAGAGACACAACAACCTCTCTGTCAGTGTCAGAGAGACAACCTCTCTGTCAGTGTCAGAGAGACAACCTCTCTGTCAGTATCAGAGAGACAACCTCTCTGTCCGTGTCAGAGAGACACAACCTCTCTGTCAGTGTCAGAGAGACACAACCTCTCTGTCAGTGTCAGAGAGACACAACCTCTCTGTCAGTGTCAGAGAGACACAACCTCTCTGTCAGTGTCAGAGAGACACAACCTCTCTGTCAGTATCAGAGAGACAACCTCTCTGTCAGTGTCAGAGAGACACAACCTCTCTGTCAGTGTCAGAGAGACACAACCTCTCTGTCAGTGTCAGAGAGACACAACCTCTCTGTCAGTATCAGAGAGACAACCTCTCTGTCAGTGTCAGAGAGACACAACCTCTCTGTCAGTATCAGAGAGACAACCTCTCTGTCAGTGTCAGAGAGACACAACCTCTCTGTCAGTGTTAGAGAGACACAACCTCTCTGTCAGTGTCAGAGAGACACAACCTCTCTGTCAGTGTCAGAGAGACAACCTCTCTGTCAGTGTCAGAGAGACACAACCTCTCTGTCAGTGTCAGAGAGACACAACCTCTCTGTCAGTGTCAGAGAGACACGCCCTCTTGCCTAACTTCCCCGTTTAGGCTGTCAAGTGGGAGGATGACTCATCATGATTCATCCACATAACGGTCTAAAATCCCGAGCGCTTCAGGGAACTCCTTTTAACATCTTATTGGTTCAATTATTTACTTGAAATTAGTCTCTTGTTATTACAAGTTCCTTAGGATTTTCACTCCTATTTTCAATGTTTTATTCCATGTAAAAAAAAATACTTGTCAGCTATGCGGATACCTGAAACGCTCTTTTTGACTAGGCAGAATTGAATCACAGATATCTGCAATGCATATCAGGTCTAACTATTAAATGTTAAAACACCTGACCATAGAGAGACTCAAACTTTCCACTGATTAATCCCAAACCTCTTTCACACAGCCTGCCAGACTCATGAAGGTGTCTTAGCAGCTCTAAGGACCTCCGGGATTCACCGTGTCTGCCAACGCAGACTCCCAGCTAATTGTGGAATAGCGCTAACCTTTATATTTTCATTTCAGCTGTAATGGTTACATGGCAATGCTTTTTCACCTTTCTGCAAACGTTTCATGTCAACGTAAATTCTAAACCGAACATTTCGTTTGAACATTCATTTGAAAATGATATGTAAATAAAAACAACTTTGGTTGTGTTAATGCAAGTAAAACAACTTGCTTATGGTTTGGGTTAGGCTTAAATAACGAAAACATTAGCTGTGACTTACGGAAATGTAATAGACATGATGGGATAAAACACGTGAAAGACAAGGGTTTCGTTCCTGCGTTATTATGGAACCCGGCCTACGCAGCAGTCAAGCACCGGGATTGGCCAGGAGCGAGTCTTTTGTTCCCTTTTGACAGTTCTTGCCTCTTGACAGCTCAAATCTCACCACACCACAAACACGGCGCCCAGCCCGGCGAATACATTAATGGGGCCCGAACAAAATATATTATTTTCGATTGTGAAACATATCATAGGCAGCGTGAGGGCATCACGCATGGGACAAAAGCACATGAACAGCTTGACTTGCACTATATGATATAAGAAAGGCCATATCTGGCCATGAAATACAATATTAAATTATGATGCATAATATGCTCAAAATGATTACAATTATTGCTGGAATGGCCAAATTGAGAGAGCGCAAATTTTCCATTCCTTCTTCACAAAGAAGCAATGCTCACCTCTATTCGGTCAAGGCAGCCGCGCATTCCACAACAAAACAACATCGCCAGCTCATATTGTTTTGTTTTCTCCAGATATTCCCGTATTCTGGTTTAACATGCTTTCTCTAACTTGGCCTAGTTGTCGATGTGGCGTTGTGGACGCTGGTAGATGCGTTCCATAACACACAGTCAGAATGTAGGCTATTCTGTTACACACTGAATGACTGTTACACACTGTTAATGAGTTAATTGTAGCAATATACAAGTTCATATTCTCGGTTTGTTGTAGCGTACGAATCGGGGGCTGTAACAGACACCAAAGCAGCTGGATCAGGTGAGCTGGCGCTGCACAATTACGCACAGGTCGAGGCTACGGCTTGAATGCTCAAAGTTAAAATCATCAAAGTTACCAATTCAATTGATTTGTACTGCCGCCACCCACGGCTCATCCAACAGGCGTTTCTGCACTCCTTCAGTTTTCCCATGACATTATTCAGGTGTTTGTTGTTTTTCTTCTTGGAATTTTAAGAGAAGTTCAGTCTTATTTCCCTATTGAGTGACGAGCTGCGAGCATTAGACCTCATTGGCGCCTGGCCAATCCCAGCGCTTGACTGCTGCGTAGGCGGGCACAGGGTGTGGTTTTGCCGGAACTGCGGTGGGTTCCATAATAACGCTTCGTTCCTCTGTCCACCCGGACCACTGTGACTACCCAGTGCCTGGCTTATTTCAATATCATGTGACAAGAATAGGCAAACAAAACAACAACAACAACAATGTTAGCATCAAGGTTTTGTCCTGTGGATCAACTGTGAGTGTTGCGTGTTGCAGGAGGAACATCTTGCCGGACATGAACGATGCGTACCTGAGGAGCTGCCAGAGGAGCAACGACTCGCTGTGTCCCATCTTCAGACTGGGAGACATGGTGCACGAGGCCCAGGAGGACTTCTCTGAGATGGCAGCTGTGAGCTTACCTGGTTTAGGTCTAAGCCAGGGGTTTTCAAAGTCTGAGACTCCCCCAAGACAAAGCTTGGAAAAAGGAGCCCCCCTCACTCAATTCCTGGATGCTATGGGATCATGATTATGTTATTTGATCCACTCAACAAACGAGCCAAGATAGCCTGATATTGCTGTTTGACATACTTCAGATGACACCAAAAGTTTCTGTGGGCATTTCTTTGTTTCTGACACTAGGAAAGTGGGAAGAACTGTCAAATTCCCCCAAACTGCTATCTCTTGAACCAAATCATACACATGTAGGCTATTCTCTGAGATGTTATTTTAGTCACCTGTCTAGCTGGTGCATGATGTTGATAAGGGGACAGACATGTAGACTATTCTATGAGATGTTCTTTTAGTCACCTGTCTAGCTGGTGCATGATGTTGATAAGGGGACACACATGTAGACTATTCTATGAGATCTTCTTTTAGTCACCTGTCTACCTGGTGCATAATGTTGATAAGGGGACACACATCAGGCACACGGTCAGAGGGTCATGAAGCAGATCTACGTCTTCATTTACAATGAAGTTTAGCTGGTGAGAAACACAGTGACAAAGTGACAAAGTGACACAGTGACACAGTGACAAAGTGACAGTGACAAAGTGACACAGTGACAAAGTGACACAGTGACAGTGACAAAGTGACACAGTGACAAAGTGACACAGTGACAAAGTGACACAGTGACAAAGTGACAAAGTGACACAGTGACAAAGTGACACAGTGACACAGTGACAAAGTGACACAGTGACAAAGTGACAAAGTGACAGTGACACAGTGACAAAGTGACAAAGTGACACAGTGACAAAGTGACACAGTGACAAAGTGACACAGTGACACAGTGACACAGTGACAAAGTGACACAGTGTCAAGTCAAGTCAAGTCAAGTTTATTTATATAGCCCTAATTCACAAGCATGTCTCAGAGGGCTTCACAGAAAGTATGTCTAGCTAGTTCTAGCTGACACAACAGTAGCAAGAATATACAGAATAAAGATAACATTTGAACAATTGATATTATAGAAAATATAGAAATGAAGAGAGAGCAGAGGAGAGAGCAGGAGAAGGGAGAAGAGCAGGGGGAATGTGAGAGTGTGATGGGGTGGGGAGGGAATAGGAGATGTTGGAGGGTATAGGAGGTGGGGAAGGAGCAAGAGGAGAGAGCAGGAGAGGGGAAAAGGGGGGGGGTGGGAAAGGGGGGTGGTGTGGGGAAGAAGAGAGCAGGGGGAGGGAGGAGGTGGGGAGAGAAAGGGAAGTTTGGGGGAGGAGGGAGCGTAAGGAAGAGTATGAGAGTATAGAGGAGTATGGGAGACTATATGGAGAGAACAGGGAAGGGAGGGCTAACTGTCTAACTGACTGTGTCTAACTGTGTCTAATTGACACAACATTAACAATTTACAATAGTAATAATAACATATCGAGCAATTATATGATAGAGAAATATAGACACACATCTTGCAAACGGACATATGTCAATTTCTAAGCAACCAAACTATGCCTAAATTAATTGGCTGCAAGCCTTTAGTAGTGAGTCCTTTTGCCAAATAAACACATGTTCACATATACAGCTTATGGGTGCCTTGCTTTAGAGAGAATAGAGAAGGAGAGGTGGGAGGGTGCAGGGGAGGGAGAGCCAGGGTAGAGGTAGGGTCTAGGGTTGGGGGAGGGGAGGGAGTAGGATACAGGCCCGGATTAGGGCGAGGGTGGGGAGAGAATGGGAAATGTGGAGGAGAGAACAGAGAAGGAGAGGTGGGAGGGTGCAGGGGAGGGAGAGCAGGGGGAATGTGAGAGGGAGGAGGTGGGGAGAAAATGGGGAATGTGGAGGAGGAGAGAACAGAGAAGGAGAGGTGGGGGGGTGTAGGGGAGGGAGAGCCAGGGTAGAGGTAGGGTCTAGGGTTGGGGGAGGGGAGGGAGTAGGATACGGGCCCGGATTAGGGCGAGGGTGGGGAGAAAATGGGAAATGTGGAGGAGGAGAGAAAAGAGAAGGGGAGGTGGGAGGGTGCAGGGGAGGGAGAGCAGGGGGAATGTGAGAGAGGGGAGAGCAGGAAGTGGCAGGGATTGGGAAAATAGGGGAGAAGAGGAGAAGGAGCAGAGGAGGGGAGAAGGAGGAGAGAGCAGGAGAAGGGAGGGGGGGCGGTGGGATGTGGGGGAGGGAAGAGCATGGAAAGAGAGGAGGTGGGGAGGGAGTGGGAAATGTGGGAGAGGGGAGAACAGGAAGGGGGAAGAAGGGAAGGAGCGAGGAAGGGGGAAAGAGAAAGAGAGGGGGGGAGAAGAACAGACAACTGACTACGCATTAACCAGAGCTAACTGGGACATAGGGGATCTAGCTAATCTACAGCCTAATCTGGCCTATCCTACTCTGCTCTAGTCTGATCTTTGCCTGAACACTATAACAGGTCAGCCTTAGGCTGTAGCTAATCTATCGCCTACCTAAGCTGTTCTAAACCAACCGGCAGCCCTCGACCAGTGATGAAGAGCACCGATGCCCCCCGCCCCTGTGACAAAGTGACACAGTGACAAAGTGACAAAGTGACAAAGTGACAAAGTGACACAGTGACAAAGTGACACAGTGACAAAGTGACACAGTGACACAGTGACAAAGTGACACAGTGACACAGTGACAAAGTGACACAGTGACACAGTGACACAGTGACAAAGTGACACAGTGACAAAGTGACAAAGTGACACAGTGACAAAGTGACAAAGTGACACAGTGACAAAGTGACACAGTGACAAAGTGACACAGTGACACAGTGACACAGTGACACAGTGACAAAGTGACACAGTGACACAGTGACACAGTGACACAGTGACACTGTGACAAAGTGACACAGTGACAAAGTGACACAGTGACACAGTGACAAAGTGACACAGTGACAAAGGAGACATTTCTCTCTGTCCCAAACAGCATGTGATGATAATAAGCACAATGGCTGTCTCAACAACATGAGGATCCAGGCTAGATATGAAATGGGCTATATGCACACGGCACTCTAAAAGATTAGTCTAAATGTATAAAGATAAGTATAATGTTAGTTATAAAACGGCTCTCTCAAATCAAGCAATCTGATTGGTTCACAGCCATTGTATAAATCCCGTAACCGAGTCCAATAACCCATGGCCATGGGTTATTGGTTGCCATGGCAACTCTCTTACTAAAAGCATTTGGTTACCTCAAAAAAAACAAATGGCGGAGACAGCTGTCAGATCCTTGTGAATCGATCTTCGCTTATAACTTTACTAATACTTCGCAGAAAATTATGTTTTGTACAAGAATAGATGCGGGCTAATGTCTTCTTTGCAAAAAAAAGGCTGTTAACCCCGCATTTAACCCCGTAACGTGGGGGTTAATATCAGCGGGATATATTTGCCACAACACACTTGCTCTCATGCTATATTGCTTAATTATACAACAGTTAGTTCCGGCCGAGCAATTTGTTTGGACAAGAGGGATCCCACCAGTGCCGATATTTCACGATAACGCACTGGCGCTTCACTGTGTGTAGATCAGTCCGCTTCAAAGCTGCTCTAATCAACAAAACGCTTCACAGCTGTAGAGTAGACAGTAGTAAAGTAGACAGCCTGCAGTTAATTAGGCTGATTAGGCTACATTTTCAGCAAAGCAGAAAGCTGAGGGGACTATTTTTGTTGGCGGAGGAATAAATAGAGAAATCATATATTTTCTCAGCTTTTTGTCATTTTTTTTATCAGCTTTGTTTAATAGAACTGTTGTATAAAAGCAATATCACACTCGAGGTCGTGCTGTTGTTGTCTAATATCATCACTGCAGTGATGATATTATGATATGATATGATATGATTATGATATTATGATAGATGATATTAGACAACAACAGCACTCACACATTAGACAACAACAGCACTCCCTCTCGTGTGATATTGCTTAAATGATGTCATCATTCCTACTGCGATGTTGACAGTGATGTCATATTTCGGATGTTCCCTCTGTGATGATGCCAATGCCAATTGTCGACAACTTTGTGATTACATCACTACATGACTTAACACATTCACTGCCAGCCTTTTTTCAATACTGTAGTTAGCTTCTGCCAGAGGTTTTTTTTGAGGATTCTGGCTCATTTTACAAGAGCCGAGGATTATTTTCTGCTTTGACTTTTTGAACACAAAGTTCACAAAAGTACTAATAGAATGTGTGCTTTCTCTGTCTAAAATAGTTAGTTTGTAGAGTTAGTAGTTATGTAGATATTAGCCGTTGAGTACAGCATGGTTTCAGAGATTTTCAGAGAGTTTTGAGATAAATGGATTTTTAGAACCACCTCACGTGCCTGTGATTATGGGTGCCCTTGGGCAAGTCTGTATACTGTATTGTGTTTGTGTGTGTGTGTGTGTGTGTGTGTGTGTGTGTGTGTGTGTGTGTGTGTGTGTGTGTGTGTCTCCAAACTCCTCCCTCCGTCTGTGCTGCTGCTGCTGGCTCCGCGGCTGCTCTCGGGCAAGTCTGGATTACTGTAAAACGGGCTCGTTCGTTTCTTGGGGTGTCGGCTGAGAGTTTTGATGAAGCTTTTGCGATTCTGGTCTTATTTATGCTCAAAGGTACTCGAGTGTGTGTGTGTGTGTGTGTGTGTGTGTGTGTGTGTGTGTGTGTGTGTGTGTGTGTGTGTGTGTGTGTGTGTGTGTGTGAAATCGAAAGCGTTTTCGCCCAGCTATTTCCTTGAGAATGGCTTTCTCCCGCGGCTGTTTTTGCTGGCTTTCTCTCTGTCTGGAGAGCACTGTCGCCACTTAGCTGGTCGGTAAAATAGATTATACACATTCTCTTCCTCCAATATTGGTATAGGAGACGTAAAAGGGGTTGATCGATGTCCCACCGTCAAAAAAAAAAAAAAAAATTTTAAGCCAAGATATCTCGTCTTTGGCACTCAACGGTTGGATCCTGTAAGCCGAGATATCTCGTCATTGGCACTCAACGTGTTAACAGTGGCAATGTCATAAATCATCGATGAAGTCATACAGTTCTACAAGGCTCTGCTTGGTGGCCAGGTCACTACTAGTGATGTCATATTTCACTGATAATAACACAATGTGATGTCATATTCGCGACCTATACTATAAGAGTTGGTTCTGCTAGCCCTTTCACTCAGCCATTCACTGAGCCTCCCCTGAAACTGCTTGGAGCCCCCTGGACACAGGCTGGTATTTCCTGAATAGCCCCTGGGGTTTGTGGGTAAACCTTTCTGCCCTCTCGGCCACAGGGGGGCGTCATCGGCATCCTGATCAAGTGGGACTGCAACCTGGACCGCTACTCCCACCGCTGCCTGCCCATGTACTCCTTCAGACGGCTGGACGAGAAGGACGGTAACAAGACCCTCCACCCCGGCCTCAACTTCAGGTCAGGCACTGCTAATACTGTCTACTTATTCTGTATGTGCTACAAGTGTTTACCTGCTGTATCTGTCTACTTATTCTGTATGTGCTACCAGTGTTTACCTGCTGTATCTGTCTACTTATTCTGTATGTGCTACCAGTGTTTACCTGCTGTATCTGTCTACTTATTCTGTATGTGCTACCAGTGTTTACCTGCTGTATCTGTCTACTTATTCTGTATGTGCTACCAGTGTTTACCTGCTGTATCTGTCTACTTATTCTGTATGTGCTACCAGTGTTTACCTGCTGTATCTGTCTACTTATTCTGTATGTGCTACCAGTGTTTACCTGCTGTATCTGTCTACTTATTCTGTATGTGCTACCAGTGTTTACCTGCTGTATCTGTCTATTTATTATGTATGTGCTACCAGTGTTTACCTGCTGTATCTGTCTACTTATTCTGTATGTGCTACCAGTGTTTACCTGCTGTATCTGTCTACTTATTCTGTATGTGCTACCAGTGTTTACCTGCTGTATCTGTCTACTTATTCTGTATGTGCTACCAGTGTTTACCTGCTGTATCTGTCTACTTATTCTGTATGTGCTACCAGTGTTTACCTGCTGTATCTGTCTACTTATTCTGTATGTGCTACCAGTGTTTACCTGCTGTATCTGTCTACTTATTCTGTATGTGCTACCAGTGTTTACCTGCTGTATCTGTCTACTTATTCTGTGTGTGCTACCAGTGTTTACCTGCTGTATCTGTCTACTTATTCTGTATGTGCTACCAGTGTTTACCTGCTGTTTACCTGCTGTATCTGTCTACTTATTCTGTACTGTATGTGCTACCAGTGTTTACCTGCTGTATCTGTCTACTTATTCTGTATGTGCTACCAGTGTTTACCTGCTGTTTACCTGCTGTATCTGTCTACTTATTCTGTATGTGCTACCAGTGTTTACCTGCTGTTTACCTGCTGTATCTGTCTACTTATTCTGTATGTGCTACCAGTGTTTACCTGCTGTTTACCTGCTGTATCTGTCTACTTATTCTGTATGTGCTACCAGTGTTTACCTGCTGTTTACCTGCTGTATCTGTCTACTTATTCTGTATGTGCTACCAGTGTTTACCTGCTGTTTACCTGCTGTATCTGTCTACTTATTCTGTACTGTATGTGCTACCAGTGTTTACCTGCTGTATCTGTCTACTTATTCTGTATGTGCTACCAGTGTTTACCTGCTGTATCTGTCTACTTATTCTGTATGTGCTACCAGTGTTTACCTGCTGTATCTGTCTGCTTATTCTGTATGTGCTACCAGTGTTTACCTGCTGTATCTGTCTACTTATTCTGTATGTGCTACCAGTGTTTACCTGCTGTATGTGTCTGCTTATTCTGTATGTGCTACCAGTGTTTACCTGCTGTATCTGTCTACTTATTCTGTATGTGCTACCAGTGTTTACCTGCTGTATCTGTCTACTTATTCTGTATGTGCTACCAGTGTTTACCTGCTGTATCTGTCTACTTATTCTGTATGTGCTACCAGTGTTTACCTGCTGTATCTGTCTACTTATTCTGTATGTGCTACCAGTGTTTACCTGCTGTATCTGTCTACTTATTCTGTACTGTATGTGCTACCAGTGTTTACCTGCTGTATCTGTCTACTTATTCTGTATGTGCTACCAGTGTTTACCTGCTGTATCTGTCTACTTATTCTGTATGTGCTACCAGTGGTTACCTGCTGTATCTGTCTACTTATTCTGTACTGTATGTGCTACCAGTGTTTACCTGCTGTATCTGTCTACTTATTCTGTATGTGCTACCAGTGTTTACCTGCTGTATCTGTCTACTTATTCTGTATGTGCTACCAGTGTTTACCTGCTGTTTACCTGCTGTATCTGTCTACTTATTATGTATGTGCTACCAGTGTTAACCTGCTGTATCTGTCTACTTATTCTGTATGTGCTACCAGTGTTAACCTGCTGTATCTGTCTACTTATTCTGTATAGAGACACTGCGTAACGCGTCATCATTCAGAAGCCACACCCAAGACGGGGGAAACAGAAACCCCCCCTCCAATCCTGGCGTTCTCCTATGTCACGTGCATGGTTGCGTGTTGCACAAAAAGATCGTATATACGGAAGATGAACACTCCAACTTACTTCCTTGACAGCTCGATCCACATTTTTCTTCTCGCCAATTGGCTTCCTTGTTTTCCTCGGGAGTACAAAAATACTTTAATTGGTGATTTTTTACATTTGTTGTCTGCGCAGCCCACCACACAACAGCTTTTAGCTATGTTTAATTCAAGGAAAATTACGCTGGTGTATGGAAATGAACGGAGCTTTTCCCCCGTGGTGGGCGTGGCCTATTTCATGCAGTGTCTCTATGTGCTACCAGTGTTTACCTGCTGTATCTGTCTGCTTATTCTGTATGTGCTACCAGTGTTTACCTGTTGTATCTGTCTACTTATTCTGTATGTGCTACCAGTGTTTACCTGCTGTATCTGTCTACTTATTCTGTATGTGCTACCAGTGTTTACCTGCTTGTTTATGCATTCTTTGGAAAGGGAAGTCAGGCTCTGGGGTCAAAGGTCATGTCCACTATGTTGGCATACCAGCTGTGTAACCCTGATTCTGCTTATTGTAAAGTCACTGCTGCCCTCTAGTGGACAGTGGTGGATGAAGTACCTGAAAGCCACACTTGAGTAAAAGTACATTACCAGAAAATGACTTTGGTAGAAGTTAGTCACCTATTACAATATTACTTAAGTAACAGTCTTAATGTATCTGATATTTAGGGTACTGTAAGTATCAAAAGTAATTTTCTGAAATTAAATGTACTCAAGTATTGAAAGTAAAAGTACAGGTTATGATCATATCTAACTCTCTTATGATCAGGTTTGCAAAGTACAACACAGTGAACGGATCTGAGGAGCGAACGCTGTACGAAGCTTTTGGGATCCGCTTTGACGTCATGGTGTACGGAAAGGTGGGTCCATTTAAAATGTTGATTAGATTTGTATTTGTTCTTAGACTCTCTCTCTCTCTCTCTCTCCCTCTCTCTCTCTCTTTTTCTCTATCTCTGTCTCTCTCTCTCCCTCTCCCTCTTTCTCTCTCTCTCTGTCTCCCTCTTTCTCTCTTTCTCTCTCTCTCCCTCTCTCTCTCTCCCTCTCTCTCTCTCTCCCTCTCTCTCTCTCGCTCTGTCTCTCTCTAAATGCTAACCGTTTAAAATGTGAAATATGAAAAGAACAAATGTTTTGTTTTGTTTTGTTTTGTTTTGTTTTGTTTTGTTTTGTGTGCAGGCAGGAAGGTTCAGCTTCATCCATCTCATCATCTACATCGGATCCACGCTGGCGTATTACGCTCTGGTGAGAGACCACTCACTCCATCCACACAGCGTAAACCCTCAGTCTGCATCTGAGTCAGTATTACGCTCTGGTGAGAGACCACTCACTCCATCCACACAGCGTAAACCCTCAGTCTGCATCTGAGTCAGTATTACGCTCTGGTGAGAGACCACTCACTCCATCCACACAGCGTAAACCCTCAGTCTGCATCTGAGTCAGTATTACGCTCTGGTGAGAGACCACTCACTCCATCCACACAGCGTAAACCCTCAGTCTGCATCTGAGTCAGTATTACGCTCTGGTGAGAGACCACTCACTCCATCCACACAGCGTAAAGCCTCAGTCTGCATCTGAGTCATTTAAATAAACAGAACATCTCAAGTCAAGACTTTAGAAAACTTTTCAAGTCATCAAAGTCCAAGTGCTAACAGTGGTAACTTTGAAGAGGTGTGCATAATACTGACATAAATAATAATAATAAATAATAATGATTGGATTTATATAGCGCCTTTCCAAGTGCTCAAATCGCTTCACAGAATCATTATTCGTTCACACTATTCGAAATGGTGGTGGTTCGAAAGCGTGGCAGCCACAAATCGGCGCTCAACGGCCCCTCCGACCACCATCATTCATGTCTACATTCATACGAGGCAAGGAGGGTTAAGTGTCTTGCCCAAGGACACAATGACAGCAGCTGGGAGGGAGTGGGGATCGAACCGCCAACCCTTGCGTCATTGGCCGACCCGCTCTACCTCCTGAGCTAAAGCCGCCCCAAATGACATTTGGCCTTCTTCATGTTGATTGATGACATGACACTGTCCTCAATCAACATGAAGGAGGCTTTATGAATGTTTATGACTGTTGTCATTAAGTGTAATTTGGTAAATTATGCCATTCTTAATGCAATGTAGACGTTGTTTGAGATGTCTTCGTTATGACAACTTGACATTAACCAAGTCACCAGAACCCAAGTCAAGTCACAGGTCTTCTCTTCATGCATCAAGTCAAGGCTCAGGTCTTCTCTTCATGCATCAAGTCAAGTCTCAGGTCTTCTCTACATGCATCAAGTCAAGTCTCAGGTCTTCTCTTCATGCAGCAACCCAAGTCTCAAGTCTTCTCTTCATGCAGCAACCCAAGTCTCAGGTCTTCTCTTCATGCATCAAGTCAAGTCACAGGTCTTCTCTTCATGCATCAAGTCAAGTCTCAAGTCTTCTCTTCATGCATCAAGTCAAGTCTCAGGTCTTCTCTTCATGCATCAAGTCCAGTCTCAGGTCTTCTCTTCATGCATCAGGTCAAGTCGCAGGTCTTCTCTTCATGCATCAAGTCAAGTCTCAAGTCTTCTCTTTATGCATCAAGTCAAGTCTCAAGTCTTCTTTTCATGCATCAGGTCAAGTCGCAGGTCTTCTCTTCATGCATCAAGTCAAGTCTCAAGTCTTCTCTTCATGCATCAAGTCAAGTCTCAAGTCTTCTTTTCATGCATCAAGTCAAGTCTCAAGTCTTCTCTTCATGCATCAAGTCAAGTCTCAAGTCTTCTCTTCATGCATCAAGTCAAGTCTCAAGTCTTCTCTTCATGCATCAAGTCAAGTCTCAGGTCTTCTCTACATGCATCAAGTCAAGTCTCAGTTCTTCTCTTCATGCATCAAGTCCAGTCTCAGGTCTTCTCTTCATGCATCAGGTCAAGTCGCAGGTCTTCTCTTCATGCATCAAGTCAAGTCTCAAGTCTTCTCTTCATGCATCAAGTCAAGTCTCAAGTCTTCTTTTCATGCATCAGGTCAAGTCGCAGGTCTTCTCTTCATGCATCAAGTCAAGTCTCAAGTCTTCTCTTCATGCATCAAGTCAAGTCTCAAGTCTTCTTTTCATGCATCAAGTCAAGTCTCAAGTCTTCTCTTCATGCATCAAGTCAAGTCTCAAGTCTTCTCTTCATGCATCAGGTCAAGTCGCAGGTCTTCTCTTCATGCATCAAGGGGCGGCTTTAGCTCAGGAGGTAGAGCGGGTCGGCCAATGACGCAAGGGTTGGCGGTTCGATCCCCGCTCCCTCCCAGCTGCTGTCGTTGTGTCCTTGGGCAAGACACTTAACCCTCCTTGCTCCCGATGGTGTGTAGGCACCCTGCGTGGCAGCTTGCCGCCATTGGTGTATGAATGGGTGAATGTAGACTATCTACTGATTGTAAAGCGCTTTGGATAAAAGCGCTATATAAGTCAAGTCAAGTCAAGTTTATTTGTATAGCACATTTCATACACAGAGGCAATTCAAAGTGCTTCACATAAAATGGTTGACAGGAAAATAAAAGAAAAGAGGAGAGTAAAACGGACATTTAAAAGCATCACAACAAAACTTTAAAAAAAAGAGTATAAAAAGTGTATTACAGGAAAATAAACGAAAAGAAGAAATAAAATGGACATTTAAAAGCATCACAACAAAACTTTAAAAAAGAGAGTATAAAAAAGTGCAATAGGCAGCAGGCGCAGCAGTTGCAGAAAGAGCTAAAACTTATAGAGGACTCATTGGGTTTGCATAGTAGCTGTCAGCAGTTAAAAGCGACGGTAAACATAAAAGTCTTTAGTCTATTTTTAAAAGTAAGTAAGGTTGGGGCAGATCTAAGGTCTTCAGGCAATTTGTTCCAGCTAGCAGAAGCATAGTGGGTAAATGCAGCCTTCCCATGATTTGATTTGATCCTAGGGACAGTTAATAAGCTGGACCCTGTTGACCTAAGAGTTCTAGACGGTTCGTAGCGTGGGAGCAATTCAGCTATGTATTTTGGGCCTAGGCCATTAAGTGATTTATAGACTAATAACAGTATTTTAAAATCTATTCTCTGACACACTGGCAACCAATGTAAGGACTTAAGAACTGGAGTGATATGATCAGCTTTCTTAGTCTTCGTTAGTACTCTAGCAGCAGCATTCTGAATGAGTTGAAGTTGCCTAAGTTCTTTTTTGGAGAGACCAGAAAAAAGGCTATTGCAGTAGTCTAACCTACTATAAATGAAGGCGTGAATTAGTTTTTCTAGATCCTGTCTGGACATGTATCCCCTAATTCTTGCTATATTTTTAAGATGATAAAAAGCAGATTTTCTAATTGACTTAATGTGGGAGTTAAAGTTGAGATCGGAATCAATAATAACTCCAAGATTTTTGACTTGATCCTTAGGCTTCAGGGATCGAGACTCAAGGCATGCAGTGATTTTAAGCCTTTGTTCTTTGGGGCCAAACACGATCACCTCAGTTTTGTCTTTGTTGAGCTGTAGGAAATTCTGGCACATCCAGTTATTTATTTGATCAATGCACTGGCACAATGATTCTATGGGGGCATAGTCAGCTGAGGAAAGAGTTATATACAACTGAGTGTCGTCTGCATAGTTATGATAGGCTACTTTGTTTTTTTTTAAATGCAGGCCATTTACCATTTACCATCAAGTCAAGTCTCAGGTCTTCTCTACATGCATCAAGTCAAGTATCAGGTCTTCTCTTCATGCATCGAGTGAAGTCTCAAGTCTTCTCTTCATGCATCAAGTCAAGTCTCAAGTCTTCTCTTCATGCATCAAGTCAAGTCTCAGGTCTTCTCTTCATGCATCAAGTCAAGTCTCAGGTCTTCTCTACATGCATCAAGTCAAGTATCAGCTCTTCACTTCATGCATCAAGTCAAGTCTCAGGTCTTCTCTACATGCATCAAGTCAAGTATCAGGTCTTCTCTACATGCATCAAGTCTCAAGTCTTCTCTTCATGCATCAAGTCCAGTCTCAGGTCTTCTCTTCATGCATCAAGTCAAGTCTCAGGTCTTCTCTACATGCATCAAGTCCAGTCTCAGGTCTTCTCTTCATGCATCAAGTCAAGTCTCAGGTCTTCTGTTCTTCTCTTCATGCATCAAGTCAAGTCTCAGGTCTTCTCTACATACATCGAGTCAAGTCTCAGGTCTTCTCTTCATGCATGAAGTCAAGTCTCAAGTCTTCTCTTCATGCATCAAGTCAAGTCTCAAGTCTTCTTTTCATGCATCAAGTCAAGTCTCAGGTCTTCTCTTCATGCATCAAGTCAAGTCTCAGGTCTTCTCTTCATGCATCAAGTCAAGTCTCAGGTCTTCTTTTCATGCATCAAGTCAAGTCTCAGGTCTTCTCTTCATGCATCAAGTCAAGTCTCAGGTCTTCTCTTCATGCATCAAGTCAAGTCTCAGGTCTTCTCTTCATGCATCAAGTCAAGTCTCAAGTCTTCTCTTCATGCATCAAGTCAAGTCTCAGGTCTTCTCTTCATGCATCAAGTCAAGTCTCAGGTCTTCTCTTCATGCATCAAGTCAAGTCTCAGGTCTTCTCTTCATGCATCAAGTCAAGTCTCAGGTCTTCTCTTCATGCATCAAGTCAAGTCTCAGGTCTTCTCTTCATGCATCAAGTCAAGTCTCAGGTCTTCTCTTCATGCATCAAGTCAAGTCTCAGGTCTTCTCTACATGCATCAAGTCAAGTCTCAGGTCTTCTCTTCATGCATCAAGTCAAGTCTCAAGAGACTCAAATCGTGACTCGAGTCCCAACTGAAATTCACTGTTTTCTGTCTGCCTGCCTGCCTGCCTGCCTGTCTATCTGCCTGCCTTTCTGTCTGCCTGCCTGCCTGTCTCTCTGTTTGTCTGTCTGTCTGTCTGCCTGCCTTTCTGTCTGTGTGTCTGTCTGCCTGCCTGTATGTTTGCCTACCTGTCTGTCTGTCTGTCTGTCTGTCTGTCTGACTGTCTGCCTGCTTGTCTGTTTGTCTGTCTGTCTGTCTGCCTGTCTGTCTGTCTGTCTGCCTGTCTGTCTGTCTGTCTGTCTGTCTGTCTGTCTGTCTGTCTGCCTGTCTGTCTGTCTGTCTTCCTCAGACCACTGTGTTGATCGACTACTACTGCTACTACTGCTACTCTGCTGAGGCCAGACAGAACTACGCTGAGAGGAAGGTGGAGTCGCTCCAGGACAAACAGCAGGTGACAGATGATTTGATGGACGTAGAAAAACATGGACGTAGCCTCGGTCACATCACCCATTGGTTTGTGGACTCACGATTTGAAGCCGCCAGTTTGGCGTTGTGACCGTCGCCATCTTGGATATTTGGAGCCAGAAGCAGCTAGCGTAAGAGCAGGGGTTTCCCCCAGAGCCACAGCACCACCTGCTATTGGTCCATGATCAGCGAGGTGTGCGATCACTGGACAGACGACAAAGTCTGTAAAGTCTTCTGTATGCTGTTAGTATTTCCCCAGTTTCTGCACAGAGATAATTACATTTCTAATCACATCTTTACACTGATTTGAGACCTTCAGGGCTCTATAATCACAATCCACTTGATTCAGCAGTGACACTAAAGGGACAGGAATAATTCTAGGTAGCATTGGAGCAGGTGCATATAGCCATGTAGTGACTACTGTAGGGGTCCGTTAGACCCAGAGGTGCTAGAAGTACACAAATTCCCCACTTAAGTACTATTTTAAAAATATACTAGAAGTTGAAATACTATTTGAAATCCTTTACTCAAGTCAAAGAATCAAAGTATGTTAATGATCCTCCTGATATGTAAATGTGTGTTTGAATGCTGGTGTCTTCTCTGCAGTGCATCCTCTCTGTGTCCTTTATGCTGGTGTCTTCTCTGCAGTGCATCCTCTCTGTGTTCTTTATGCTGGTGTCTTCTTCTCTGCAGTGCATCCTCTCTGTGTCCTTTATGCTGGTGTCTTCTCTGCAGTGCATCCTCTCTGTGTTCTTTATGCTGGTGTCTTCTTCTCTGCAGTGCATCCTCTCTGTGTCCTTTATGCTGGTGTCTTCTCTGCAGTGCATCCTCTCTGTGTTCTTTATGCTGGTGTCTTCTTCTCTGCAGTGCATCCTCTATGTGTCCTTTATGCTGGTGTCTTCTTCTCTGCAGTGCATCCTCTCTGTGTTCTTTATGCTGGTGTCTTCTCTGCAGTGCATCCTCTCTGTGTCCTTTATGCTTGTGTCTTCTTCTCTGCAGTGCATCCTCTCTGTGTCCTTTATGCTGGTGTCTTCTCTGCAGTGCATCCTATCTGTGTCCTTTATGCTGGTGTCTTCTCTGCAGTGCATCCTCTCTGTGTCCTTTATGCTGGTGTCTTCTCTGCAGTGCATCCTCTCTATGTCCTTTATGCTGGTGTCTTCTCTGCAGTGCATCCTCTCTGTGTCCTTTATGCTGGTGTCTTCTTCTCTGCAGTGCATCCTATCTGTGTCCTTTATGCTGGTGTCTTCTTCTCTGCAGTACATCCTCTCTGTGTCCTTTATGCTGGTGTCTTCTCTGCAGTGCATCCTATCTGTGTCCTTTATGCTGGTGTCTTCTCTGCAGTGCATCCTCTCTGTGTCCTTTATGCTGGTGTCTTCTTCTCTGCAGTATATCCTCTCTGTGTCCTTTATGCTGGTGTCTTCTCTGCAGTTTATCCTCTCTGTGTCCTTTATGCTGGTGTCTTCTCTGCAGTGCATCCTCTCTGTGTTCTTTATGCTGGTGTCTTCTCTGCAGTGCATCCTCTCTGTGTCCTTTATGCTTGTGTCTTCTTCTCTGCAGTGCATCCTCTCTGTGTCCTTTATGCTGGTGTCTTCTCTGCAGTGCATCCTCTCTGTGTCCTTTATGCTGGTGTCTTCTTCTCTGCAGTGCATCCTCTCTGTGTCCTTTATGCTGGTGTCTTCTTCTCTGCAGTGCATCCTCTCTCTGTCCTTTATGCTGGTGTCTTCTCTGCAGTGCATCCTCTCTGTGTCCTTTATGCTGGTGTCTTCTCTGCAGTGCATCCTCTCTGTGTCCTTTATGCTGGCGTCTTCTCTGCAGTGCATCCTCTCTGTGTCCTTTATGCTGGTGTCTTCTTCTCTGCAGTGCATCCTCTCTGTGTCCTTTATGCTGGTGTCTTCTCTGCAGTGCATCCTCTCTGTGTCCTTTATGCTGGTGTCTTCTTCTCTGCAGTACATCTGTGTCCTTTATGCTGGTGTCTTCTCTGCAGTGCATCCTCTCTGTGTCCTTTATGCTGGTGTCTTCTCTGCAGTGCATCCTCTCTGTGTCCTTTATGCTGGTGTCTTCTCTGCAGTGCATCCTCTCTGTGTCCTTTATGCTGGTGTCTTCTTCTCTGCAGTGCATCCTCTCTGTGTCCTTTATGCTGGTGTCTTCTTCTCTGCAGTGCATCCTCTCTGTATCCTTTATGCTGGTGTCTTCTTCTCTGCAGTGCATCCTCTCTGTGTCCTTTATGCTGGTGTCTTCTCTGTAGTGCATCCTCTCTGTGTCCTTTATGCTGGTGTCTTCTTCTCTGCAGTGCATCCTCTCTGTATCCTTTATGCTGGTGTCTTCTTCTCTGCAGTGCATCCTCTCTGTGTCCTTTATGCTGGTGTCTTCTTCTCTGCAGTGCATCCTCTCTGTGTCCTTTATGCTGGTGTCTTCTTCTCTGCAGTGCATCCTCTCTGTGTCCTTTATGCTGGTGTCTTCTCTGCAGTGCATCCTCTCTGTGTCCTTTATGCTGGTGTCTTCTCTGCAGTGCATCCTCTCTGTGTCCTTTATGCTGGTGTCTTCTCTGCAGTGCATCCTCTCTGTGTCCTTTATGCTGGTGTCTTCTTCTCTGCAGTGCATCCTCTCTGTGTCCTTTATGCTGGTGTCTTCTCTGCAGTGCATCCTCTCTGTGTCCTTTATGCTGGTGTCTTCTTCTCTGCAGTACATCCTCTCTGTGTCCTTTATGCTGGTGTCTTCTTCTCTGCAGTGCATCCTCTCTGTGTCCTTTATGCTGGTGTCTTCTCTGAAGTGCATCCTCTCTGTGTCCTTTATGCTGGTGTCTTCTGTGCAGTGTATCCTCTCTGTGTCCTTTATACTGGTGTCTTCTCTGCAGTGCATCCTCTCTGTGTCCTTTATGCTGGTGTCTTCTTCTCTGTAGGGCATCCTCTCTGTGTCCTTTATGCTGGTGTCTTCTTCTCTGAAGTGCATCCTCTCTGTGTCCTTTATGCTGGTGTCTTCTCCTCTGCAGTGCATCGTCTCTGTGTCCTTTATGCTGGTGTCTTCTTCTCTGCAGTGCATCCTCTCTGTGTCCTTTATGCTGGTGTCTTCTCTGCAGTGCATCCTCTCTGTGTCCTTTATGCTGGTGTCTTCTCTGCAGTGCATCCTCTCTGTGTCCTTTATGCTGGTGTCTTCTTCTCTGCAGTGCATCCTCTCTGTGTCCTTTATGCTGGTGTCTTCTTCTCTGCAGTGCATCCTCTCTGTGTCCTTTATGCTGGTGTCTTCTCTGCAGTGCATCCTCTCTGTGTCCTTTATGCTGGTGGCTTCTTCTTTGCAGTGCAACCTCTCTGTGTCCTTTATGCTGGTGTCTTCTTCTCTGCAGTGCATCCTCTCTGTGTCCTTTATGCTGGTGTCTTCTTCTCTGCAGTGCATCCTCTCTGTGTCCTTCGTGGATGAGCAACAGATCCGGCTGGTGAAGAGATCACAGAAGAAAAGTTTACAAGATGTGGAGCCACTGTCCGTACAGCCCAGCAAGGTCAGCTGCTGGCATTACAGAGGTTTCTTAGATGTGCTACATCTCGACATGGTGACAATGTCTGGTGACAATGTTAAGACTCACTATAGAGGCTTGTTTTGCTGTTTTTAACATATTTACCTCCAGAAAAAAGTAACAAGGATTGAAGCATTTACAGTTTTGAATGTGCAATGAATTTAGGCCTGAACACACAGGTTCACAGACAGACACAGACTTATAATGTATAAAATGTTTTACGTAAAACTTGGATTAATAACCCGGGCTTTTAGTTGCTTCAATCACTGAACTCAACCGGCCTATATTTGAGACAGGCTTTTAATTCCTTTGGCACAAAACTCTTGCTCAGAAAATACTATCAAATTGTTTCTTTAAACCAGTAGTAATATTATTATTCAAATTAAAGTTAATTGAAGTTTTACGGTATTTTTATTTTAGTTTGGGAAAACTAAACGTTGTCACAGATGAGGACTGTGTATTCTTGCTGTCAGCAGGAGGACACAGGACACCTGGGAGCCATGGTGTGTGTGCTACAGGAGGACATGGACCAGCAAGCCCAGAGTGTCCCCGAACCTAAGACCAGCCCCAACCCCGACCCGGCCCCCAGCTCGGTCCCTCCAGCCTGGTGCCGGTGCTCCTGCTGCACTTCCTCCGCTCTCCCCCAGGAGGCGCTGTGCTGCAGGTGGCGGGCCGGCCCCTGCATCACCTCCTCTCCTCTGTTTGAGCGTCTGGTGCTGCTGCGCCCCCTGCTGGAGGCCGTGCTCCTGTACCGGGACCCTCTGTCTCCCCCGGCCGGGGAGCTCCGTGGCCGGGCAGCTGCCCTGCGTCACTGCGCCTACATCCAGTACACAGCCTGGAGGTTTGGGGTCCCGCCCGCCAACACCACGCCAGCCCTCCCCAGCTGCTGCATGCAGAGGATCAGGGAGGAGTACCCTGACCCAGACGGGCAGTACAGCGGCTTCAGGCCGGAGAGGACCACCGGCCAGTTTCAAGCAATTGAACTGGAAAGCGGCCACTCAGCAGATTTACCCAGAGCCATTGAAGAGAGAGTCACGCCAACAGAAGTCCAAAATGCTTGATCCTCACATCACTCACGTAGCTGAGCTCCATTCTAGCTGGTTCCAAGTATAGTTCCAGGAAGTATGCGGTGGGCCGTTTGAATGCATAAAATAATGCTGATAATATACAATTAGATTCTTTAAACATCTTACCCTTTCAAAGTACATCACAAATGGTTCATTCTGCTGCAACTCCACAGCTCTCCTTAATCCAGAAGCTTACTTCCGGGAACTGTTGCGAGGTGCTAGGTAAAACAATTAAATAAATAAAAATCCTTTGGATTGAACAGAGATGCTATAGCTCAAAACTCTGGATTTACATAATTTGAATAAGAATTAGCCAATCAGAGTCCAGTATTTTGACAACTTAGTCTTCACATGAATTCAGTTTCACTCATTCAGTTAAACTTTCAGCTAAACTACATTGATCTACAAAGAACATTATTCTGATCGTGAGATGGAGTAAAACAGAAAACAAAATATTGATCATTGTTTGTATTTTATAATATTGTTCATTTAATCTCACCAAAATATAGCCTAATCCATAATCGTATATCTGAGAGACATAATGTTTAAATTATTTGGTTATGATGTGTTACTGTAGGTCCACTAGCAAGCTAACAAATTAGCTCATATTTTGGGCTAATTCAGAATATAGAAATGTCTCTTTCCTCCATGCATTATTCCATTGGTCCAGGCCATTATAAACTCAGAGATGGCTCATATCATTTGGGAAATCTCAACACAGGCATAATAATTATTTCTTCCATTTTCTACTCAAAGACAAATTGGAGGTACGAACAAAAATTGAACGGCCCCAAGAATTTGAGAAGCAGATGTTTTTTTTTCTCAGAATGTGATTGGTTTTGGCCCTGCAACCGTCATGGCCTTTTGCAAAATATTGCACTTTTTCAACTTTTTGTCAAAGCATCATGGGAATTGTTTGTGTTTGTTTGTGTGTTTTCTTAGAAGGCCCTTATTGGCAAGCTACCATCTTCTCTTACATTCTTGCTGGATTGATCCTTTGGATCACATCACACTCACTAATGGTAAATGTTCTGCATTTATATAGAGCTTTTATCCAAATCGCTTTACAGTCAGTAGGTACATTCATCCATTCACACACCGATGACGGCCAGCTGCCACGCAGGGTTCTGGCACACCAACAGGAGCAATTTGGGGTTCAGTGTCTTGTCCAAGGACACTTTGACATGCAGACTGGAGGAGCCGGGAATCGAACCACCGACCTCTTTTATCCAAAGCGATTAGTGGACGACCCGCTCTCTACCTCCAGCCGCCCCTAATGATTGGGTTTGGCTAGAACTCCCTAGAGTTAGTATTACTGAGCTTAACTGCTTTTTGTTTTTATGCCCCGCCCACCTGGAACTCTATACAGAGCACCCTGAAAATCAATACTTTGGTATCCCTTGGGCATTTAAAATAAATGATTTCTAAATATTTCTATTTGCACTAATTTATTTAGATTTTTTTTTTATGGATTTCCTATTATTTTTTATACTTTTAAGTTACTTTTATCTTTTATTAACTGTACTTATATATTTGTTATTTGATTGTTTCTTTGATCTTGTATCTTTTATACTATAATTTGTATCTTGTTTTAGTCGACATTGTAAATGAGTTTAAATAAAGGTAATGTGTTTCTTTGATATGCACCTCTCCTATTGGTATTTTTGTAAAGATTCAAAGCTATGATGTTTGTACATGAATACTTTGCAATAATAATAATAATGATAATAATAATAATAAGAGCTGCCAGCAGCATTGAACCCACCTATGCACATCGTGGTCTGCCACAGTCACGGCCTCGTGTTGCCGTGGCCCTCTTCTTATAAGTGAATATTGGCATGTAGATGTCTTCAAGCCATGGGTCTCATCAAACATGTGAAGTTTGGGGCAGATTTGACCATGTTTTGCCAGTAGGTAAAACAAAGGTAATATAACATTTCAACTTCCTCATCTGTGGTGTGTAGAGGCGGTCACATGCTGCCCCCTGCTGGCTGCTTACTGTCACTGCTCAGCTTATTGGCCCCTGAATAGGAAACTGGGTAGGAGCAGATCAAACTGTAAAAAGGCTTTACAACAATGAATAGAAACACAATGAAGAATAGAAATGAACAGTAAAAACACAATACAGATGATTTTCTCTAGACTGGAAGAGTCCTCACTGTCTTAGAGGAGTGTAGCACCTTAGAGCTACACTGCTGAGAAACTAAACTGCCAGGATCCAGATTCCAGCACAATCCAGAGAACCTGAAGGCCTCTTCAGTTGTTTCATGTATAGTGTGTGGTGATGCAAATGAACAACAAATTCTTTGGTACAGTGGCGTAGGCAGAAATCAGATTTTGGATGGGCCACCACAAAAGAGGATGGGCCAACAATATCAAATTTTGTCAACAGTAGAGAAATCCACTATGCAACACAATCTATGACAGCTACAACTTGTAAGAAATGTTTCATGGAAGAAATGATCAGTAAACTAGTGAAAGAAAGAACATTGAAACACTCTTGCCATCATGTTCAGGAATGGATTACAAACCAATTCTGATCTGAATAACAATAATTACATCAAAAAACATTGATTAATCTCTTGTACTACTGTACAAATCATCTCACCACTAGAGGGTGCTGTAAGTAGAAAAAAGGACAGACAAACTGACTAAACAGTGACAATTTTACTTTTCAACATTCTGCATTCCAAAGGCAAAACAATAACAGCAAAACACTGCCAATACAACATAGACTAACCAACATAGTCTCTAAAGGTTGTATCCGGCTAAAATATAGGCAGAATCTACAGTGCACTGCACTATGTAATGAACCATTTTACACAACATGGAAACGTAACATAAACCCAAACAGCAGAGGTGTTACCATACTGCATGAAACAGCATATATCATCAGAAAGAAATGGCATAATATCCATGGCATGAGTAACACACACACACACACACACACACACACACACACACACGCTTCTTGCTTCAGTACCATGGTCAGCTCCTGAGTAGTCTCAACACCAGACCCATGAGAGTTCTTACGCTGATACACTACGTTACTGCATGCTGCAGAGCGCTCTCTGGGTCTGGGACACTTTCCCTCAGAGGGCTGGTTATGGGAGGGAACCGTTCACTTGGCCGGTCATGTGCCAGTGATGGCTTCAGTTCTCTCCAATCAGTAAAGACTTTGCGATCAGACAACACGAGAGGCGCAGCCCATTTTTTTAACCCCTCTCTCATCGGTGCTACGACCTGTCACTCATTCAATTTCACCCCGCCTTCAAAACCAGCAGTGGCTGTGAAGTGGCACAGACTCACTTATGTAGTATGCAGAGCACAGCGATTCAACATAATATTTGAGTGTGGGGAGAGACTATCTCCTGAGTAACAACAGCAGTGTATTCATGACACTACACTGTGTGGGGAGAGACTCCTGAGTAACAACAGCAGTGTATCCATGACACTACACTGTGTGGGGAGAGACTATCTCCTGAGTAACAACAGCAGTGTATTCATGACACTACACTGTGTGGGGAGAGACTATCTCCTGAGTAACAACAGCAGTGTATTCATGACACTACACTGTGTGGGGAGAGACTATCCTCTGAGTAACAACAACAGTGTCTTCATGACACTACACTGTGTGTCAGCTGTTGCTTCACTATGCTCAGCTCATGAGCATAACAGCAAATCTGCAAGCAGCCGTTGACACAAATCAGCACTAAAACTAATCAAAGAATGAAAACATGCAGCCGAGCATGAATTAAGAAACAACACACTCCTTCATTTCTATTAAATCAACCACACATAGAATGAAATCTGATTGAAATGTTGCTTCTGTGTGGGGGAAATGAGCAACTCTTAAAATAAACAATCAGTGATCCCTGAATCAGATTTGTGATTTGAGATGAAAGGACTCACAACTTCTAAAACAACAGGACATTTTTGGTTTATTTTAGGGCATTCATTACATTACATGATGTCACACACACACACACACACACACACACACACACACACACACACACACACACACACACACACACACACACACACACACACACACACACGCTGTGTCAAAGGAACAATACATGGGTTCATGGTAGAGCCTGCACACACACACACACACACACACACACACACACACACACACACACACACACACACACACACGTTGTGTCAAAGGAACAATACATGGGTTCATGGTAGAGCCTGCACACACACACACACACACACACACACACACACACACACACACACACACACACGTTGTGTCAAAAGAACAATAAATGGTTCATGGTAGAGCCTGCACACACACACACACACACACACACACACACACACACACACACACACACACACACACACACACACACGTTGTGTCAAAGGAACAATACATGGGTTCATGGTAGAGCCTGCACACACACACACACACACACACACACACACACACACACGTGTCAAAAGAACAATAAATGGTTCATGGTAGAGCCTGCACACACACACACACACACACACACACACACACACGTTGTGTCAAAGGAACAATACATGGGTTCATGGTAGAGCCTGCACACACACACACACACACACACACACACACACACACACACACACACACACACACACACACACACACACACACACACACGTTGTGTCAAAAGAACAATAAATGGGTTCATGGTAAAAAGGAAGGAACTCACAACTTATAAAACAACAGAACAAGAAACAATATTGTTTATTTTAGGGTAATTATTACATTACATGATGTCATTTAGCAGATGCTTCTGTCCAAAGCAACGTTCAATATGTACATTTTGTCAACAATAAGTATTGTTCATCATTTAGAGAAAACTTTCATTCTGAGAAACAAACAAAAGTAGATCAAATGCAAAATAAAACAAAGTTGCAAAATAAAGATATTTGAACCTCAACAAGACTTAAGACTAACAAGAAGACCTTGATTCTGTCTCATTAATTCATTTTCACAATAAAATGATCATGTTCTTACACCTGTGTTGTTGAAACCCTGTTCAGTTTCCCAACACGAACACTGACTGATGGATCATGTTTGTTATTTACAGTAAAATGAGTAAAAACACATGAAAATACAAACATTGTTATTGTCTAAGGTGTGTGTGTGTGTGTGTGTGTGTGTGTGTGTGTGTGTGTGTGTGTGTGTGTGTGTGTGTGTGTGTGTGTGTGTGTGATCCTGTACAGAGTGAAGCATCATCTCAGCAGCTGTGTTTAGTCAGCAGTGTGTTTCTCTCTCACTCATCTATCTGACACAGAGTCACTGAGCCATCAAACTCAAGCCCCAACTTAAAGGTAAGTGTGTTTAAGGACTGATTATCAAAGTTGTTCAGAAAC
>NC_139628.1:13201605-13341605 GCF_964638095.1 Poromitra crassiceps
CCTTTGATCTCTCAATCAATGGGTCTGTGTGGGTCGCTGATCATGCCGTTCATGTTCTATGGTGCTGAGATGAGTGTGTGGTTTAATTACAGTACTTCCGTCGCTTCGCTTCCTATTCTGTCGAACTGAAGTGGTGTGTGAAGTGTGTGTGTGTGTAGGTCGCTGTTAAATCTCCTATTGTGCGTTTGCGTCACTCACTACAGCTTTATCGCTTTATCGGGGGATGGGTTGGGCGACGGGCATGCGCAAGCATGGGCACCCACTGGCACAGACATAAATCGGCGCACCTGATTCCATTCAAGTTTTAAGACAATGTGCAATACAAGTGCCAACTTCACGCAGCATGCTCGCACAAGGCTGCGCAGCGCACTTTGCGCGTGCACGCACCTTGCATGTGCACTGGCATGTGCAACTGGCATCAAATATTGGTCGTTAAGACTCAATAATGACATCACAACTGTTAATTTTTCGCACCGGTGCCGTTCGGCCCCCAGCCCTCAGCAAAATCTGGCCCTCTGGTAGCGAGGATATTTTTTTGTGGTCCTCTCTATAATCAAAGTTCCTGGGTTACGGCATGACAATATTTGTTCGCCCCCCGGCAACAATCTGGGTTTCTCATGTAGCCCCCCATGAAAAATAATTGTCCACCCCTGGCCTATATGAATGAAGCTACTTTGGGAGATATTCACTGCGTAACTGTGCGGCAGCCCTTTGATGTGTTTCAAATGGAATATCGTTCCATCAGCCCCAATTTTTGTTATCACCATTTTGTATTAGTTTCTAATGGTTTATATATAATATATTTATATTGAATCTGAACTTGTTCATCCTCCAATTCTCTCCCTCTCTCTCTCCCCCCATCTCTCGCTCTCCCCATCTCTCTTTTCTCTCTCGCCCTCTCTCTTTCTCTCTCTCACTCTTTCCCTCTGCTTGCCCACTCAGCGAGAACGAAGCTGTCACAGACGTGACGCTGTGGCTTTTAACGGGGGTGGACATGATCACACTTGGGTTTAAACACGCCCAATCTGGACGTTTGTGCCGAGTTGATGCAGAGCGCAGCGGAGCAACACGCCCAAAAACAGTGCTGTACGCAGCGCTATTCTGGTGCTAAACGGGCCCTCACGCAAAATGACCGCCTTTGCAACGATAGAGCGCCATATCTCTTGTATTTTTTCATTGCTACTGAGAAACAGCTGATTGAAGTTGTGCAAATAGACCAATCACAGCTGATTATCATCTACTGTAAGTTGGAGACGTACGCAGATGTTGCAGTGTGCGTTAAGGTGTTTTTGATCTGTCTTTTTCTGTTTATAAAGTTTATTTTGATACAACTTAATGAGCAGCTATCATGTAGATTGTTGTTGATCTCTTGCAGTAATTTCTTATTGAAAATACTGTACTATAAAACCTTTACTGCAGCAATTGTGTCACATACTATTACTTTTTCAAATAGTATCACACTCATACTGTTCTCACACTTTTTCATGTCAAGGAAACCTAAACTGAAACAAATTAGACCATGAACCCATTTGATAAGATGTCATGCAGGTCCTCCATCTGATAAGATTTTAGCAGATGTTTTACGACCTACAGAAAACTGTATGAAACCAATGACCAAAATTAGTCATACATTCTGTCACTTACAGTAAGGATGAAATTATAGTGAAAATAAATTATTTTTAATTTGCTGGGGATGCTCTGGAAGCTCCTCAAAGACCCCTTGGGGTCCCCAGACCACATTTGGAAAACCACTGCTGTACATTCTATAAAGTAAAGATGAGTTATTCATTTTTGATATAGAATGTTTGCAAAAATTATATATATATATATATATATATATATATATATATATATATATATATATATATATATATATATATATATATATATATAGGGTTAGGGTTACTGGAGAGAGGAAAAATAATTAATCAATATCCTGTCTATATTGTATAAAGGTAGTAATACACTTTCTGTAATACCATCTGCTGTTATATATCCTGTCATGCACCTTCCACAAACCTAGGGAAAATGCTCTATGGCAGTATTGTATTGGGGGGGACCTGTGTCTGCTGTGTCTGCCAAGACTCCAGGGGCCATATCTTCCGACAGGCGCTATCCCCTAATAGCATTTGCGCACCTGTTTGCGCGTGCCTTAAGGCACGGAAGATAGCATTCCACCTTGCGCCGTCCGCCAGGTGTTCTGCCGAGTTTTGCTCCCCCACACAGCAGCAAAAAAAAGCATCCCCACCTCACAGGAGCATACTTGTTAGGATTTATACAGAAATGTAACTGTTTAAAAATGATATAATTGTCTGGTAGAGGTAACCTCCCTGATTTCTAAGTTAAAACACCCCCGAAATATGTTGGGGATGCAATTCTCGGGGGGCATGCGGAAATGTTCACGGCACCTGTCGCAAGCGCAAATTAGAGCCGTGACAATATCATCTGCGCCCCAAAATACGTGCGCAAACGGGATTTGGGCGGTCTTAACTACCAGAATTATTCACAAGCGTGGCCAGGCAAGGCTGGGCATTACGTCAATCAAAACCAATCAGATTCCCGTCTTGCAATGGCTGTTTGTGCAAGGCAAGCAAAATGCTGTAATTCTCTCCATGCGTAATAGAGTGTACTCACTCGTGCGAGGACAGAGGGAGCTTATTGACAGATCGTCTGTGGTGCCAACGACCCTTCGGGTTATGAAGGTAAATAGCCTATGTCCATTGTCCAACAAGTTTTCTCAATTCATTTCCCTCTTTGCGATGTGATAAAGGTTTCTCAGTGAGTTATAGTTGATTGCCTCACTGCTAATACCCAATTTTAGCAGCATAATTTGATGTCTTGGCGTGGCATTCCACTTTCCACTGCGCAAATACCTCTCTGCGCTGGGAGCACAGACGTAATCTCCATGCAGCGCACCCAGCAGAGAGGTATTTGCGCGTAAGAGGTCCTTTTCAAAGCTCTTAGCGCAAAGTAATTGCGCGCTGCTGACGATAGGGTAACGCCATCTATCCCACATTTTAGCGCTGAAACGCCTGCTTTGGCATGGGGCAGCCAATGCCCAGTACAATTATCACAGGCATGCGCTTGTGTCCGCCCCCAATTTCCAGTGCGCACAGCGTTAAACGAGCGCAAACGCTAAATTAGCGCTTTTGGGAAGATAGAGCCCCAGATGTTGTATTTGTCAAGAGAAGAGAAGAGTCCAGATAACTGTTTGTTCTAGAGGTAGTCTGCACCTTTGACTCTAGCCTAGAGGAAGGCTTTATGACCAAGGTCATTAAATACCAACCACTCCTAAACATCCTCTCAGAGCTGGTTATAATGAAATTAAATACTAACCAACAACCAACAACTCAACACAATCTCAGAGCTGGTTACAGGTACAAACTATTTGCTTTCATATTTGGGAGCCTAGGACACATTCACATTTTGCTCCTAAGAGGGCTTCAACAACTTGGGATGCCCATAAAGGCTAAACGGCTTTCAATGTACTGTGCTGTCTCTGTTATCATTAGCAGCACCATATATGGACGAGACACTGCTACTTATACCCCTAAGGGACCGTTCATCCCTTAGGGGCCTTTATGGTAGCTGTCACTGGAAGAAAATAGGGGAGGGTGATGCTTTAAAAAAATGTAGTCTCAGGGAGGGTACACTGTTATTATTTTGTGTCCAGAGGACACATTTGAATGCATCAATTATTTTATTGTATCTACCGTATTTATTTATTTTTGCTTTTTAAAATTCAGCAACTATACCCAACAAGACCCCTCCTGGCCAAACTTTTTAGGTAAAAAGACTAGTCCATCCAGTAGCCTACAAGTGCAGCTGGGTGAGAGAGAGGGAGAGAAAGGGCCACTGCGGGGCAGGCCCGGCTCCAGACCCAAGTTACAGAGGGGGCCTGGCTCTAGCTTGGGGGGGCCAAGCTACCCAAGGGGGGTCCGGGGGGATTCTCCCCCGGAAGAAGATTTTGTACATTTTAAGGTAAAATTCGTCAACCTGGTACATTTGAGAGCAAAATTAAGAGGCTAAATCTATGAAGAACTACACACATCTCTAATGTGTTGTGACTTTACAAATAATTAGGCCTAAACAATTAATATTAAATGTATTTACACATTGTGCACAAATTGCATTCATTGTGACAAATTTCCAATAGTTAATATCCAGCCAGAATCATTGCAAATGGATGTTCAAAGTAACAGTTAGCAATAGCATTCAGTTAATCAATGCCTAATGACAGCCAGATTCCGTTTTAAACTTTAAAACAGAAAAACGGAAAAACTTTTTTTTTTTGAATGGGGGGGCCAGTTTGTTGAATGGGGGGGCCCGGCCCGGTCAGGCCCGCCCCTAACGCCGGGCCTGCTGCGGGGGCAAGGCACCCCAAATTCATTTATAATAAACACTGGCTATCAAAACACATCGTTGTTAATACCCATATATTGTCACTTTCTAATTAATGCTCGTTACTCAATGTAGGGAAATAAGGCTTGATGACTGAACTTCTCTTAAATTTCCAAGAAAGAAAAACAAACACCTGCTAGTATGTCAGGGGAAAAGTGGAGGAGTGCAGAGACACCTGTTGGATGAGAGGTGCTTGGCGGCAGCATCAAATCAATTGGCAACTTTGACATTTCATCTGCACATTGAAGCCGTCTCCTCCTGTGCGTAATTCATCCAGCGGCTTTGATCTCTGTTAGAGGCCCTGAATCGCACGCTACAAGCTGAGAATATGAACTTGTATATTGCTGTACAGTATAACGCTTGTTTACAGTGTCAGAATACATTCGACTCGGCGAGTTAACGTCACAATAAGACAGTATTCTGTGTGTTATGGAACGCATCTGTATCTGTACCAATGGCCAATAACGATGCCACAACGACAACTGGGCCAAGTTAGAGAAAGCGTGTTGTAAACCAGAATCCACGGGACTATCTAGTGGAGAAAACAAAACAAAAATGAAAAATCTGAGCTAGAAAAACTGGTTTTGTTGTGGAATGCGCATTGCATGGAGAGCTGCACTGGCTGCTTTGAAGGAAATATAATTGAGCACTACTTCTTTGTGAAAAAGCCTTTTAGTCGTTTCGCTCTAATGTGGGGAGAGTTGGAGTGAAACTGCTTTTATTTTTGGTGCTGGTTATAAAAGGGCAAATGCAATGAAGTGGGAGCTGTTGAACTTTGTAGTGGGACAGGCCAAACTGTCAATTTACAAAAGCCGGAAAAATCAAATAGAAAATGTTTCAGGTGGGGAGTTGCTGAGCTCGAATCACAGTGGATTTTAGGTTTTATTCACTCATGATTGAATGATGTTGCTGTTTTTTTTGTCTCGTTGGTGCTTCACTGATGCTTTGTGTTTGTTTGTTGATGGGCAGCTCTGTTTTAACCCTGTGTTTCTGTGAGCATTTACATGCTGTCTATGTGTCAATATGTTTCATTGATTAATGATCTAGTCAGGTATGTTATGCTAAAAATGTCCTTTATTTATGGAAAATAAAGGTGCTTAAAAATCAAAATCAATCTCTCTCTCTCTCTCTCCCCCCCCCTCTCTCTCTCTCTCTCTATCTCTCTCTCTCTCTCTCCCCCTCTCTCGTTCCTGCAGGCGCGCACTGAATTGCACATCAATCTCTCTCTCTCTCTCTCTCTCTCTCTCTCTCTCTCTCTCTCTCTCTCTCGTTCCTGCAGGCGCGCGCCACGTGTCACCCCTCCTGCTTGTTTCATCACATGATCTCCTCGCTCTTCTTCAGTAGGAAACAGTCATGTGATCTCTGTTATATTTGAGTTCCTCACAGAAGGAAATATGACGCGCGAGAGCAGAACGGAGCTGTGCACGCGGCGCAGGGAGCACGAGACGGCTTGCAGCTGCTTCATACTGAGAGGAAATGAATGAGTGTCATTAGAATAGGAACGTCGCTGTAGGACTGGAAGTCAGTCAGTGTAGAAAACCTCTTGTTTATTCATCATTATTTGGCAGTGAAGACTCAGTTTTGGGCAAGTTCCTTTCAAAATGTAGCCTAGTGATACTACATATCACTAGTTAGGCTACTTTCATTTGTAACTAGCCTAATACCTTACTTTAATTACAATATGAGGCTACTGTCTCTGTCTGTGTAAAGTAACTCATTACTTATCACATTACTTTTGCATTACTTTCATTAAAACAATTAGCAGAATGACATCACAGCCCCGGAACCATCCCAAAAAAGTATTTCAACCGTCTTGAAGTCAGTGTAAACCGTCCACAATTCTAAATGTTATCCTTTTTGTTATTGTCATCTAGCCTATATGGTTATTTGCATAAAAACACACAATTTGATTTCAAATGATTGTATCTTATAGCCTAAATATGTGCTTTGATACGTATGCACCTCTTGTAATAATGTAGGCTAATACTTTAGGCTACGTGGGGTGGGTTAAAATATTGTAGCGAATCAGTGTTACACATACAGTGGTGAGCAATGGTAGTGTCTCGACTACAGATAGGAACTGATGTGTGGGAGTGTTATTGGGGATACTTCCGGGGGGTGACTGAGCATGCGCGGTCAGTCTCCACACACTGCCGAGAGGGAATGCTGCTAGCTATGAGCGTAACAACCGCTGAGAGTTGTGATATGAATAACTGTGAATAAAGAACCCTGTACCAGCAAGAAGCCTCTGCCTCATGAGTTACCAGGAACGTTACACTGGCGTCAGAAGTTTAAACGGTGAATATTGCCTCCAGAATCGGCGAGATGGTTAACAAGTTCCTAAGGAAAGAGCGCAAAAGACTCAAACGAGAGGCGGGAAAAGCAAGAGCCGGGGCAGACTAGTGATGGGAATTACGGCTCTTTGAAGGGAGCCGGATCTTATGGCTCCGTTCCTTTCCGAGAGCCGTTCAAAATAGCGGCTCCTCGTTCCTTTTTTTTTTTTTTTTTTAGGGGGCGGGCACTAGCCTACTGTTTATCTGTGAAATCACTAGGATAATGATACAGTACGATTTGGATCAGATTTGATCTTAGACCCACCACTATTTCATTTAGCATCTGTGGACTGCAGCAGCATTAAATTACTCATAGCCTACAGTAGTTCCAGACCTGTCAACGATCTGCATTGTAAACATTAGCCTACACAAGGTGACACCATATCCATCTGCTTAGTCAGTGAATTTACTTCTATGAAATGTGTTGTGTAAATAAAGCTGGCTTTCCTTGAATGCAATTCAATTTGATATTAAGCTGCGTCCGCCCACCATGTGCTGGTTGCAATTAAGGAGTGCACCTATCCTCCCTGCTCAGCGGACTAGCAGAGGGAGGGAGGTCTACCCTGCGTGTGTGGTGGGGAGCAGCAGGCAGTGCAATTTGGGCACAACATTAAAACGAACGGCTCTCAAGTAAGACTCGGTTCCCTTCGTTCATAGCAAAGAGCCGTTCAATAGACTCGGATCGTTCGTGAACGTCACATCACTAGGGCAGACTACCAGGCATCCGAAGAGGAAGATGTCTGGGTAGACGCGGCCGCTACCACAGAGATCCAAACGGGGAAAGCAGCAGGAAGCCTGGGGTTGGTTAAGATAAAATCCGAGCTAGACGGCGCTATCACCGTAGCCACGGAAGCTATCCCGCGGCTCAAGGGAGCTAGCAGGCAAGCTAGCGAGGCGGGAGAAGGAGCGGAAGAACCGGGGCCGGTGAGGGTGAAGATCGAGCGGGTTGACATTGCCGCTGTAGCCATGGAGGCTGTGCCACAGCCCAGCGGAGCTAGCCTGCGAGCCGGGGACAAAGACGGGACACGGGTCGAGGCGTCAATGGACAGCGGGCGGCGAGGAAGAAAGGAAATCACCCCGCCAAAATTCAACGGTAAAGGCGAGTGGGAGCCATATTGCACAATGTTTAACGTAGCAGCAGACATGAATGGCTGGTCGAGGGAGGAGAGAGCCAGTCACCTGGTGATGTCACTCGAGGGCGAAGCTATAACATGTGTGGCGGCAATGGCAGATACAAAAGACTTAGACGTTGTGATGGCGGCCCTGAGGAGGCGTTTCGGACAGTGCAAAGAAGAAGGCATCATGGTCGCGGAACTGTGTAACAGGCGTAGACGACCAGGGGAGTCGCTGCGGGCGCTGGCTACAGACATGGAGATCCTCAGCCGGCGCGTATACAGCCGGCTGCCGCCAGAATCACGGGATGAGTTAGCCCGAAATTACTTCATCCAGGCAATCGCGCCGCAAGGCCTAAGAGATCAAGTAATGCTGCAACGGCCAAAGACACTAGGAGTAGCGCTGGAGCTGGCGTTGGAAAGAGAGACAGTGGAGGGCTGGGCCATGGACAGCGACGCGGGGGGAGCCGCCCTCGTGGTGGGAATGGCGGCGGAGAGCCCGCTGCAAGAAGAGCCAGCATGGAAGATGGCGTTGACGAAACAAGGCAACATGGTGAGAGAACTGTCCGAGTCGGTGCAGCAGTTAAAAGAACAACTGCTCCGAAGCGCGACCCTGCAGCCCACCCCACGAGACAATACCTGGCCCAGGGGGCCCGGGGCCATGCGCTGCTGGACCTGTGGACGCCCCGGACATCAGGCCAGAGAGTGCCGCGGAGGAGCGTGGAACCAGGGAAACGACACGGGGCCCGTCTAGAAGGGGCGAGACGGGTCCCCGATGTCATATTCCCCGTAGCCACGTCATCGCGGGAGGGAGTCCATCGACAGCAACGGGGAGGTGGGGCTCCGTCGTTCCCCGAAGTAGACGACATCGCCGGAGCTGTCAGCATGCAGAGCGGGCCGCGCGCGATGAACGGCTGCCATGTTCCAGTCTACCTACAGGGGAGATACTGCGCCGCCCTGGTGGACACGGGGTGTACGGCAACGCTGGTGAACGTCAACATGATGCCCGAGGGGACGCGCCTGGAGCAGCCAACAGCACAGCTGCTAAGAACAGTATCCGGTGAGTTGATGCCAATGAGGGGGAGGGGACACGTGATGATAACAGTGGGGGGACAGACAGTGGACTTTCCGGTGTGGGTGGTAGAAATGGCGGGGCCCTGCATCCTGGGGGAAGACTACTTAACGCTGAACAAATGCGCAGTAGACCTAGGAAAAAGCACATTGACATTTGCAGGGGGGCCAGTAGTCCAGATGGGCCACCCTCCCACCGTTCCAGGGGAGCGGCCTAACGTTAACAACATCACTGTATACCGCGTCACAGTTGAGCACGGGCCCCACGCGGAGCCGCAGGGGAGACTGTGTTGGACATGTGGGAGACCAGGGCACTTGGCGAGAGGGTGTCGCAGCGGTCCCGGGCAACAGACCAGGTTCGCGGGACAACGACATGGACAGCAGGGAGCCTGCTGGGCATGCGGTGCGATTGGACACCTGGCCAGAGAGTGTCGAGGGGCTGTCGGGGACCGGGGGACGGTGGGAGAGGAGAGACGTGCGGGCGGTGGGCAGGTGAGACTCTGCTGGACGTGCCGTTCGCCTGAGCACTTGGCCAGAAACTGCACTGCGGGCCCCACGATTGCTGGGCGGAAAGCCGAGGTGGAGATCGAGGCCGGTTGTGTTCCCCCTGCTGTCCTGAACACGCCGCCCCCTGGGGGAGGGGGACGGGAGGACGAGCGAGGGCAAGACGAGGGGGACTGTGCAGATGTGGACCTGGAGGACGACGACATGACCATCATGGATGTCGACGTGGGGGAGTGGAAACGCAGGCAGGCGGAGGACGCGGAGATCGGTCTGGTGCTTGCGTGGGTGGCGGCCGGACGCCGGCCCCCCGTGGGGGAGACTCACATGTTTTCCGGTGCCACGAAAGAACTGTGGAACATGTTTTCCGACCTGCGGCTGGATGAAGATGGGCTGTTGGGGAGAACAGGGCACGGGTTTAAGGGGAAGCAGACGGTTGTGCCCAGATACTTGCGGGGGTTGGTTGTGCGGTGGGCGCACAGGGGCCGTACGGGACATGACAAGCCTGAGAAGATGCTCCGCAACGTTAGTGCACTTTTCTACTGGGCCGGACACGAGGAGGACGTGTGGAGATACTACAGGGAGTGTGAGGACTGTGTTTAATGGGACACTTGGGGGACTTTGAGTAAAAAAAAAAAAAGGAGGAGATGGTGGTTGGAAATGTTGTAACAAAAAAAGTAAATGATGTGCATGGCATGAGATATTGTGGGGGAGGAAAGATGGGGGAGAAGACTGAGATGGTGACATAAAATGTGGTTAAAAAACAAAGAAGCTGTTAAAAAGAAAGAAAAGATGTTGGGTGTGTTTTGGTACAGGGGGGTGTGTGATGTGGTATCAACGTGGGCGTTGACCTTATTGTTGGGTGGGGAGTATGTAGCGAATCAGTGTTACACATACAGTGGTGAGCAATGGTAGTGTCTCGACTACAGATAGGAACTGATGTGTGGTAGTGTTATTGGGGAACACTATGCTGTTGGGGATACTTCCGGGGGGAGACTGAGCATGCGCGGTCAGTCTCCACACACTGCCGAGAGGGAATGCTGCTAGCTATGAGCGTAACAACCGCTGAGAGTTGTGATATGAATAACTGTGAATAAAGAACCCTGTACCAGCAAGAAGCCTCTGCCTCATGAGTTACCAGGAACGTTACAATATGATACATCATTTAAAACAAATCAACTGCCCTCCCTGACATTTATATTAATTTCTCTCTGCCCTCCCCTGCAGCTGCACCTGTTAAAAATGATCTGCCCTCCCCCACCCACAAGTTCACCCTTTTATCATTTCATACACAACTTTGTATGTTTTAATTAAAACACCAATATTCACTTTTTATCACCTGACCATCGTATCTGGTGCGACGGACATTGGTGAGAGCAATATGATTGAAATTGTAGGCTATTCTTCATGCGTAGCATCAAGGGCAGCAATGTTTAACAGATTTTTTTATAGTAGTGTAAGAAACTGCTCCGTTACAGTAGCCTAATACTGCATTCATGACAACTCGGACCGCCGGAGGTTTCATCTCGGAACGTCCGCCCCTGGCATATTTGCGTTCACGCTGCACTTCCCTGTCGGAGGGAAAACACAGGGAAAAACCAAGCAGGGTTCTGGGAAGTGGAGGCGGTATAATGCAACATTTTGGATGAGATGTGTGGATATGACGTCAACTCGGACAAAGTGGAGCTCTGAATGATACACAAATTTCCGAGCTGTAATTCCGGCCTGGACGACCGTTCAATTCATTTTTTACAGGTCGGAACCCATTTTTTCCGGTGGTCCGAGTTGTCTTGAATGGGGTATAATTATGATTTAATGAGATGTGCAGCGGCTACTGTACTTGCTTATCACCCATCATAGGCTAGTGCCATTTTAATCTATTTAATGTCAATCAGCAGAGCTCCTTCATTACGTGACTGCAAGCCTTCTATTTAACCTACACAACATTATGAGAACAATATTCTTCAAAGGCCTCTATGCAGAGAAAGGAATGTTGTATGTGCGGGCAGCGGGTCATGCCTCATCACATCATAATATGGTCATGTGGTTGAAAATGGCCACCGTGGTTGCATAACCTTTGGAACGAGTCACAACTTAACCGAGCATGTGCACGCTCAGCTTGCTCATAGGTGCGCTCCGGCGAAACAGCGCTACACCTCTGTGAATATGCATGAGAAAGGAGCTGATGGGAGTTCCATGTTCCATGTGGACGGTCTACTACACTGCCACTTCAGGCAACTGCAAAGTGCCATTCCGGAAAACCTCATGGCCAGACATAATTTTTGGTAAAAGGGCCAAAAACATGGAATGCACTACCATCAGATCTTAAAATGTATACAGATTGCCAACATTTCAAAACTAAAGTGAAGGGTTTCTTAAAGGATGGTGCTCATGTGTAGTGTGGGGAGATGTGTGTGTAGGATAGTTAATGATGAGCTAATTGACCTGTGTGTGTGTGTGTGTGTGTGTGTGTGTGTGTGTGTGTGTGTGTGTGTGTGCGTGTGTGTGTGCGCGCGTGCGCGCGTGTATCTTTGTATACTTATTGTTTATACCCATGTGCAATTTACTGTGTATTGGATCTTTGTTTTTAACTTTTTTCCTTTTTATAGGCCCGTTTCGGGACATTGCTATTTGCAATTGGAATTGGGCATTGGAAATTAACAAAAGCTATACATGTGCTGCATTGGATGACTGTAACACATTTGTCCCTATCAAATAAACAATAAGGAGAAAAAAAGAATGTGGGTAGCCTAGCCTATAGGCTATTACCATGTTTTTCTGACCTTTGCCCTCCCCAGTACTCTACAATCAAAATGCCCTCCCCCTTTCCTTACTCCCCACTAGGGGTGAAAGTGGATTGAATTTCTTGCAGGTACTATACTACCCTTTCCCTGCTAGCCAGGCGTATTGCAACTTGCTTGGCACAAACGCAGAAATGTAGTTGCAATACCATTCCGGAAGTGTGGGGGGCATTAGTGAGTAAACAGTGAGTCATATTTCCGGGTTGCTCCAGATGAATGATTTTTGGTTTTTCAAAGACAGAAAAGTGGATTTTATGCAACAATTTGGAAGTGGCAACTATATTTATTTAGAAGAAGAGGATGTTGGGCGTTGGATAGCGTCTTCACTTCAAGTTTCTGGCTCAGGTAAGGGTTGGTTTTAAGACCTAGACGCGAGAGTGGCGCGGCGGTTTGATTGGAAATGCGTCGTGGGTCCCCGGGCGCTAATGCTCAGTATGAGCGAGAAGCGCCCGGCTAGCAGGGTAAATACTACCCCAACCCTCATCACTTATTGTTCTCCTATCGCGGCCCACCCCCAGCTTCATGCATCCCTGAACACACACATCCATTTCTTAATGCCTGTATGGTGTAGAAATTAGAAACACTTGACAATATGTATAGTCAATTACTCATTTAAATAACAACTTAAAGGGATACGTCAACTTTTTGGAAATAATACTCCTTAGTTATGTGAAACGTCATCACTTCCTTGTTTACTGTACACAGCAGCGGCCATGTTAAAAAGTAGTTCCGGCTATCTATCACTTCCTTGTTTGCTGTACACAGCAGCGGCCATGTTAAAAAGTAGTTCCGGCTATCTATTTACTGTACCTTAAGAAAAGAAAGTTTCTTGGCATATTGGATTAATATTTCATCTCGTAGTGAGTACCCGTGTCACAACAGAAATGTGTGTTTTTGGTGAGGGCTGTACCGTTTCCTCCAATTCAGTGGCGATACTAACTGGATGACTGTAGCTCACTGTAAACTACAGAGTGACGGTAAAGGCATGGTGTATCTTGGTTATGTATGGGCAATATGGCAAATGGTGAAACTCCCAAAAAGTTAACTTAATTAACAAAACATAACAGCATACAAACATAACAATTTTGTTTTACATTGCAAGAACACACTTGAAAAACAAAGTGTGCACAACATAGTGTTGTGTAAGCTGCGCTAATAGCTAGAAACAGTCTGCTCTGAATCGTCATCCCTGGGCGTCGTTCTTCTAACTTTAACCACATTCTCAGTTTCTGCATCTCTCTCCTTTCTCTTAAACATTTGAAGAATTGTTCTTTACATTCTGATTCTGCTTTATGTAATCACGGTCAGTCTGTCACTCTGATGTTTCCCCCTACTTTTGTTCTGAAACGAGGTATGACAAGTGGGAAAAATGACAAACATGTTTGGAAGTGGTGGACTCGTTTATTATTCATCTTTGCCCGCTGCCCGGTGCGAATGACATCAATAAAGTGTGTGCGTTTGGTCGTAAAACGTACGGGAACAATACATCAAACGCATCCTTCTCCAGTGTGTTTACAGAAGTATGCGCATGCGCAGTTGCGTACCGTTTAGTGCCAGGCAAAAGTTTGGCTGAAGAGAGAAAAAAACACAGAGGTCTAAAACACTGCACTGGAACAATTTAGAAGCAATTTATGAGAGAGACTACCGTTGTTTATGTTGACCTAACGACATAACGTCAGCAGATCTGTTTCCTTGTTGGAAATGCAATCGTGACGGCTTCTGTGGGTTTACAGGCAGACGTCACTCTGTCTCTTCCCGGCAGTGTTGTGCAAGCTCTCACTTCACAAGAGCTAGCTCAAAGTTCAGCTCATGAAGATCAAAATGAACTAGTTCACGTTCATAGCTCATATTTCGAACTTTGAGCTATAGCTCACAGTCCCAAAAAATGAGCAGCTCAGTTCATTTCAAGCTCACTTCTTGTTTACCCCCCCCCCCCCCCCCCAGTCCAGTTATTCACAGGCAGCTGTTTCTATAAATTATAGATCCTATAGATCTATAATTCTTGTATTGTATCTTATATATATATATTTTTTTTATAAAAAAAAAATCCCCGATTTTTTTTAATCCCATTTCATCCCCCATTAGTGCTCACTTGATTTCTCAATCCTGGTTGCTACTCCATCCTCTGCCGATCTGGGGAGAGCCGAGACTGGCTCCATGCTTCCTCCGAGACATGGGCAGTCAGCCAGCCGCTTCTTTTCACCTGACAGAGGAAGCTTCACCGGTAGGACATAGCACGTGGGAGGTTCACGCTATTCCAACCAGTTCCCCTCCCTCTGAACAGGCGCCCTTAACGACCAGAGGAGGAACCACATTAGCAACCAGGATATTGCCTGTTTTTGTGAAGGGGGTTCCTATATGAAGGAAACCCCCGGGAGGCACGGGGAGAACATGCAAACGCCACACAGACAGGCCCTTTTGCCGACCCCACCCGGGCGGTGGGCACTCGAGGACATGCGGGTGTATCTTATATTGATTTGGTACTTATGGTAAGATATATCTTGTATTGGATCTTGTAATTCATCCTACATCCATCTACAGTGGAATCCGCTTATATGATTATACGATAATGATCTATATAGGCTAGATTCTATATAGCAGAGGTGTGGACTCACATTCACATATCTAAGGACATATACCTTTTTTACATCAAAAGTCCTACTAGTACACGTGTTTTTGTTACGCAGGAAATCAGCAGGGGGTATAGCAGCAGCAGCATCGCCTTTTAAACTTTTAGATCGCACTCTCAACCCACGTTTCTCCACCGCTGCGGGCTATCTCTTCCCCCTCCCTTTTCCCTTCTTCTCTCACGGCGCTGTGTCAGGCCACCCAAAACAAAACGGAAACTTCCGGGTAAAAATGTCAAACTAATGTCATTTAAACAAGTAGGCTAAATAGCCTGACTGATCTACATTGGAGGAACAAAAGGTGTTTCAACAAACGAAGCAGCAAACATATGAGAAATACTCGTTGTGATGTTAAGATGACATAACATGGCTGTAAACCATGACTCAAAATGTCTAACCTGACAACAAAAGTTTTATTTTTGAGAGAGCTAAAGAGGACGACGTACATTCTGGCTGACTTGATGCTGTCTGCGCCTGTGCTGTGGGGTGCACTCGTGCATGAGAGATGCTTTTTTTTCTCGGCATATTCCGCCAATGTAAAAATAATTAGGAGGACGAGAAGCAAGGTCGGAAAATCATGCGTTGGACCACCGCCAAGATTTATATCATCAGCCGGAGAGCCGCCGCGTAAAACCCCACCTCACTTGCAGGGTTGCTCTATCAGCTAATTGCGCTTATAGGCCTCTATCGTTGCATCGGCCTATGAACTGCGCCCAGCGCAGTGCAGAGTAGTGGGCGTGGACCAGCCCACTCGATATCTTGGTGTCGGCGCTACAGGCGGCCTTAAGCATTATAACCACGCCTTTTAAGCGTAAAATTATGCACAATCTGGTCATTGGAGAAGTGCAGTAAACGAATCACAAGCGTCCCTTTTAAGCTCCAATTCCACGGAGCAATCCAGTAAAGCCAGAAAAGCCAAGCGCTCTGCTCCCCCCTCCCTTTCATCCCGTCTGTCTGTTTCCATATATAGACTATTATTCCATATTATTATGCTTCTCAAACCAATCTAACTGCAGTTTAAATACTGCAAGCATGTAAATACGCTACACTATAACAAGATCAAAGTGAAAAGAATGTTCTAAACGCATTGGCTAGAAAAAAGATAGCCTATCCCTATGTCATGATGAGATTAGATTGGGGAAAGTTTGTCCAGAATGATATCGTTTTCTCTCCCCTGCTGCACAGGTAGGATGATGCACATAAATATAGCCTACATTATGTAAAGTCATTGCAGAAATGTGTTTTTATTGTAAAACTAAATGTGAAGTAGGGCAAATTTATTGGAGCGGACATCACAGTATAGGACATGACAGTAGAACCGCGTTACGCTGTCACTTATCTAAATCACGTTAAACCTGCGAGGGATATATATAGCCCCAGGATGACATATATGTTTCACATAGGGTTGTGTTTGGATTTCTATGTTTTATTTTGGCCAATATTGAAATGTTCGAGAATTGCATGTTGTGTGAACAGAAACAGTATTTCTATCTACCACTTTAGGCAATTTATGCTGATTTGGTTCATATTTATTCTCGAAATGTATTAGTCTCAATGCATGCTGGGAGATTTGAGGGAGTGAGAGAGAGAGAGCGCGGGAGAGAACAGCTTTTTTTCCATTTGTGCTGCGCAGGGAGTGAGAGAGAGAGAGAGGGGGAGAGAACAGCCACTGAATGACGGGCTCAAAACTGTCATGTTATAAAAACTGTCATGTTGTTAAAACTGTCATGTTGTTATACTACATACGGTATAACTACTTTTTTTTCCATCTGACTTTGTGGCTGTCTGAGCGCACGAGGGAGGGAGTGAGAGAGCTAGAGGGGGACAAAGTGTGAGATCAGCAGAGGAGAAGCTGTGCGTGGAATATCCGCGGCGCACTGAATAAAGCCTGGTTTTCAAAAGTGCAAAGCGCTAAATTAATGCCAGGGGGGAAGATATCGTTAGGCCGGTATTTAAGGCCGAAACGCCCATTCTGGCCTATTCTGGCACTGCGCCACCCCTGTTTGGCCTAAAGCGCATTTCGGGGCCTAAAGCCATGTTGCTATCTTCTCGAGGCAGGCGCAAGGCATGTTTTTTTGTGTTTAAGGCCCATTTTTGCGCCTAAGGCCTGTGGGAGAATAGGGCCTATAGTGCCCAGCTGCATTCACTTTATTTTTTACGTGTAGGCAAAACAGCCACCAACCATGGGCGGAGTTAGTGGGGGTGCCTGGCCCTCCCAGTCATAAAAAAAAGAAAAGAATGCTCAGCATTGTAAATCTCCATCTCACTGTCTGGCTGAATATGATCATACAAATAATATCCACTTTGACAAGAATCACAGGTATCTCTTTGCTAAAGCTGTGACAGGGGGGCCTCTGACAGGGCCTTGCTGCAGCCGCCCCCTCCCTCTGGAATGCCCTCCCCAGTCACATCTGACAGGCCAAAACTCATTCATACTCTTTCATACTCATTATGTCATCTTTCCAAAAAAGCCCTTTTTACTGTTGCTTTTGACCTATAATATTTCTCTCTCTCTCTCTCCCCCTCTCATCTATTTTAATATTTTCTCTCTTTATTAAAGTTGTTTTATCCTGTATTTGTAAAGTGTCTTTGAGCACGGTCAAAAGCAACAGTGAACAGTGAAGCACTATATAATATACATTACATTACTAAACATACAATAATGAGTATTAATGTTCTGTTCTACTCATATTCTAATATGTCTTATATTTCCATTCTTATACTTATTAAACAATAATTAGAGAGAGACCATGATGATGCCAGCCTTAAAATGAGATATTCCTCTAAATCTGACTTCAAACGAGCAAAATTTCAAATGTAAAACGGTGTGTATCCTGCAGAAGTGGCCCCCCCAGAGCTAAAAGTCAAACTCCGCCTATGCCACCAACACTCCTGACCATCTCCACTGGAGACATTTGTGCTTCCTTTCCCCTTTCATTGCCACTACTGTGCGCTTGGCCCGTGTATATTTGCACAGGAGGGAAGAGGGAAGCAGCCTGGCCAAATAAAAAAGGGTTTTATTCCTATGTAAATTAGCACACGCATGTATACAATGGGAAATTATCGAGGTCAGCGAGTGAGAAAAAGGAAAGATAACAGGGCCGTTCACCCGCACATGTATGAGCGTAGCTCACTGTACGCTCATGGATTTGCAAAAAGGTGTGCTCAGCTCACCGCTCATGAAAATAATGAGCTTGCTCAGTGAGCGGTTCATGCAAAACACTGCTTCCCGGTACTGCGTAGTGTTTGTTAATTTATTAACAGATTCATTGCCCATTTCTTCAGTTTCATGAAGAAGCATTTTGTCAGCCATCTTTTTTTCAGAGTAAGATTTGAATAAATATATGTCACATACATGATGTTTGTATTTAAATAGGAATTTAATGTTTTCATGAATCAAATTAAATACACTTACACTTCCTCAGACCTGGTTTCAACATCTGCACTCCACCATGGTCCACACTGTGGGAAGGGGGTTAAACATTTACATAAAATCAGATCAATATAATCATTTAGATAAATAAGCAATAATAAACAATAATCCTCATTCCTGAACTTCCCAGTGACTATGTTTACATGCGCACTAATATTCCACTATTATTCAGAAAATTACAATATTCTGAATTTGATAAGAGTCATGTAAACACCATATTCCGGTTGGAATTTCCGAATTAGGCCTTTTTTTCAATTTAGACTTTTCGTTTAAGACGTGGCATATGCCGATATAATTCGGGTTTAGGCGCATTCTTTGGACATATATAGCCTACAGCACATTCGGAATATGCGTCTCAATCAGGGTTGTTACCGCAGTTTGTGACACACGGCCATTTTGCCTGTTTTCTTTGCTTTTTAAACAAACCAACTAGAGATGCATGCCGAAAGGAAAAGCCCACATTTCATATGCAAATGAGAAACAGGCCTAATCTAGCCTACTGTTAACCATTATGAAAGACTTGATATCAACAGGAAGAAGAAACAGGCGTAATCTAGCCTACTGTTAACCATTATGAAAGACTTGATATCAACAGGAAGGAGAAACAGGCCTAATCTAGCCTACTGTTAACCATTATGAAAGACTTGATATCAACAGGAAGGAGAAACAGGCCTAATATAGCCTACTGTTAACCATTATGAAAGACTTGATATCAACAGGAAGAAGAAACAGGCCTAATCTAGCCTACTGTTAACCATTATGAAATACTTGGATATCAACAGGAAGGAGAAACATGCGTAATATAGCCTACTGTTAACCATTATGAAAGACTTGATATCAACAGGAAGGAGAAACAGGCCTAATCTAGGCTACTGTTAACCATTATGAAATACTTGATATCAACAAGAAGGACAAACAGGCCTAATCTAGCCTACTGTTAACCATTATGAAATACTTGGATATCAACAGGAAGGACAAACAGGGCTAATCTAGTCTACTGTTAACCATTATGAAAGACTTGATATCAACAGGAAGGAGAAACAGGCCTAATCTAGCCTACTGTTAACCATTATGAAATACTTGATATCAACAGGAAGGACAAACAGGCCTAATCTAGCCTACTGTTAACCATTATGAAAGACTTGATATCAACAGGAAGGAGAAACAGGCCTAATCTAGCCTACTGTTAACCATTATGAAATACTTGATATCAACAGGAAGGACAAACAGGCCTAATCTAGCCTACTGTTAACCATTATGAAAGACTTGATATCAACAGGAAGGAGAAACAGGCCTAATCTAGCCTACTGTTAACCATTATGAAAGACTTGATATCAACAGGAAGGAGAAACAGGCCTAATCTAGCCTAGCCTACTGTTAACCATTGTGAAAGACTTGATATCAACAGGAAGGAGAAACAGGCCTAATCTAGCCTACTGTTAACCATTATGAAAGACTTAGATATCAACAGGAAGGAGAAACAGGCCTAATCTAGCCTACTGTTAACCATTATGAAATACTTTGATATCAACAGGAAGGAGAAACATGCCTAATCTAGCCTACTGTTTACCATTATCAAAGACTTGATATCAACAGGAAAGAGAAACATGCCTAATCTAGCCTACTGTTAACCATTATGAAATACTTGATATCAACAGGAAAGAGAAACAGGCCTAATCTAGCCTGCTGTTAACCATTATGAAAGACTTGATATCAACAGGAATGAGAAACAGGCCTAATCTAGCCTACTGTTAACCATTATGAAAGACTTGGATATCAACAGGAAGGAGAAACAGGCCTAATCTAGCCTACTGTTAACCATTATGAAATACTTGATATCAACAGGAAGGAGAAACAGGCCTAATCTAGCCTACTGTTAACCATTATGAAATACTTGATATCAACAGGAAGGAGAAACAGGCCTAATCTAGCCTACTGTTAACCATTATGAAATACTTGGATATCAACAGGAAGGAAAAACATGCCTAATCTAGCCTACTGTTAACCATTATGAAATACTTGGATATCAACAGGAAGGAGAAACAGGCCTAATCTAGCCTACTGTTAACCATTATGAAATACTTGGATATCAACAGGAAGGAAAAACATGCCTAATCTAGCCTACTGTTAACCATTATGAAATACTTGATATCAACAAGAAGGACAAACAGGCCTAATCTAGCCTACTGTTAACCATTATGAAATACTTGATATCAACAGGAAGGACAAACTGGCCTAATCTAGCCTACTGTTAACCATTATGAAAGACTTATATCAACAGGAAGGAGAAACAGGCCTAATCTAGCCTATTGTTAACCATTATGAAAGACTTGATAGCGTTATCTTTATGATGTTTTAATAATGTTACTAGACACACGTAAGGTAACGTAAGGTCAGTTTATCAAAATAATGCATATTTTGAGAACGTTTTACTTTGTCGAGTAAATCAGCAGCTAACAGGCTGGAGGAGGCTCACACCATGGATGTATACAGTCAATGATTTAGAGCAGCTGTGAAGCGGAGTGATATACACACAGTGAAGTGCCAGTGCTGTTATCCTGAAATATCAGCACTGCTAGTATCCCTCTTGTCCAATCAAATTGCTCAGCCGGAACTAACTGTTATATAAAAATAAGATACATGCCGTTCACTATTGACCGTATGCCAAACTCGATTAAACAACGTTCATGTTGCCTTGTTATCTACAAGCAGTTGGGTTTGGGGTTGGCCAAGGTTAGGTGTGGCGCTGCGTGGCAGAGATCTGTCTCTACTGCACTTTAAGTGCGCTTTGCTAGTTTATATATATATAACTAGATTAAAGATTTGGGGTATTGCTGAGACAGATAAGTGTTGTTTTTGTTGTGCAGAATCTGATACAACAGAGCATATTTTTTGGTATTGTCATGTTGTGTCGGCTTTCTGGAGTGAGGTTCCTAAGATGTGTAACACAATGAAGTTATGCTTTCGACTGCACAGCTTAACGATGATGTTGGCAGGGGTCCACATTTTATTTTTTTTGGGAGCCAAAATATTAATTTTGTGTCTCCCTGGGACCCAAACTCACAAAAAACATACGGTAATGAGTTGCCATGAGGACCAGTTGGCGACCCACTGGGTCTGTGACCCAAATTGGGCCCCGACCAATGGTTTAGGAAACACTGTGTTAAAGGGATAGGCCAACATTTTGAGAGTTTAGGCCATTTGTCATATAAAAAATGGCCTAAACTCAAAATGTTGGTGCATCCCTTTAAGGGGAAAGATGGGACACATTTGTTGAGGCAGAGGGCTGCTGATCAGCTCACTGCTGATGTGGTGGCCGTTGTGTCGTGCATCCCTACTTTGTGGGTCGCGGGTCCTGTTAGGAGGGGGTTGAGTGTTTGTGTATGTTTGAGTGTATTTGTATGATTTTGTAGATTTTTTTTTTTGTATTTTTGTTTTATGTAATAAAAAAAAGTCAGCAGTTCCTGAAATGGACCAAATGATGGTGGTAAGAATAGGAAAAAAGACAACAACTAACGTTAGGTAGTCAGCTGGATGGTTTAACTAAATGGGTTTTTTGTAAATGGTGTGTGTCATCAGGATTACAGATGAACTCAACAGAGAAACTCTCCTGTTTGTATCTGGATCTCTCCCGTCCGTGTGCAGACACATCAGGGAGGGAGATTAGTAGGCTATGCTACAGTATTAGTATAAGAATGTAAACAGGAATATTAGTGGATTATTAATTTTCATTAGCCATCTAAACAGCTTAGTCAGAATATTGTGCTTTATGGAATAAGGACAAAAACCAGAATATTGTGTGCATGTACAATAAACGTAGTCAGTGTGACAGAGATTGTGTGTGCCTCTTAGCCTTCTAGCAGACATTGCTTCTCCATACCTGAGAGAGTCCAGTCTCCAGTGTGGATCCTCCAGTCCAGCAGAGAGCCGCTCTCCTGATGCTCCTGGATGATTGTAGCTCAGGTCCAGCTCTCTCAGATGGGAGGGGTTGGAGCTCAGAGCTGAGGCAAGAGAAGCACAGCCGTCCTCTGAGACCATACAGGCTGACAGCCTACACACACACACACACACACACACCAAAGCAAGGATATGTTCGATATCTTTATGTACACAGCTGTAAAATAGTTGCACCATGCAGTCAAATTCTAGCGACAGCATCTGTTTCAAATGCAAGTTGACCCAATGATCAGCTCTGTAGCTTCAGTTGGTTCAGTTTGAGATTTTTCCACTCAGTTTCTGAGCAAATCTTATAAGTAAATTCTGGTATTCTATGTTTGATCAACTGATAATATAAGGAGAGGAAATAGTGAAATATCGCCATGGAAAGTAATCACAGGAGTTACAAAACGTGTTTAACATTAGAACTCGGACTCCCAAGGCAGTCATTTTGACTGCTTTAAAATTTTGCAATGCAATAACTTTGTTGACATTAAAACCCATGTAACTATAGGACCCTGACTTTCCTAAATGTGTTTATATTTTATTCTAACATTGTCATTTTATCAGTATTTCTACGTAGAACTCCCATAGCAGTCATATTGACTGCTTGCCTTAGTAGGGTCTATATTGACCGTTCTCTGGTTAACATGCTTTGATGATTGATTTGACTACTATGGACCTTTTAGGAAACAGTAGCTCCTGTGTCCCTTCCAAGAATCCAGGGCTTTATTGCCACAGGGCCAAATCCAAGATGGCCAAATTGAAAAATTAACTTTTGAAACAGAGCACCTACAATCATGTATGGATACACTTTTCCATGCAATTTGACCGCAAATATTCAGATTCCAACATCAGTTTAATGTTACAACATACTTTTTGACCCTAAAATCCAAGATGGCCAGTGGCACCGAGTTGAAAAATGAACTTTTGAACCAGAGCACCTAGAATCATGTATGAATACACTTTTCCATGTAATTTTACCACAACGATTCAAATGCTGACATACGTTTGATGATATGACATCATTTTGACCCAGAAATTCAAGATGGCCGCTGACACAGACTTGAAAAGTGAAAGATTTTGTACCAGAGCACCTATAATCATGTATGAACACACTTTTTCATGAGAATTTACCACAAGGATTCTGACATCAGTTTGACGTTACGACATAATTTTGACCAAGAAATCCAAGATGGCCAGATCCAGTAGAGGTAACATGTAGGCCTACGTTTTGAACAGGAAGGCCAGATGTTGTAATAGACGCTGTAGAGACTATAATTTTAGTGGTTGCTACTTTTCCCCGCTTCTGAAATTCTGCGTCACTGTTGCCTAACAATTATTCTTTCTATTTTTCAGGGTATTACAAAGCTAAGAACAAATAAAACCCATTATGGACAGTGGCCACATCAGCAGGATTCTGCTATAGGCTATGCACCTATATGGATGGTACAGGTCTCTTTATTTTTCAGGTCTCTCTCTCTTTCTCTACCCCTCTCCAATACACTTTCTATACACTCACCTCTATCTCTAGGGAGATACCGGTAGTTTGGCAAGCGAGACTACTCTCTCTCTCCCTTCCAACAGTTTAGCAAATATTTTCCTTTGCCCGTCAGATTGATGGTTTTGGCCATTTTGGGGTGTATTCATTTCATGTGTCCAAAAATGTTTTTGCTGTGAATTGAAATGCACATTAGTTATGCCTTCATGAGTTATTGTTAGAAGGATTAATTAAATAGTTTTTATTTTCCAAAGAAATTGAAAAAATATTGATCTAATTCAAATTTGAATCTGTAATTATAGCTGGTTCTGTTCTTAGAATTTACATTTGTGTTTCCTGATATTTATTATTACCTATCCGAACATTACAGATCCAGTTATTCTTAGATTGTATATGATTATTGAAATTATATGGAAATAATGTATGGGAGTTGTAGTAGTTCTTGAATTCCGGGAGTTCTAGTGTCGAAAAATATGTAAGGAGAGAAAATCCAATGCAGTTCAGGTCAGCACAGACCTTAGTTTGGAGTAATGTGTCAATTCAACTGAAAAAAGGGGGAAAAGAAAAAAGAAAAAGTGAATGGATCTTACCCGAGAGTCTCCAGTCTACAGTGTGGGCTCTCCAGTCCAGCACAGAGCAACTTCATTCCTGAATCTTGCAGGTCATTGTTACTCAGGTCCAGCTCTCTCAGACTAGAGGACTGGCAGCTGAGAACTGAGGCCAGAGCTTCACAGCTTCTCTCTGACAGATTACAGTCACTCAGCCTGAAGGAGAACAAGACCAAGAAAACCTAGTTAGGTTGGACCCAGACTGCTCTCCACTGTTGTGCAAGTTCACATCAAAGCTAGCCCAAAGTTCAGTTCACAGTCACACAGCTTTAAATGAAGTAGTTCTTGTTCATAGTTCACTTCTCCTCTCCTCTCCTTCCCTCTAAAATGTGTCTAGAAGCCAACCTTGCCATACCAAATTGACGCCTACGTACCCACTGCTCGAATCCTGACTCTTGCACCTTTATATCCCTATGACCCCTCCACCCGCCCAAACATCACCCATACCCCCTATCCACTAATCCAACCCACCCCTCAAATCCCAGCTCTCTAGCACATTCCTATGCCTATGGCCAACACCCATGCATGTTTCAATAATGGGGAGTTAGTGAGTGAGTCAGTGAGCCCCTGAGGCTCTTCTAGGTGGGCCATTAGTAATAGAAACAAGGGCATTGAATTTTGTTCATATTATCCATGAATGAGGTGTACTATATTGAATCTATCCAGTTTTCTAAGCACTTACACAGCTGTATTGGATGCTTTGATCACTGGCAGCAGCCTCAGAAGAGCCGCCTCTGAAGCAGAGTATTTCTTCAGGTCAAACACATCTAACTTTTCTTCTGATGACAGTAAGATGAAGACCAGAGCCGACCAATGAGCAGGGGAGAGTTTGTCTGTTGAGAGAGTTCCTGATGTCAGGGACTGTTGGATCTCCTCCACTAGAGAATGGTCATTCAGCTCATTCAGACAATGGAACAGATTGATGCTTCTCTCTGGAGACAGATTCTTCTTTATCTTCTCCTTGATGTACTGGACTGTTTTCTGATTGGTCTGTGAGCTACTTCCTCTCTGTGTCAGCAGGCCTCGTAGGAGAGTCTGATTGCTCTTCAGTGAAAGACCCAGGAGGAAGCGCAGGAACAAGTCCAGGTGTCCATTTGGACTCTGTAAGGCCTTGTCCACAGCACTCTGGTAGACATTTGGTTTAGATTTAACTCCTAACTTCAGAGACCACGAGGATTTTGATTGTGGTTCTGATAGCAGATTAACACCAGAGTTGATGAATGAGATGATCACATGAACAGCAGCCAGAAACTCCTGAAGGCTCAGATGGACAAAGCAGAACACCTTGTCCCCCCACCCACCACGCTCCTCTTTAAAGATCTGTGTGAACACTCCTGAGTACTGTGAGGCTGCTGTGATATCAAAGCCACACTCTTTGAGGTCTTCTTCATAGAAGATCAAGTTGCCTTTCTCCAGCTGCTCAAAAGCCAGTTTTCCCAGAGAGAGAATCATCTCCTTATTCTCTGGCGTCCAGTGTGAATCTTTCTCAGCTGTCCCATGAAACTTGACGTTCTGCCGTTTGGTCTGAATCACCAGGAAGTGGATGTACATCTCAGTCAGGGTCTTGGGCAGGTCTTCTCTCTCACTGGTGTTCAACACAGACTCCAGAACATTAGCAATCATGTGGCAGAAGACTGGGATGTGGCACATGATGTGGAGGGTTCGTGAAGTCTTGATGTGGAAGATGATTCTGTTGGCCTGCTCCTCATCTCTGAATCTCTTCCTGAAGTACTCATCCTTTTGTAGGTCATTGAAGCCTCTCACCTCTGTCACCACATCAATGTACTCAGAAGGGATCTGATAGGCTGCTGCAGGTCGGGTGGTCATCCATATGCGAGCTTTGGGAAGCAGTTTTCCCCTGATGAGGTTTGTCAGCAGCACGTCCAGTGATGCTGACTCTGTAACATCAGTCAGGATCTCATTGTTCTGGAAGTCTAGAGGAAGTCGACACTCATCCAGACCATCAAAGATTAACGCAACGTTAAACTTGTCAAACCTGCAGATTCCTGCTTCTTTGGTGTCAGGAAAGAAGCGATGAATAAGTTGCACCAAGCTGCACACTCTATCTTTCTGCAGGTTCAGCTCTCGGAAAGTGAATGGAAATGTGAACTCTATATCCTGGTTGGCTTTGTCTTCAGCCCAGTCCAGAGTAAACTTCTTTGTTAAGAGTGTTTTCCCAATGCCAGCCACTCCCTGTGTCATCACTGTTTTGGTTAGTTTATCTCTTCCAGGTAAGGGTTTAAAAATGTCTTGACATTTAATTGGTGTTTCTGGTTTCTGGCTTTTGGATGCGGCTTCAATCCGTCTGATCTCATGTTCAGCATTGACCTCTCCAGTCTCTCCCTCTATCATGTCAAGCTCTGTGTAGTTCTGATTCACAAGTGTTGGGTGTCCTGCTTTAGCAATGCCCTCAAACAAATACTGACACTTCTCCTTCATATTACATTTGTGTTGACGTTTGCACTCTCGAGACGTTTCTAAATGAATAAACAACAGAGTAAATCAATGAGAGGCAAGTGAAGAGTAATGCGATTATTTCCTGACAATTTACACATTCACAACTCAATGGACTCTATTCAGCTCATTACTGCTTGGTGGACAAGCAGGTCCTGACTGGTGGTGTAAGGTATAAGGTAGATGTTGTTGAGTTATTATTTATTATAGTTATTAGTTATTATTACTCAACCAGGACTTTCTATATATATATATATATATATATATATATATATATATATATATATATATAACAGGCACCCAGAGGAGGCACCGCTTCAGCGACCAGGATATTGCATGTTTTGGTGAGGAGTTCCTATATGAAGGAAACCCCCAGGGGGCACGGGGAGAACATGCAAACTCCACAAACAAAGGCCCATTTGACGACCCCACCCGGGCAGTGGGCACTCGAGGACAAGCGGACGGGCACGCATTCCTTCAGCGCTCACAGCGTCCCAGGTGGGAATCGAACCCAGGAACTTCTAGCTGTGAGACGACAGCGCCTACCTAACCCTAACTCAACCAGGACTTTCATGCAACAATCAGATTCCACACTGCTAATTCCCATGAAGCTCTGGTTGCAGTAAAATGTATATGTTAACCAAGCAGCTAGCTGCACTTCTCTTGCTGCTGTTTGTTATGTTGGTATGTATATAAACTACTTGGGGGGGAATCTTTTCAGACAATACACACATTGGTAATGATTTTATAAAAGCCCTGATACCCCTGAGTACCTTCTTTACTGGGATTATGGATAAAGTAACGATGCAACATATCGTCGCTGTTGTGCCAGGACCTCGAATGTGCCTTTTTTCACTTTTTTACTTTTTGTCATAAATCAGTGCCATTGGTCACCCTTCACGTCTCTGTGTGGTTTTTAACAAATGCAACCAATGGAAAAGCATTAAAACGATCTTGTGAGTAAATCTCGTAACGCCATTCGCCCTCAATCTGTCAGTCAAACCTCGAAATTCGTCCCCTACCTCCGTCTGTACCCCCCCACGCAGGACAATAAACCCGGAAAAGTCACACGGCAGACGTGCTGTGTATATCTCATATCATTTTGACTAATCCTGGCTTCCTCTGACGTTAATATATCAATCAAATGTTTTCCAGTTATTCAGGCTGCAAACTTGTTTTAACATGCAAATCTGCATGTCTGCAAATCTGCTGTGTTTTCTGACGAGAATAAAGTAACGTTAACGCTACGTTATGTCAGACTATTTCTCACCCCATGCGAAAGCCCCCGCCTCGGACATGAGAGGCGAGGGGCAATGCTGTTGCTCCTGCGCGCGCCCCCGCGGCCTGGAGCTTGGGGCTCGTGCATGAGCATGCGACTCTCTCCCGCTTGACTGGCCGGGAGAAAGTGCTTCCAAGTCGGACTGATAATATAAACATCATTTGAGCTTATCCAGGTAAGATATTAATAAAGTAATGACACATTCAGCGGGAAACTAACTATAATTAAGACATGTGCCAACTTTGACGACGTTTGGTTCAGTATTTTAAGAGCAAACAGGTTTTTTTATACTTTCTGAAAAGTTGCTGTTTTGGAAATTCGAGGTCCTGGAACGACAGCGACGATATACAACGTGACTAAAGTGAGAATCAAGTTTTTAATGCAACTATTCAAATTGAGCAATTCAAATTCAAATAGAAATAATTCCATTTCACTTTCTAGTGACATCTATTTTCCCCCATGTCTTCCACACAATTAAGTGTCCCCGTGCTCTTAGATGTTCTTCTGTTAATCACTGTCTAACTTACCATTTTCTTGATTCTTCAATTTCTCAAGGTCCTCTGCAAGAAACTTCTCCTCTGTCTTAAGGATATCATAGAAGGTATATTTGCCTCTATTCCCACTAGCATCCAGTGACTTATAGAGTTCCCTCATCTGCTCCTGAGTGGTAGGTTTCGATATTACATTGTTGTAGCCTTCTTGCGTGACAACGTTCTCCTTCAGGAGTTTATCCAAGATCGGTGTGAGCATGGTCACTCTCTGGATCAGCTCAACCCGATGTTCATCCACAAAGTGTTCCTCTGAAGAGACAGGGAATGAAAAATGAGCTGATTTGAGTGAGGATCAGGCTAAAAGCAGCTTATATCAGGCTACTTTGCTTCTGAAGGATTACAACATATAGGGCCCTATCTTGGTACAGGTGATATCCCGTTTGCGTGTGCCTTAAGGCAGGCAAGATAACAGTCCGCTTTGCAAATTTGTCCAGGTGTTATGCCAAGTTTTGCACCCCCGCCCGGCAGCATCCCCACCTCACGGGAGCATATTGTAATGATTTATACAGAAATGTAACTGTTTAAAAGTGATATACAGTAATTGTCTAGGTAAATGTGACCTCCCTGATTTCTAAGTTAAAACAGCCCTGAAATATGTTGGGGATGCAATTCTCGGCAGGGATGCGGAAACATTCACGGCACGTGCCGCAGGTGCAAATTAGAGCCATGCCAAAATCATCTGCGCCCCCAAAATGCCTGCACAAATGGGATTTGGGCGGTCTTAAGTACCAGAATTATTCACAGGTGTGGCCAGCCAATGCTGGGCATTCCGTCAATCAAAACCAATCAGATTACCGTCTCGCGATCGCTGTTTGCGCGAGGCATGCAATATGCTGTAATTCTCTCAATGCGTAATAGAGTGTACTCGTGCTGAGGACAGAGAGAGATGGAGAGAGCTTATTGACAGATCGTCTGTGGTGCCAACGATCCTCCGGTTTATGAAGGTAAATAGCCTATTTGCATTGTCCAACAAGTCTTCTCAATTAATTCCCTCTTTGCGATCTGATAAAAGTTTCTCAGTGAGTTATAGTTGATTGCCTCACTGAATGATCTACTAATACCCAATTTTAGCAGTAGAATTTGATGTCCTGGCGTGGCAAGGCTGTGCTTAATGACATATCCAAAAGGAATTTTACTTTGTACTGCATTTCGCAGCACGGAGATTATGGTGCGCTCCAGCGCAGCGAGGTATTTAGTGCGTAAGTGGTGCTTTTCAAAGCTCTTAGCGCAAAGTAATTGCGCGCTGCTGACGATAGGATAATGCCATCTATCCCCACATTTTATTGCTGAAACGCCTGCTTTGGCATGTGGCACGCCTATGCCCAGTACAATTATAACAGGCATGCGCTTGTGCCAACCCCCAATTTGCATTGCACGCAGCGTTAAACAAGCGCAAATGCTAAATTACCGCTTTTGTGAAGATAGGGCCCAAAGGCTTTCATTTGAAAAATATATTTTTTATCTCTGCCTATTTTCTATCTCTAAATTGTTACTGTCTGAAATCCATCAATTCATATTTCAAAATCACAAATATTCCAATTGTCAGATTTATCGCTGGTGAAATAGTATTATGTTTGTGCTTTTCCTGATAATTGCCTTTAATCATTCTGTTCTATGGCTGCTTGATATAATTAGATTTTCTGATACCCTTGATGACTTTCTTTACTGGGATTATGGATAAAGTGACGATGCAACATGCACAAGGTGACTCAAGTGAGAATTCACCCACTGTCTATTAATCGTGCGGAAAGTCCTTATTTTATTGTGGACCCACTGTCTATTAAAATCCAAAGAAATTACATAAACACAAACACAATACAATGAACACATACTCTCACAAGGCTGCCTGTCTCTCTTCACATATTGTCTGGATGTAGGTCAACAAAAGTAGATACAATGACAGCCTGCACTTTATATAAGACATAAGTTTAGATAAGTTCTTTTTTCAAATGTCCCCTTTTTTAATCTTCCCATGACTTAACTCTGCATTAGATCCTTCCTGTTGATCTTCATTAAAACCTTCTCGGTCACCACCAGCATGTTTTCGCTGTAGGTCTGCTCCATCTCATCCACTGTGTCCAGCCTGTTTGCCTTCTCCAGTCGGCATATTGGGATTTTTGGGAAACCTTCCAGGCTGTCAGCCTGCTGCAGGAACCACTTGAACTTCTCAAACTCTTCCTCTTTCAAATCCTCCAGTGTTTCCAAGAGCTTCTCTTTATCCGTCGCCATCGTTGCTCCCTGATAAAATCACAGGAAATAGTCAACTTCAAGAACCAACTTTATCTACTGTAAAGTGTCAGAAAGGGGCTGTAAAAAAATAAAAAAAATAAAAAGGCAGAATTTTCAGCAAATTAAATTGTGAACGCTTTGAAAGGCTGATTGATGATACTTCATGCTGTCTACAACCAACCAGATCCAGATTTAGCCTATCAAATTTTCTTATCTCTATTCAACTCTGCTTTCAACACTTGTTTTTAACACTTTCAACACTTGTTTTACTTCATTTCGAACTCAAGCTCTCACTCTAGTGCCTAGTTCGCTGCGTACGCAGCCCTATGGAAGACTGTCATTTTGCTCCAAAAAATTACTTTTCATTAAAACCGACCACCCACCCGTAGGTGGCGTGGTGCCTCCCTGGGGCTGACGTGGTTCCACGTGACTACGTCACGTCCTGTCAGCCCCGGGACCGCCACTCATCGTTTCTTCCAGCCAGTGAGAGGACGTATTGTCTAAAGCTCTGTTAGCTCAAAGTTAGCGCTCTCAGTAGCTGTAGAAATAAGGCTTGTTCCGTCTAAACTTGCCCACCTTGAGAGGTTTGCGTGGACGAGGTAAAGCAGGCTTCGGGGACCCGAACCTGTTCTCTTCACCAGCAGCGTCGGATCAAGTCATCTAAAAGCTAAGAGTGTCTTTCTTACAGTTAACACCTGTAATAGCTACCGCCGTGTAGCTTATGTAAAACGTTTCCCCGGCTGGGGTAGCGTGTATCGGCTTGAGAGCTGACTGAGGTCCGCGCTCAAAACTGAAAGTTGCATACGTGCGATTAAGCATTGGTACTGTGTAGCACAGGACAAAAGGGTAATTAGCAGGCTGCGTCCCCAGACAGGGTAACGCACCCAGTATTGTGGCAGATAGCTAGCGTGCACCTGTGCAGTTAGTGTCTGTGTGCTAAGTACTTTAGGCGCCAGCTACCTCTGTGTAGGGCGTGCACGTTACTCCGGCTGGAGTAACGTTAAGCGAGAGTAGTAGCTAGAAGCCATGCTCTCCAGTTAGCTAGATAGCTAGCTTGCTCCCTAGAGTGCAGCCAGCATCTAGCGTTGTGTAGCACTCCAGCTATCTTACCGTTGCACTACTGTTAGTTAGCTTACACGGTATAACCCCCATTAATTCCTGTTAGCAGAGAGAGGGGGGACAGCTAGGTGCTGTGTTAGCTGTGAGGCTACGCTGGCCGGTTACGACCGGCACAATGAAATGAATGTGTGCAACTGCCTAGGGAATGAGCATGCTGCACAGGCGTTGCTGGGACCTACATACTGCTTGTAGTGTAGCTATTACTGGCGCCGTCCCCGAAGGGGGCACTCTGAGATATTAGCTGAGCGAATACGCTAGCTAGGTGAGCTCGCTCCACACGAGTGTGTTGGCCGCTTCTCTCAGTACTTACGCCATCTTAGCCAGCTTGCTTGTCTGCTAAGTGTTGCTTGCCTCGTGCAAATAGCATCTACTAGATTGTAACTCCCTCTGAGGAGTTTCTTCTGAGATTGACTAGCTTCGCGGGCCACTGGCTTTCAGCTTGCGGTCACGCTCGCTTCCCCGTGTTACTCAGGGTAGAGACTTGCTGCACCGGCTTGTGCGCAGGCTTGTGTTAGCGCACGCTTGTCTCTTAGTGCTTACGCTAGCTTAGCTAGTGGCTTGTTCACGCCTGTTCTCTCGGGTTAACAGGTTGTGGGTATTGTTGCCTTCCCTTCGGGCTGGGCTATTGCCGCTTACGTTACCGTTGCACGCGCACGTTCGCTAGCCTCCGGGTTGCTTACTGTCTAGCCTGTGCTTCTTGCTAGTTTGCTAGCTTGCTTAAACGGTACTCCCGCTAACAGGGTGCGGCCTGCGGGAGCTTGCTATTTAGTGATTAGCTTCCTGCTTTCTCTTGCTACTGAGCAGGGAAAGAGCGAGGGGATGGGCCGTGTGTAAAACTACATTGGCCGAGTATGAACCGGCACGATAAGTGCGTGTTCTGCCTTGGGCATGAGAACGCTGCACAGGCGCTTTGAACCCTCGGTCTTGCAGCTGCTGGGCTATCTTCACGAGCGAGCCCTCCAAGGGAACAGTTCGTGGGGCGATGCCCAGGGCTGCAGCTAAAGCTCTTGAGAGCGGACGCTCTCAAAAGAGTGTGAAAGCTAGCTTGCATACGTGCAGATAGCATTAGTACTGTTTAGCACAGAACGATAGTATTGTTGCAGATAGCTGGCGTGCACCCGTGCAGTTAGTATCTGTGTGCTAATTACATTGGGCGCGAGCTACCTCCGCTACAATAGACGTACCGCCCCTTGCTGGCGCTACGCGTCCAGCAGGGGTTACAGCTCGCCAAGGTCTGGGCTCAGTGCCAGCCTTTGGCTTGTAGCTCTAAGGACAAGCCCACCGGCCTTGGTGCCCAGGGCCCGGGGTGGTTGGGAGCTCTCCATGGGTCGCATTCCCTTTGTTGGGGCGTCCCCTGCAAGTGCAGGGAGCCTGACAGGGGGCACAGCGCACCTTGGTCCATGGCCACGGCCTGGCCTCGGTTGGCAGCGCTCAGGTCAAGCTCACCGGTTGGCTCACCAAGGCTGGGCTCAGTTCCAGCCTGCGGCTTGTAGCTTTAGGCCCACCGTCCTCGGTGCCCAAGGCCCGAGTTCGGTCGGGAGCTCCCCCAGGGTCTCATACCCGTCATCAAGGCTCGCCGTTGGTCCATGGCTATGGCCTGGCCTCGGCTAGAGGCTCCTAGGACAAGCCCACCATCAATGGCGCCGTGGGCCCATTGCTGGTCGGGAGCTCTCCTGGGGACCGCACTGCTGGACAAGTCAGCGTGCGGCCGGACTCGAAAGAGAACGTTACCTCCGCAGTCCCCCCCCCCAGCCTGCGAAAGTCGCACCGCGGGGGGGTTACTTCGATACAACGCACCCACGGGGCGTGTCAGTAGGCGGAGCTTGCGTAAGAAATTCTCCCCCAGCATGCACAGTTTCTACGGAACTGACCATGCGGCAGGGGGGCGTAGCCTCTCACGTCCTGCCCCCCCATCAGGGTACCGGATCAGGTCCTGGTGCCCAACAATATACTCAGGACGGGTTCCGCTCCTTGGCCACAAGAGACCATCTTTGTAAGCCAACAGGCTCGATGCCTGGGAGCATCTATGTTCCCCGTCCCCATTAAACGGCGCGCCCTCCAGAAGGGATACGCTCTACAGTTGCCAGGCCCCCACCCACGTTCGACGGGACCCCCGATACGGCCGAGGGGGAGTCCATGGACATACTCCACAAGGAGGTTATTCGTTCCTCACCAAAGGGGCGATTCGCTCGGTTCCCAAGGCAGAGGTGCGCTTGGGTTCTACCACAGGTACTTGTCGTGCCCAAGAAGGACGGCTCCATGCGTCCAGAATTGGACCTTCAGCGTCTCAACGAGGCGCTGAGAAAGTTCCCGTTCCGAGTGCTCTCTTCCCCGCCTGTTCAACGCGTTGAGACAGGGGGATTTCTTTACTTCCGTGGATCTGAAAGATGCGTTCTTCCATGTCCACGTGGTCAGGAGACACAGGAAATACCTGAGGTTCTCCTTCCTGGGGAAGGCTTACGAGTTCTGTGTCTTGCCATCCGGCATGTCTTTAAGCCCGCGAACCTTCACGGTGTGCGTGGAGACAGCCTTGGCTCCCCTCCACGCGAGGGGGATCCGCGTCTTCCTATATCTCGACGACGCTCTCATAGAGATGGCCGACTCGAGGGTCACGGAACATACCAAGGTGGTGACCGATCACCGGCAAACCTTAGGGTTTTTGGTGAGCTGGCAGAAGAGTTGCCTCGTCCCAGCGCAGGCGGCGACCTACCTGGGGCTTGAGCTAGACTCCCTGCGAGCCTTTCGACAGAGCGACAGGCTCACACGGTGCGGACAGCAAGCCAAGGACGTTAGGTCTGTGCCCTCGGTGTCAGTGCATCAGTGCACAGTGATGTTGGGCCTGATGGCCTCAGCACTGCATGTGCTCCCACTGGGGAGGCTACACATGCGCCCGTAGTCCAAATCTGGTTCCTCAGGCTTCGCCTGGACCCGGCCGGGGACCGTCATCGCAGGGTTCCTCTGACAGGTCAGGCCCGGCAGGCGCTGGCCATATGGGCGGACCCCCGTTACCTCTCGAGAGGTACTCGGTTGGGCCCTGTCCTGCTCAGGATGGTGTTTCGCACCGACGCCTCCTTCTGGGGGTCGGGTGCGATTTGCGGGCATTTTTCGGCGAACGGCCGGTGGGAGGCTCAGGAGCTTCGCCACATAAACGTGCTAGAGCTGAAGGCGATTCGCCTGGCTCTGCTTCAGGACAAGCCCACCATCAATGGCGCCGTGGGCCCATTGTTGGTTGGGAGCTCTCCTGGGGATCGCACTGCCGGACAAGTCCGCGTGCGGCCAGACTCGAAAGAGAACGTTGCCTCCGCAGTCCCCCCAGCCTGCGGAGGTAACACTTCCAGCGGCTCACACATGGGCACCATGTTCTGATTCGCTCGGACAATATGGCAGCGATCGGCCACCTGAACAAACAGGGCGGTGTGCGGTCGGGGGTGCTGAACCATAGCGGGGATTCACCTGTGGGCGTATCCCCGTCTCCTTTCAGTGTCAGCGGTCTATCTGCCGGGACGTCTGAATTACGGGGCCGACCTGCTGTCTCAAGGCAATCCCCGTTATACGGAGTGGTGCCTCCACCCTCGGGTGATGGAACAGGTTTGGGCCAGGTTTGGTCGTGCCCGCGTCGATCTCTTCGCATTGCGGCGCGCGACACACTGCCCACTGTGGTTCTCGATCCAGGAGGACAGCCCCCGTTAGGTCACGACGCGCTAGCGCACGCGTGTCCGAGGGAGGGGCTCTATGCGTTTCCCCCGACCCCCCTGATCCGTCAGGTGTTGGACAGGGTGAGGGAACAGCGCCTCCGGCTCGTTTTAGTCCGTTTTGGCCCAGGCAGACATGGTTTGCGGACCTGGTCTCCCTGGCGCAAGATCCGCCCTGGGCGTTGCCGGTACGGGCCGATCTCCTATCCCGGGCGGAGGGGGAGGTGTTCCACCCCTCCCCAGGCAGGTGGAAGCTAGCAGTCTGGATCCTGAACGGGACCAGTTGCTAGCCCAGGGCTTGCCCGATAATGTGGTATGCACTATGCAGAGTGCTAGGGCTGCTTCGACCCGCACTCAGTACACGTACAAGGGCGTGGATCCAGTGAACTGCATTGTGCAACCAGTTCTCTGTTTCCTTCAGAGCCTGCTTGACGCGGGTCAGTCCCCGCAGACGCTTAAGGTGTACGTAGCCGCGATTTCTGCTTGCCACATGGGAATTGAAGGGAGCCCCGTGGGGGCGTGCCCTTTGGTCTGGCGCTTCATGAAGGGGGCGCGTAAACTGCGCCCGCCGTCGCGTGCGTTTTTCCCAAATCGGACCTGGTTACGGTGCTGGACGGGCTAACGGGTCATCCGTTTGAGCTCTTGGACTCCGCGGATTTAAAGGTTCTGTCTTTAAGGACCGTGCTGCTGCTGGCCTTGTCGTCAGGAAAGAGAGTTGGTGACCTGATTGCCCTCTCGGTGCAGCAGGCCTGTATGGTTTTGGGAATGATGGGCGCAGGGTTACGTTGCGACCTAACCCGGCTTACCAACCTAAGAATATTAATGCCAGCTTTAGGTCTATGGTCATAGACTTATCAGCATCCTGTCCCCCGCCGTTCAGTTCGGGTGAGGAGAGACGCTTGCACATGCTGTGCCCCGTAAGGGCGCTCTCGGCCTACGTGGCCAGGACGCGTTCATTACGCACTACAGACCAGTTGTTGGTCTGCTTTGGGCAGAAGGCCCAGGGTGGGCCCCTTTCCAAGGATCGCTTGTCACACTGGATAGTGGAGGCAATCGCTTTGGCATACTCTGCCGTGGGTGAGATACCCCCGGAGGGTATCAGGGCACATTCTACGCGGGGTGTTGCGACATCCTCTGCGTTGTTGCGTGGTGTTTAGGTGGAGGACATGTGTGCCGCGGCCTCATGGTCCTCTCATCACACGTTTGTTAGGTACTACAGTCTCGACGTGTCCGGTTCGCGGTTCGCGCACGCGGTACTGTCGGTGGCAAGGAAGTAGTATCGTTGCCACTCTAATATGTCAGACGGTCAGGCATGAACATTGCCATACAGCCGTGGTTCACCGATGCCTTTCGGGTCGCCCTGTGGGGTGCTCCCGGCAGCAAGGGCGGTTGAATTTGGCACTAGAGTGAGAGCTTGAGTTCGAAACGAAGTAAAACGTTAGGGTTGTACTACAACCCGGGTTTTACGAGTGAGAACGAGTGCTCTCACTACCCAGCCTTGCTGCGTCGATGCGTCGTTGGTTGCGTCGGATCTCAGCTGGCTGGAAGAATGAGTGGCGGTCCCGGGGCTGACAGGACGTGACGTAGTCACGTGGAACCACGTCAGCCCCAGGGAGGCACCACGCCACCTACAGGTGGGTGGTCGGTTTTAATGAAAAGTAATTTTTCGGAGCAAAATGACAGTCTTCCATAGGGCTGCGTATGCAGCTAACTAGGCACTAGAGTGAGAGCTCTCGTTCTCACTTGTAAAACCCGGGTTGTAGTACAACCCTAACGATTTCCACTCTTGCACTTCAGCGGAATATGACAAGGGACCGCCGACGGGATGCACAATGCATGACAGCAGTCGACACTCCTACACAAAACCAACAACACTGCATGCATGTAAGCCTACACAGTGAACACACAACCAACCATCCAACCCTAACCCTAACCAACAGACAGTCTTTATGGAAGGAAAAGAGGTCGGCGGCCATGTTTGGAAAGTAGTGCCGGCTACCTCTTTTTCTTCCAAAAATACCAATGATGTGCATTTTGGATTAATATTTTATCGTGTGGTGAGTACCCAAAGCACAAAATGTATTTTGGCACCGTGAGATGTGTGTTTTGGCAGACTTTTAACAGCTGTACCATTAGCCTCCATTCTATGGGAATAATTACTAACTTCACGACTGTAGCTCACTGTAAACTGAGCGGACAGTGCCGGTATGGCATGGTGTATCTTGGTTATGTGGGGAGGATGTGGCAAGCTAAATTTCCAAAAAAGTGATGCTGCCCTGTCTACTCACTCCCAAAGTGCCTGTGACATAGCTTCGGCTATTGTCAGCCACAAGGAAATATCCCCTGAAATGATCAGCAGGTAGTTTAACAACATAAGTGTTGTGCCGTGGAGAATGTCTGACTCTCTGAGTAGGTTGCTTGAGAGTATGTGCAATGCGCGTTCAGTTGCCCTGCGGTGGCAAAAGGACAGAATTGTCAGTAAGTCACAGAAAACAGCACGCTGGCTTCCATTCAATACGGGCCTGTCTGATTCTCAAGTGAACGAGCTTTATAGGTGGCATTTCTAGGTAATAAGTTGTAATTAGGCTGTCTGAAACCAGTTTGATACATAAGTTCACTGAATTTGCAACCTTTCTAGGTACCTGGTTATGGATAATTTTTGAGGAACCATACCATGCACACTTTGGTGGGTTAGGGTATCCCATGATACCTTGCGACCCTTACAACCGACGAAGAAGAACAAAGCAAGCCCAAACGAGCCCCTAATGGCGACGCCCACAAAGCTGACCGCATCAGAAAAAAGTGAAACAATGTTGGCTAAATAACGAACATATTTCACTTTCTTTTGGTTTTTATTCTAGGATAGTCAATAACGTCAGCCCTTACTTAAATTTAGTGTAGTCAGATGTTTGTACAGTGTCAGGAAAGTCACTTTTGAACAATAGTAGGAAGCATCTTACCTGACGGTGTTCTGGACAGCAGCCACTACTTAGGTTGCTAAATATAACTAACATTCGAGAACTCGCTCCGCCCGCCCCAAAGCAGGACTACACAGCCAGGAGGATAGCACCATTGCAAACCTTCAAGTGTAAGTGGAGTTCGTTTTAAATGTGCTTTATTAAATGATAAGCTGTCATTACTTCCCATTAAGCGTTTGTAATATTTTCATTCGCTGGGTTTTACGCTTTTAATTTGAAGGCGGAAAGGGGAAATGGTGTATTCGTAGATTGAATTGACACTGGTCTGTCAATTCTATCAGTTCATATGTACCATTTCCCTTTTTCGCCTTCAAATTAAAGGTGTTCACGGTAGCCTGTGAAACCTCGACCTTTCTGGATTATAAAAGTAGTATAACGTTAGAGAAAACAGCCCCCAGCCATGCCGTTTTATACAAATTTATTGCCAAATGCTTTTGGGATTCAACTTGATCAATCTTGGTCAGAAAACATCTTGTATATTCAATGGAAACAGCACCAGTGTGACCTGTCGCGTGCAATGCTACCTTCAAGCATGAGGACGTCTGAAACGAATTATTTTTCATCCACCTATATTAAAATGACTCGAGTTACCTAATTAGTCAAGTATCTAGTTAGGTAGCTAGGTGATAGGAGCTCACTTGAGTTACAGACAGACCCTTCATTTCCTGCTTCCTAAAAAGGTGGTGGGCTTTGCGCCGTCTTAGATCTCTGGCATCTGGATACATGCATAAAGGTTTTGCCTTATGAGACGCTGCACACAGCGCACATCCTGGAATCGATCACTACTATCAATCTCAAAGACGCCCATTTCCACCTCTAGATAAATGGGGAGTAAGAGGGTTTAGGTTAGGTTTAGACGTGGGGGCTGGGAGAGGTTAGCTCCAGCCGGTCCACCGACATGCTGCACGCTGCTTCGCTCAGTCTTAAGGCTGAATTATACTCGACCAAGCTCCGTGGGGGTGTGGCCCCGCGAGTCTCCGTGAGTCACCGTGCAGACCTCGCGCTGGGGCAGATGCCATTATACTCAGACAGTGATCAGCATGTACAATGGTAAATAGTGAGAACAGTGCGTGGAAAAGTCGCAATGAAACGCTATTATGTGCTGTACTGAGTGCGCTTTCACTCTCAAATGACCCCACATCAGCACATGAAGGAATCACCAAACTTGTTTTTACTGAAAGCCGTTTTAATTCTCAGCCCTGATAGCCTCTGTGCTCTCTCAATAATGCTCTCAACACAACACATTTACTTGGTGAAATGACTAAAAACGAACAGTTGCAAATCAAAGTTTATAGCCTACCACATGGGTCAAGAAATGTGGCGAAAACACAGCTCAGTGTTCAGGGCTCAGTGGCTTGAAAGCGGACATGTTTGGAGAGAAGCCATGCGCTGCTTGCGCTGTTAGAAAAAAAATCATGCACAAGGCGAGCGCCAGACGGAGGTAGCGCCCAATCACGCCCAACAAATTTACGTCATTTGACGCGCCCGGCCCTCGCTCCACCCCCGCGCCCTTCACGGCAGGGTGAGCATAATACAAGCTTTACTCTGCTTGTGGGCTATCGGCATTGCGGATGGGAGGGAGAGAGAGAGAGAGGGAGAGCAATTGTGGTCTGCTAAAGACTGGGACTGAAATCTGTGGGAATGTGTTGGTTTTGCATGTAGTCTGTTCTATCATGTAGCCTACATCACACCGTTCTTGCATACTGTATCTTCTTTTTGTTAAAATGGCATGTGCTAATGTGTACAGAGCAAAATAGTCAAATGGTGTGTGTGTGTGTGTGTGTGTGTGTGTGTGTGTGTGTGTGTGTGTGTGTGTGTGTGTGTGTGTGTGTGTGTGTGTGTGTGTGTGTGTGTGTGTGAGAGAGAGAGAGTGATACAGAAAGTTTTGGATCAGGCAATTCTTGTACTTAGTGTCGTTCGTTGCTGTAATTTGGTATCTCGGATCCTGCTGTTGCTGCAGCATGACCTTCTCTCCTCCTCCACACTCCTATCTTCTCCCCACCTCCCCCCTCTCCTCCGTCTATATTGCTCATTCTCTCCCCACCTCCTCCCTCCCCCTGCTCTCTTCTCCCCCACACCTCCCCTCCCTTCCCCTCTCCTGCTCTCTCCTCTTGCTCCTTCCCCACCTCCTATACCCCTATTATTGCATATTCCTATATTTTATATATTATCAATTGTTCAAATGTTATCTTTATTCTGTATATTCTTGTTACTGTTGTGTCAGCTAGAATTAGCCAGACATACTTTCTGTGAAGCCCTCTGAGACATGCTTGTGAATTAGGGCTATATAAATAAACTTGACTTGACTTGACTTGAGCTATTGATGGTTATCATTGTTTAGCCCCTCCACCCAATATCACCACCAGCCGCCACTGGAATATCCTATACTCCTGACAGGCTGCACAGGATAAAGCCTCAGTATCTCATACATATAATATACTATACTCCTGACAGGCTGCACAGGATAAAGCCTCAGTATCTCATACATAGAATATACTATACTCCTGACAGGCTGCACAGGATAAAGCCTCAGTATCTCATACATAGAATATACTATACTCCTGACAGGCTGCACAGGAGAAAGCCTCAGTATCTCATACATAGAATATACTATACTCCTGACAGGCTGCACAGGATAAAGCCTCAGTATCTCATACATATAATATACTATACTCCTGACAGGCTGCACAGGAGAAAGCCTCAGTATCTCATACATATAATATACTGTACTCCTGACAGGCTGCACAGGATAAAGCCTCAGTATCTCATACATAGAATATACTGTACTCCTGACAGGCTGCACAGGAGAAAGCCTCAGTATCTCATACATATAATATACTGTACTCCTGACAGGCTGCACAGGATAAAGCCTCAGTATCTCATACATAGAATATACTATACTCCTGACAGGCTGCACAGGATAAAGCCTCAGTATCTCATACATATAATATACTGTACTCCTGACAGGCTGCACAGGAGAAAGCCTCAGTATCTCATACATAGAATATACTATACTCCTGACAGGCTGCACAGGATAAAGCCTCAGTATCTCATACATATAATATACTGTACTCCTGACAGGCTGCACAGGATAAAGCCTCAGTATCTCATACATAGAATATACTATACTCCTGACAGGCTGCACAGGAGAAAGCCTCAGTATCTCATACATATAATATACTGTACTCCTGACAGGCTGCACAGGATAAAGCCTCAGTATCTCATACATAGAATATACTGTACTCCTGACAGGCTGCACAGGATAAAGCCTCAGTATCTCATACATAGAATATACTATACTACTGACAGGCTGCACAGAATAAAGCCTCAGTATCTCATACATAGAATATACTAATACTCATGACAGGCTGCACATGATGAAGCCTCAGTATCTCATACATAGAATATACTATACTCCTGACAGGCTGCACAGGATAAAGCCTCAGTATCAAGTACATAGAATATACTATACTCCTGACAGGCTGAACAGGATAAAGCCTCAGTACAGTATCTCATACATAGAATATACTGTACTCCTGACAGGCTGCACAGGATAAAGCCTCAGTATCTCAGACATAGAATATACTATACTACTGACAGGCTGAACAGAATAAAGCCTCAGTATTCCCAGTTCTGTCCAAGATGTTAGGTTGGCATAGGAACACTGATGCATAATCTTCTGGGCCTGCCCAAGTCTGAATCAATACTGGACCTGTAAGTAGCCTACATATAGTGCAAGTAGCCTACACTTCAGTGGAGAATACCAACAGGGCTCCCAGATAAAGCCTCAATATATCATACATAGAATATCCTAGACTCAGGAAAGCCACTGCCACAGCATTTACGCACAAAAGGCACGTAACCTGCCACCATGCACATCGTGTAGAGGAGGCTGTGGTGCTATGAATAGTTGCAATCCTCCGTGGAAGTATCCCACGGCAGTAGACAAGTTTAATGTTTCATGGTCCGTGGAAGTATCCCACGGCAGTAGACAAGTTTAATGTTTCATGGTCCGTGGAAGTATCCCACGGCAGTAGACAAGTTTAATGTTTCATGGTCCGTGGAAGTATCCCACGGCAGTAGACAAGTTTAATGTTTCATGGTCCGTGGAAGTATCCCACGGCAGTAGACAAGTTTAATGTTTCATGGTCCGTGGAAGTATCCCACGGCAGTAGACAAGTTTAATGTTTCACGGCAGCTCTGGATGAACACGCCTGCGACAGAAGAACCCTGATCCACAGTGTTTACGAGCAAGGTCCCGTCTTTTATTTTGAAGGTACACCAACCCATCTGTCTGCCTTTGTTCATTCTTCAACTCACAAATGAAAAATGCATAAATCAATTTGCAAAAACCAAAATTCAGACCGTTATTTAGTTTTCTGATACGAAACAAACGGAAAAACTACGCTGTTTTTCTGTTTGTTCGTTTTTGTTGTTAACTCATTGAGTGCCAAGGACGTCGATCGACGTCAAAGTAAATAGTGACGTAGAGTGCCAAGGACGTCGATCGACGTCAAATGCGTTTTTTGACGGTGGGACGTGGATCAAAGCCTCAGGCATCTCCTGTACAAATATGGGAGCTATTGAAGGTGTATAACCTATTTTACGGACTCATTAGGTGGCGACAGTGCTCTCCAGATTAGAGAAAGGTCCGGAAAACAGCAGGAAAAAGCCGTGATCAAAGAGAAACCGATGCATGCTGCAGCCAGAGCCATATAGATTGCTCTGTCTGCAGCTGACGTTGGCTGCGAACAGCAGTCAATCCGCGCCCACAACTGAGCCCCTCTGTCTCTGTCTGTCTGTCTGTATAGTTTCTCCACACGATTAGCTGCCAGAAAAGCAGCACCCGACGCCGAAGGGCCAAAGCATTCTCAGCAGTCCGGTTTGGCTCTTCCGTGTCGCGCTGGGAGCCGGCGCACAAAAACGGAGGCTCCGAAAATAGACTGGGTGCGTGTTAGGCTGTTAGTGTGGGGAGGAGTTTGCAGCTGAGGGGGGGAGAGGGGGGTGGGGCACGCAGGGCATCACACAACTACACCACGTCACTACATCAGAAAATATTATCTTCAGAGTCAGTGAATGTGCTTGAGATGCTTCATTTCACAAAAGGCGGAATATCTCAGCTAATAATTTGAAACGCCTGTATTTGCTCAAAACGACCTATCTTCTCCGGCTCATAACTAAAGAACGGAAAATGGTATCAATAAACTTTTTTTTGCTGATGATACAATAGAGCCAGCTTGTTCTTTGTGCGCGTTCGGTGTTTACATAGTAATATCACACAATATTCTGTGGGCCTCGAGAAATCACTGAAAACGCTCTGAAAACTCTGGCACTGGGAGCGTCCGTTCTCCAAAAGTGGCTGGCACTCAATGAGTTAAACGAAGAATCCGTAGTATTTCTGTTTTTTTCTCCGCCCATCCCCCCCCCCCCCCTATTTTGGTTTCAGTTTAAAACAGCTTTGGACGCAAGGTACACGGACCGACAGCAATGCAAATAAGTCTGTGACTTTTTTGTGTAATCCTTGATGATTTTAGAATGCATTTATAAAGTACAATGTATTTTGATTCATTGTCAAAAAAAAAGTATACAGATTGCAGCATGGAGACTATAATGAGCAGAATGTCCGATTTGGATTTTCTTTGTAGCTGAAGTAAAAAGTGTTGTTCATTTACACACCATACATATGGAGTCCAGGTCTGTTTGATGCTCCTGGACAGACTGACCACTGGGAACCTCTTCCCTTTGCTGCTCAACTCTGTGGAGAAAACATTCACACACACACACACACACACACACACACACACACACACACACACACACACACACACACAGGGTGGAGACTCTGGAGACGATGCACCATGGCTGCAACATGTTGTGGGATTTATGACATCACTGATGATGTCACAATTTGCGTCACAAATCACTGATTTGCGTCACGTTGTTTTGAAACATGACTAACACCGCAACATTTTTACTAACCACTAGGCAATTATGATGATGATGATGATGATGATGATGATGGTCCCCCCCACAACTGCTTTACTTCCTGCTTTACCACATCAATGATTGCTGTGAAAAAGGGATATTGCTGAGAGTGAACTGCTAACTAAAGACCAGGGGTCTCATCTATAGAACCTTGCGTATCCCTACTAAAACAATGACTAACCTGTCCAGTGACTATCTACTACTCGATCCAATCCTTGTTTCACCACCCAGTATTGTCTTGCAAAGGTATCCCACACAGACATAGTCATGTAAAAAACAAAACGCTTAAAAAGTAAACAGGACAACTTACGCAAATAATCTACGCCTACACTAGTCTCGCTGGCCAGCCTCCTCTACCTTCCGTCCGAGGAGTCTGGCGCCGCCGGTCTCCGTAACTGGGATAAACCCTCCCCTGCTCTACTCTGCTCTCCTCCCATTGGAGCGACTGTTTCGGTGGCAGCCGGATGTCTGCTCCCGGCTTATTACAAACTCTGTCATTGACTCCGACCATGTCAATCAGAGCGGCTTCCGCTGCCTCCTCCCTGTGTGTCGCTGTAAATAGTGCCCTACCGGCTCAGTGAAAACAACAACGCTAACTAGCTATCAAGCTAACGGCAGAAACCTACTCATTCCATCTCATTCCTACACGCTGAAAATGACAAGTTGGATTGTTGGAAACTATTTTCCAAGGGCACTGCCGCTAAGCGCCGGCCATCACAATCCCACTATGGAGACCTGCGGCGCCAGACTCCTCGGACGGAAGGGAGAGGAGGCTGGCCAGCGAGACTATGCCTACCCTGACCCAGCACCTAGTCACTGATAAGTGTGCACAGACACACCTTAAACATCCCACACAAATTATATTCCAAAGCCGAAATACATCTATTGTGGTTGTTGTGGTTACGTAAATAAAAATGCCAGACCACCCATCCAACTGAAGTGCACGCTTTCCCTCTTGTGACAAGCGGAGATCAAGGTTCTTTCACGTGAACTCACATTTCATTTCGTTCTTCGCTTCTGTCTGGCCCCAAGCTTTCACACGCTGTCTGCAGTGGGCGTAAGTTGCCTTGACAGACAACTCCTTCAGCCAATCAGTGTTTGATCCAGTCAAACCCAAATCCACTCGGGAGAACGGCAAAATCATATTTTCCGCAGAGAAACTCAGCGGTTTTGCGATACTCCTCTACTTGTTTAATAAAGCAATATTACACGAGGGGTGTACTTTACCGTGGTTATTGTCATGACGGTGATGCGGCAGGCCCGAGGCTTCAGCCTCTGGCCGTACACGTCACTGAACGGCCATGTTGCCTGCAGAATTTTGGCAGAATTTTTGATTGAATTGATATTTTAGTGATGAGGGCTTTCTCAAATGAGAACGGCTAGATGTGCTGTTATGCTCATTTGAGAACGGTCCTTGACCAATCAGATTGCTTGGTCGGAACTACATGTTGTATAATTGTTGTTATTGAGTCTATTTCTGCAATAACTGCACTTTATGGCTGTTTAAACTTGACGAACGCTGACATTACTCCTCAAGGTGGACAGGCAAGGAGGCGACCATTACTGTTTTGCTAGTGGCATTCCTGATTGGCCGATCTTATAACTCCATTGATATTGGCCAGTACAGCCCTACTTACCTGCTAGTAGGCACAGCAGGTCGTTATCAGCGATTCGTTATCAGCCATAGGTTTACGTTTTACGTGTAAATCGTATTTTAAAGCTTTTTGTTGCTTAATTGTAACCCTAAACCTAACCGTAAATCATGTCTTGGACTATTTTCAATAATGAAGACTACTTAGCAGCTAACGCCCAGTTCAGGTCATATCACAGTGCACGCCCCCTTAGCTGATCCCAATCACCTAATCAGCATAGTATATCAGAGTCCATGTATTTTACTCTGTTTGCTATGTGCCATGTGTCAGTTGCTGATCATCATTGCCGAAGCAGTTGTTTTCGACCCACCTCCTCCCCTGACCACCACCATCATCATGATTCCTGAAGAATTCCCTATGGGGCATTTCCTATCCTATTCTTCACTGACGACACCCTCTATCATCTCAGGAAAGCGTCATCATATCATGGAGTCATACGCCAAAATTAATTTGTTGTATCATTAAAGCTTGTTAAACTTTCTACTAGTCTCTCATGATTGAAGTTGTTTTATTTGCCTAAATATAAAGTTGTTTGATAACAGCCATTCCGAGCTACTAGGTTTATCAGCGATAGGAATGGGGCTGATGACGCGCCGACTGAGTCTATGGGTGACAACAATCCTTGATTCTGCACTCCACCAGTTTCCATCCTGACCATATGATCAGTAATAACCCTTGTGGTCAGTTTGTTAGATTGAATGGGATTTGCAGCAAAGAGGAATATTATCAACAGGTCCTTACACATCGGGAGCGTTTTTTTCATGCGATTAATTTGCACGTCAATAATATTTTCCGAACCTATATCAGTCAATGCAACCATGCATACCAACAGCGAAGTTTCGCTCAGCGTTATTGCGGTGTTTATTTTTTCGAACCACGGTCGATTTTTCAGAAATTCAACGTGTACACATCTGTGGCTGTGATTGACAGGTGGGTCAAAACTCGCATCGCAATTCCGTGCTGTATATTCGCATCGCTCTTGATGTGTAAGGACCTTAAAGCTAAAGAAATATCTCAGTGCTTTAGACAAAGGGGGTATAACCAGAAACATTTTGATCATTGAAAAAGTCAGTAGACGAGATAGGGGAGAATTATTAAACCCTTTTCCTAAACACACTGAAAGCAGAATTACTTTTGTGTCTGAATATTCCACTGCTTCGAGGCCAGTCAAGCATATTCTTAACAAACATTGGCCTATTTTAGAATCTGATCCTGCTTTTTACACACTACAGTAGACAGCACAGTACAGAGTAGACAGCACACACTACATTGTAGACCGCACACTATACAGAGTAGACAGCACACACTACAGAGTAGCTGTCTACTCTGTAGTGTGTGCTGTCTACTCTGTAGTGTGTGCTGTATACTCTGTAGTGTGTGCTGTCTACTCTGTAGTGTGTGCTGTCTACTGTAGTGTGTGCTGTCTACTCTGTAGTGTGTGCTGTCTACTCTGTAGTGTGTGCTGTCTACTCTGTATAATGTGCTGTCTACTCTGTAGTGTGTGCTGTCTACTCTGTAGTGTGTGCTGTCTACTCTGTATAGTGTGCGGTCTACAATGTAGTGTGTGCTGTCTACTCTGTAGTGTGTGCTGTCTACTCTGTAGTGTGTGCTGTGTACTCTTAGTCCAGGCAAAGTAGCGTTTTACGACAAACTAATTGTAAAAGAATTTTTTGCAGCTTAGATCATTTCTATGAGGTGTCCAGAACAACATACTAAAAGTCCTAAGAAATCCTAGTTGAGGAAATATGTTTAATTCTCATCAATCCAAGATGTGTGCCAATAAGGCCAGACAACAATACACCCCAATGGGGCTATTTTTTTCCTTTACTCCTATCAAAATAAAACTTTATACAATGAAAGTATCCATGAAAAGTAAAAATTTTTGTATTACAAGTTTCTTTGAAAATGAATTTGAATATGCAAATGAGCTATACACTAATCGAATATAGGCTACCCAGGAGTAAAGGAAAAAATGAAGCCTATCACAATCAAACCTCACACAGTGAAAGTATACATGAAAAGGAACTTTTTTGTTTTACAAGTTTCTTGGAAAAATCTATTTTAAATATGCAAATTAGCTCAACACTAGGCCTAATTGACTTGTCCAATAAGCCATAAAGTCACAAGTAAAACAGGGGCCAAATAACTAACACATTCATGTCTATTCAGTAAGTTAACCTATGCATAAACAAGATAAATTTGAAGTCACTTGCCACACTTACCTGGGTCACTTGCCACAAAAAAGGCAATGCGATGCTACTTCAAGATGAAAAGTAGTTTTGACCTTAAGCAAAATGTGTCGTTAGAAAGGAGTTGGTAACTTAAAATGTTCCGATTGGGTTTCTAGCCTAGATATTGCTGTTGCTAGCTTCTCATAACACTGCAAAGCTACTTTACAAACGGTGGAAGTCTGATGTGTGGCCCGCCTGGTCTGAAATACTTGCTTACTACAAAAAGAGAAGCAGTTTTGGTGTCTGGCAAAATTATTTAAAGAGATGGAATGTCTGGAAAGTGTGTCTATCTGGTTTTTCATCTGTCTTCTGTGTGAGAGTGAATCGTTTAGTTGGTAAGAATGACTTCTGCCATTAGGGAGGTACGGTGGTGCAGTGGTAAGCACTCTCGCCTCACAGCTCGAAGGTCGTGGGTTCGATTCCCACCTGGGGACGAGGTGAACGCTGAAGGAATGCGTGCCCGTCCGCATGTCCTCGAGTGCCCACCGCCCGGGTGGGGTCGGCAAAAGGGCCTTTCTGTGTGGAGTTTGCATGTTCTCCCCGTGCCTCCCGGGGGTTTCCTTCATATATGAACCCCCTTCACAAAAACATGCAATATCCTGGTTGCTAATGTGGTTCCTCCTCTGGTCGTTAAGGGCGCCTGTTCAGAGGGAGGGGAACTGGTTGGAATAGCGTGAACCTCCCACGTGCTATGTCCTACCGGTGAAGCTTCCTCTGTCAGGTGAAAAGAAGCGGCTGGCTAACTGTCCATGTCTCGGAGGAAGCATGGAGCCAGTCTCGGCTCTCCCCAGATCGGCAGAGGATGGAGTAGCAACCAGCATTGAGAAATCAAGTGAGGAATAAAATGGGATAAAAAAATCGGGGGGAAAAAAGAAAAGAAAAAAAAGAATGAATTCTGCCTGTTATCTCGTAATCTTACCAACAATACCAATTATTTGTAAATCTACCAGCCCAAAATGTAATCTCACCATGTTACTAATGACTAAGATGGCTATTCTGACTTTCTGTCATGTCATTAGGTTAGGCTTGTTCGAAAATAAAAAATAATAATTTAGAAAGCAACTGGAGGCAAGATTGTGCAATCAATTCTTAAGGTCAATATAAGTCTTTTTGTGGCAAGTGACCCAGGTATCTTGTTTATGCATAGGTTAACTTACTGAATAGACATGAATGTGTTATTTGGCCCCTGTTTTACTTGTGACTTTATGGCTTATTGGACAAGTCAATTAGGCCTAGTGTTGAGCTCATTTGCATATTTAAAATAGATTTTTCCAAGAAACTTGTAAAACAAAAAAGTTCCTTTTCATGTATACTTTCACTGTGTGAGGTTTGATTGTGATAGGCTTCATTTTTTCGTTTACTCCTATGCGGGTATATTTTGGGTATAGCCTATATTCGATTAGTGTATAGCTCATTTGCATATTCAAATTCATTTTCAAAGAAACTTGTAATACAAAAAATGTTACTTTTCATGTATACTTTCATTGTATAAAGTTTTATTTTGATAGGACTAAAGGAAAAAAATAGCCCCATTGGGGTGTATTGTTGTCTGGCCTTACTGGCACACATCTTGGATTGATGAGAATTAAACATATTTCCTCAACTAGGATTTCTTAGGACTTTTAGTATGTTGTTCTGGACACCTCATAGAAATGATCTAAGCTGCAAAAAATTCTTTTACAATTAGTTTGTTTTTTGGTTCCAAAATGAGTTACTTTGCCTGGACTATCTGTAGTGTGTGCTATCTACTCTGTACTGTGTGCTGTCTACTCTGTAGTGTGTGCTGTCTACTCTGTAGTGTGTGCTGTCTACTCTGTATAGTGTGCTGTCTACTCTGTAGTGCTGTCTACTCTGTAGTGTGTGCTGTCTACTCTGTAGTGTGTGCTGTCTACTCTGTAGTGTGTGCTGTCTACTCTGTATAGTGTGCTGTCTACTCTGTAGTGTGTGCTGTCTACTCTGTAGTGTGTGCTGTCTACTCTGTATAGTGTGCGGTCTACAATGTAGTGTGTGCTGTCTACTCTGTAGTGTGTGCTGTCTACTCTGTAGTGTGTGCTGTGTACTCTGTAGTGTGTGCTATCTACTCTGTACTGTGTGCTGTCTACTCTGTAGTGTGTGCTGTCTACTCTGTAGTGTGTGCTGTCTACTCTGTATAGTGTGCTGTCTACTCTGTAGTGCTGTCTACTCTGTAGTGTGTGCTGTCTACTCTGTATAGTGTGCTGTCTACTCTGTAGTGTGTGCTGTCTACTCTGTAGTGTGTGCCGTCTACTCTGTAGTGTGTGCTGTCTACTCTGTAGTGTGTGCTGTCTACTCTGTAGTGTGTGCTATCTACTCTGTAGTGTGTGCTGTCTACTCTGTAGTGTGTGCTGTCTACTCTGTAGTGTGTGCTGTCTACTCTGTATAGTGTGCTGTCTACTCTGTAGTGTGTGCTGTCTACTCTGTAGTGTGTGCTGTCTACTCTGTATAGTGTGCTGTCTACTCTGTACTGTGTGCTGTCTACTCTGTAGTGTGTGCTGTCTACTAGTCATAGCTCATTGCTTGTCAACAGTTTGTTTTTTGTCTCCTTTATAATGTTGATGTTACAAACTATATGTTTGTGTGTTAGATTATTTATGCTCAGGTATTGTTGCTGTCATACACGATACCAACTAACGTGTGGGACGTAAGTATAGGATGTGTTGTATATGTCCTGATATGTGCCTTGTCATTTTAAACTATTTGTATTTTTGTATTTTTTTTTTTTTTTTTTGTCCCTACCCCTTTCCCTCAAGAGGCCCTGCCTTTTGCCAGGTCGCCATTGTAAATGATAATCTGTTCTTAATGACTTGCCTGGTTAAATAAAGGTTAAATAAAAATAAATAAATACAATAAAGATAATGTTTATTATTAATTTGTATCTCTCCCCACAGTTTATCTGGAGCCTAGGGAGAGACGCGCCACTCAGTCCCATGACACTCACCCCTCCCCCTTTAGTGCTAGTCTCGTTCTTCCTCATACAACACACAACATATTGGCGACGAGCAAATTGGCTCTACTTGGTATTCGCCACCTCCGGCATACTTACACAGCCCGGGTGTGCCTTCGGTTCACTTTAAAACGTGGATTTGGATGTTTGATAACTACGTCCTGGCTCTCGCTGACAAGATGGAAGATAAGATGAAACGTGCTCTGCTCATTCATACAATTGGCGCAGAGGCTCAACGGATTTCCTACCCATTGCCAGTGGCTGGAGACTCGTATGCTGATGCACTGCAGGCGTTAAAGACGTTCAATGTTAAATGTCTCGTATGTTGATGCACTGCAGGCGTTAAAGACGTTATGCTGATGCACTGCAGGCGTTAGACGTTAAATGTTAAATGTCGTGGCCGAGAGGAATACGTTTCGCCAGAGAGCTCGCAGCTCTCGCAGCAGATACGCAGCTGCTCTGCACAAACTCGTTGTTACGTGTGAGTTTGGTGCACTTGTTGACGATATGATGAGAGAGCGCTGGCTGCTTGAGGATAAATTGACACTTGAGAAGACCATTACAGTTTCTGCTCAGATTGAGAATGCAGTAGCTGAGGCTAAAGCGATAGCTAACACATGGAGTACCAGCTGAGGTTGGCATGGTGCGTGGTGGGTCTGCTTTTCGTGGCGGCGGGAGACACAGGCCTGCACAAAAATACGCGCCCTCCGCTTCCCGACCACCTTCAAAGACAGCTGCGATGAACGGCGGCGGCTGCTGGTAAGACCTGCTACCGGTGTGGTTCCTCAACACACCTTGCGAGCTATCCCAAGTGCCCAGCTACATCAGTCACATGCCGCCAATGTAATAAGTATGGACATTTTGCCAGAGTCTGCAGGAGCAGGACTGCTTCAGGCAACGTGGGAGAAGTGTTACAGTGCTACTAGTTGATGAGCATGATGTGACTGATAGTGTTACAGTGCTACTAGTTGATGAGCATGATGTGACTGCACGGAGCAGTAAGACAGTGTTACAGTGCTACTAGTTGATGAGGATGATGTGACTGATAGTGTTACAGTGCTACTAGTTGATGAGCATGATGTGACTGCACGGAGCAGTAAGACAGTGTTACAGTGCTACTAGTTGATGAGGATGATGTGACTGCTCGGAGCAGGAAGCTGACAGTGTTACAGTGCTACTAGTTGATGAGGATGATGTGACTGCACGGAGCAGTAAGACAGTGTTACAGTGCTACTAGTTGATGAGGATGATGTGACTGCTCGGAGCAGGAAGCTGACAGTGTTACAGTGCTACTAGTTGATGAGGATGATGTGACTGCACGGAGCAGTAAGACAGTGTTACAGTGCTACTAGTTGATGAGGATGATGTGACTGCATGGAGCAAAAAGACAGTGTTACAGTGCTACTAGTTGATGAGGATGATGTGATTGCACGGAGCAGTAAGACAGTGTTACAGTGCTACTAGTTGATGAGGATGATGTGACTGCACGGAGCAGTAAGACAGTGTTACAGTGCTACTAGTTGATGAGGATGATGTGACTGCATGGAGCAGTAAGACAGTGTTACAGTGCTACTAGTTGATGAGGATGATGTGACTGCACGGAGCAGGAAGCTGATGTGCAATGTCTCCCTTGAAGCTTCAGACGGCCCTACAATTACTGCTGACCTGATACTAGATACTGGATGTGGTGTTTCTATTCTACCTGAGCACATGTACAAAAGTCACTTCAGTCATGTGAAAACCAAGTCAAACCCAAGAAGAAGACTTACTACTAGGGGTGTCACAATATATCGTCCCAGGAAATTTCGCGATAGTAAAACGTCACGATATGTATCGTTGAGATGAAATCTCATATCGCAAAAAAAAAAAAAAATTTTTTTTTTTTTTTTTTTTTTTTCAAAAAATAGACTAAGAAACGTCTTTGTTTGTTGAAGTTCAATGTGTGGAAAGTAGTTCAGTTGAACAAGTCTCTGAAGAGACACATGAGAAGTTATACAGGAGAGAAACCATTCAATTGAGTTTCTGGCAAAACTGTTTACTTGACAGGAAAAACTGAAGATGCATAAAAAATTGATTAAGAAAAGTCTTGTTGTTTGAGTTTGAAGAAAAACTGAAGATGCATAATGAGAATTTATACTGCTGAGAAACCTTTTAGTTCAAAGTAAATCTAAGTGACGGTGTAACTCATTCTATTTCAAGATAAGCCTTATCTCCAATCTCATGTTTTTTCTAGTTGTTATTGTAATAACAATTTCCCACAACAGCATGTTTTGTATTTGTGCATTTCAAATAAAATACTACTTTTCCAGTCATATATTGTCATTATTCAAGTTTAAAAAAATATTGTTAAAATCGTATCGTATCGTATCGTTATCGTGAACCCAGTATCGTGATACGTATCGTATTGTGAACTGAGTGTATCGTGACACCCCTACTTACTACGTATACAAAGAAACCCATACATGTGCTAGGTTGCTTGGAACTGAATGTGACATACAAGTCAAACTGTGCCTCTAAGTACATTCATGTGGTACCAGCAGGGACGCCCATCTTAGCCCATCTTCAACGCTCTGCATCTCGAGATTATAGATGGTCAAGTTACTGTCAGTGCTCCACCTGCTACCCTGCTGTTCCTGTACACTATACAGCTGTCCACACAGAGACCACGAAGACTGACACTACAGAGACTGGGACAGTTACTGGCTTTATCCACAAAGTCACAGTGAGACCTCACGTACAGCCTGTGCAGCAAAAGTTAAGCCGTCTGCCCTTCGCTGTGCGTAATGCAGTCTCCCAGGAGCTACTGAGGCTGGAGAAGGATGGAGTTATTCGCATCGACTCGTCACCATGGGTTCCACCCATAGTGGTGGTGAAACGAAAGTCTGGCCGGATCAGGATATGCCCAGATCTGCGTGAGTCCAACAAGTCTGTGGTCATCGACAGTCATCCAGTGCCGCACATTGAAGAGGTGTTTCATGAGCTACCGGGAGCACAGATGTTCTCATCCATTGACCTCCAGAATGCATATCATCAAGTACCACTGCACCCTGAGAGCAGAGACCTCACCGGTTTCATTACACATGATGGACTTTTCCGCTTCACCAAGGTCCTGTTTGGTTTTGCCTCAGCTCCAAGTGCGTTCCAGCGTCTGATGTCACAGATCCTGTCAGGTTTGGAATGCGTGCAGTGTTACCTCGATGACATCGTAGTGTATGCTGACACCCCCGAGCTGCATGAGACAAGACTTAAGGCTGTGTTGCACCGCCTGAACGAAAGTGGCCTGAAACTCAACATGGAGAAGTGCTTGTAGTTCAGGAAAACAAGAGCTTTTCTACTTGGGCCACGTTGTCTCTGCTTCAGGCATCCGTCCCAACCCAGATCATGTCACTGCTGTCACAGAGGCTCCGCCCCCTGAAGATGCTACTGCCCTACATTGTTTCCTGGGCCTTACGGGGTGCTACTCAAAATGCATCGCCTGCTATGCCGCTGTGTCGTGGAACCTCTTCGTGCTCTGCTGAGGAAGAATGCAGAGTTTGAGTGGAATGATGCTGCGGGGGGTCCCCTATCCTATATGCAGATGCCCTCCTCTCGCCTCAAGAGGAGCGCCACCGTCCAATGGAGTCATGCGCCAAAGTAGTTGCCATGCACGCCGATTGCTAAATAAAGTTTGTTAAATCCTACCAAATGGCCTCTCATGATTGAAGTGAGGTTTCTAGACCAAATTTCAAGCAGAAGGCCACACATGCATAACCTGATCACCCCGCGACGTCAGTCAAGTTAGTATGACGTCAGCTATGTTGTTGTCAGTCAAGTCCAAGTATGACGCCTGCCATGATGTCAGATATGACGTCAGTTCATTCTAGTATATATAGCAAGGGTTCTACGTCACCTCTCTCTCTCTGGCCGATCATAGCAGCTGGCTCCATGGCAGTCCATCTCCCCTGAAGCTGTCCTCTGAAGCGTCGTTTTGCCCCACCCACCTCCCCAGTCCGCCACCAACGGGTCTTGACTCCTGTAGGATCCCCCACGGGGGGAGGATCCCCTATCCTAGCCTATGCAGATGCCCTCCTCTCGCCTCAAGAGGTGCGCCACCATCTAGTGGAGTCATGCGTGCGTTCACTCGTGTTAAGGAGCTGATTGATACAAGCCCAGCGCTGCACTGTTTGACCCAACTCTAGTTCCTACGGATGCGTGTGATTACGGCATAGGAGCAGTGCTCACTCAGATGCACGGGGACACTGAAAAGACTGTTGCCTTAAGTTTCCATTTGATACTCTCTATTTTGCATAGCGAATACTGTGATATTCAGAAGCTAAATTCAGTTGTAATTGCTGATAAGTCATAGTTGGTAACTATTGATGTGTTGGGTTGAAGCTGTTTTTTTGTTTTGTTTTGTCAGGATGGTTGTTCTTAAAAGAGAGGGATATGTGGTATAGCCTTGTAAATGCATTCCTATATCCTCCCAGTAGGTGGCAGTATCACCCTACTAGACTAGGCTGAATGTATGTACATGCGCACTGCACTTGTCTTGGAATAGTTCAGTAAAGAACCTCTCGTCTTGTTAACGCTGGGGTTAGGTGTGGAAGGTGGGGGGTGGGAGAGGTTAGGTTTAAGGTTAGGGGTGGGAGAGTATTAGGTTTAAGGTTAGGGGTGGGAGAGGTTAGGTGTAGAGTTAGGGGTATCTCACTGCTGAGCTGTAATGATGTCCTGGACAGTTAGAGATCGTCATCTTACCTCTTAGCTTTGGTCCGGCTGTCATGTTCCTCAGACAGAGAGAGCCCCTCCTCTCTCTCCTCAGACTCAGTCATAGTAGAGCCAACACCTTTACACACACACACACACACGCACACACACACACACACACACACACACACACACACACACACACACACACCCACACACACACACACACACACACACACACACACACACCAAATCCTGATCAGTTTTATCCGGATGAAACCTTTTGATCAACCGGGCCCTGGTTCTTAGATTGAGATATTGTGCACTAGCTTCAGTGACAGACCCAGAGGGGGGTTACACCCTCATAATTGTGCACTTTAGTGGTTTGTATGTCCATTTCTTATTTCCTTACATCTCTATATTAAAAGGGAGAATTACTTTTTTTATTCTTTGAAAAGGAAATGTTTGTCGGTGTCAATCTGGTGTATTGTTTGGGTTCACTCAGGCTCCATAGTTGATCCTAGATACTTCTGACCTTTTGGCTGATAGAATACTGCAACTATTCCACAGTCATCATTATCATCATATTTTGTAACTTTTAGTTGCAAGGGTTACAGTTACCATTAAGGAGTCACTTTTGTGGATGAAAATACTTGATTCATTGTCTGTTGACCCGGTGAAAAAATAAACGTTTTACTTCGTTTCGAACTCAAGCTCTCACTAGTGCCTTAAACGCTGCAACGCAGCCCTATGGAAGACTGTTATTTTGCTCCAAAATTACTTTTCATTAAAATCTGACCACCCACCCGTAGGTGGCGTGGTACCCCCTGGGACTGACACGGATCCACGTGACTACGTCACGTCCTGCCAGCCCAGGGATAATCACTTACGCTTTCTTCCAGCCGCTGATAAGACGTGTTTTCTGAAAGCTCCACGGTTAGCTAGGAGTTAGCTCTTTTTACATAGCTTAGATACTAGGCTCGTTCCGGCTCATTTGCCCACCTCAAGAGGGTCGCGTGGACGGGATAAAGCAGGCTTCGGGGACCCGACCCTGTACCCTTCACCCTGCGGCGTCGGAACAAGTCATCAAAGCTAAGAGTATCTTCCTTAGTTAACTGTTTATTGCTACCGCCGTGTAGCTCTACTGCTATCGCCGTATAGTGGTTATTGCTGCCGCTGTGTAGCTTTGCTTTGCTCCCCTGGCTGGGGCAGTGTTTTCGTTTGAGGGCCGATTTAGGTCCGCGCTCAAACTGTTAAGCTTTGCATACGTGCAAATAGCTTGTACCACGTAGCACAGGAACAAAGAGGCTAAGTAGCCCAGTTGTTACAGATAGCTACCTTGGCACCCGTGCGGGTAGCTTTCGTGTGCTAGGTACTTTAGGCGCCGGCTTTAGAGCGCGCGCGTTAGATAGTTAGCTAGTTTGCTCAGTGCAGCTAGCTTGGACTACCTTGTAGCACTCTAGCTATCTGGCTGCGTCCCCAGACAGGGTAACGCACCCGGTTTTGTGGCAGATAGCTAACGTGCACACGTGCAGTTAGTGTCTGTGTGCTAAGTACTTCGCGCCAGCTACCTCTGTGTAGGGCGCGCCTTAAGCAGAGTAGTAGCTAGAAGCCATGCTCTTAAGTTAGCTAGATAGCTAGCTTGCTCCCGTGCAGCCAGTATCTAGTGATGTGTAGCACTCCAGCTCTTACCGTTGCAGGCTTAGCTTGCACGTTAACCCCATTATTCCTGTTAGCAGAGAGAGGGGGGAACAGCTAGGTGCTGTATTAGCTGTGAGGCTACGCTGGCCGGTTACGACCAGCACAATTAATTTGATGTGTGCATGCCTAAGGGCAGGAGCACGCCGCACAGGCGTTGCTGTGACCTACATAAATGTAGTGTAGCTTTACTGACGTCTGGGATTTTAGCTGGGCGATTCGCTAGCTAGGTGAGCTCGCCCCGCACCTTGTGTGGGCCGCTTCTCTCAGTACTTACGCCATCTTAGCCAGCTTGCTTGTCTGCTAAGTGTTGCTTGCCTCGTGCAATTAGCATCTACTAGATTGCAACTCCCTTTGAGGAGTTTCTTCTGAGATTGACTAGCTTTGCGGGCCGCTGGCCTTTGCTTGCGGTCACGCTTGCTTCCCCGTGTTACTCAGGGTAGAGACGCGCTGCACCGGCCTGTACGCAGGCTTGTGTTAGCGCACGCTTGTCTCTCAGTGCTTATGCTAGCTTAGCTAGTGGCTTCCACGTCTGTTCTCTCGGGTTAACAGGTTGTGGGTATTGGTGCCCCCCCTTCGGGATGGGCTATTGCCGCTTACGTTACCATTGCATGCGCACGTTCGCTAGCCTCCGGGTTGCTTACTGTCTAGCCTGTGCTTCTTGCTAGCCTGCTAGCTGGCTTAAGCAGTACTCCCGCTAATAGGGTGCGCCCTGCGGGAGCTTGCTATTAGTGGTTAGCTTCCTGCTTCCTCTTGCTACTGAGCAGGGAAGGTCAGGGAGGGGATGGGCCGTGTGTAAAACTACTTTGGCCGAGTATGAATCGGCACGTTAAGTGCGTGTTCTGCCTTGGGCACGAGCACGCTGCACAGGCGCCTTGAACCCTCTGTCTTGTCCGCAGCTAAGCTCTTGAGAGCGGACCTTGGTCAGAAGTGTGAAAGCTAGCTTGCCTTGCATAGGTGCAGATAGCAATATTTAGTACTGTTTAGCACAGAACGATAGTATTTTGCAGATAGCTGGCGTGCACCCGTGCAGTTAGTATCTGTGTGCTAAGTACATTGGACGCGAGCTACCTCCGCTACAATAGACATACTGCTCCTTGCTGGCGCTACGCGTCCAGCAGGGCTTACAGCTCGCCAAGGTCTGGGCTCAGTGCCAGCCTTTGGCTTGTAGCTCTAAGGACAAGCCCACCGCCCTTGGTGCCCAATGCCCGGGGTGGTTGGGAGCTCTCCATGGGTTGCACTCCCGTGTTGGGGCGCCCCCTGCAAGTGCAAGGAGCCTGGCTGGGGGCACAGCGCACCTTGGTCCATGGCCACGGCCTGGCCTCGGTTGGCAGCGCCCAGGTCAAGCCCACCGGTTGGCTCACCAAGGCTGGGCTTAGTTCCAGCCTGCGGCTTGTAGCTTTAGACCCACCGTCCTCGGTGCCCAAGGCCCGAGTTCGGTCGGGAGCTCGCCCAGGGTCTCATACCCAGCATCAAGGCTCGCCTTGGTCCATGGCTACGGCCTGGCCTTGGCTAGAGGCTCCTAGGACAGCCCACCATCAATGGCACCAACGGCTCATTGCTGGTCGGGAGCTCGCCTGGGGGCCGCACTGTCGGACAAGTCCACGTGCGTCTCGAGAAAGAACGTTACCTCCGCAGTCCCCCTAGCCTGCGAAAGGTGCACGGCAGGGGGGGGGGGTTACTTCGATACAACAGCACGTCAGTAGGCGGAGCTTGCGTAAGAAGTTCTCCCCCAGCATGCACAGCTTCTACGGAACTGTCCATGCGGCGGGGGGGCGTAGCCTCTCACGTCCCGCCCCCCCATCAGGGCACCGGATCGAAAGGTCCCGGTGCCCAGCAATATGCTCATGACTATACTTTCAGGGATCATTTCTATAGTTTCTAACTTGAGAAATGTGTTTCTAAAATGTTCAGTCTCGCTATCCACGATGTTGAGAGTGGTGACCGATCACCGGCAAACCTTAGGGTTTTTGGTGAACTGGCAGAAGAGTTGCCTCGTCCCAGCGCAGGCGGCGACCTTCCTGGGGCTCGAGCTATACTTCCTGCGAGCCTTTCGCCAGAGCGACAGGCTCGCACGGTTCGGACAGCAAGCCAAGGACGTTAGGTCTGTGCCCTTGGTGTCAGTGCATCAGTGCACAGTGATGTTGGGCCTGATGGCCTCAGCACTGCATGTGCTCCCACTAGGGAGGCTACACATGCTCTCGTGGTCCAAATATGGTTCTCAGGCTTCGCCTGGACTCGGCCGGGGACCGTCATCGCAGGGTTCCTCTGACAGGTCAGGCCTGGCAGGCGCTGGCTATATGGGCGGACCCTCGTTACCTCTCGAGAGGTACTCGGTGGGGCCCTGTCCCGCTCAGGATGGTGATTCGCAACGCCTCCCTCTGGGGAGGGGGTGCGATTTGCGGGCATTTTTCGGCGAACGGCCGGTGGGAGGCTCAGGAGCTTCGCCACATAAACGTGCTAGAGCTGAAGGCGATTCGCCGGGCTCTGCCTCAGGACAAGCCCACCATCAATGGCGCCTTGGGCCCATTGTTGGTTGGGAGCTCTCTTGGGGACCGCACTGCCGGACAAGTCCGCGTGCGGCCAGACTCGAAAGAGAACGTTGCCTCCGCAGTCCCCCCGGCCTGCGGAGGTAACACTTCCAGCGGCTCACACATGGGCACCATGTGCTGATTCGCTCGGACAATAGGGCAGCGATCGCCCACCTGAACAAACAGGGCGGTGTGCGGTCGGGGGCGCTGAACCATAGCGGGGATTCACCTGTGGGTGTATCCCCGTCTCCTTTCAGTGTCAGCGGTCTATCTGCCGGGACGGCAGAGTTACGACCGGCCTGCTGTCTCGAGGCAATCCCTGTTATACGGAGTGGTGCCTCCACCCTCGGGTGATGGAACAGGTTTGTGCCAGGGTTGGTCGCGCCTGCGTCGATCTCTCGCATCGCGGCGCGCGACACACTGCCCACTGTGGTTCTCGATCCAGGAGGACAGCCCCCGTTAGGTCATGACGCGCTAAAAGCGCACGCGTGGCCGAGGGAGGGGCGCTATGCGTTTCCCCCGACCCCCCTGATCCGTCAGGTGTTGGACAGGGTGAGGGAACAGCGCCTCCGGCTCGTTTTAGTCTGTTTTGGCCCAGGCAGACATGGTTTGCGGACCTGGTCTCCCTGGCGCAAGATCCGCCATGGGCGTTGCCGGTACGGGCCGATCGCCTATCCCAGGCGGAGGGGGAGGTGTTCCACCCCTCCCCAGGCAGGTGGAAGCTAGCGGTCTGGCTCCTGAACCGGACCAGTTGCTAGCCCAGGGCTTGCCTGATAATGTGGGATGCACTATGCAGCAAGTAAGGGCGTGGATCCAGTGAACTGCAGTGTGCGACCAGTTCTCTGTTTCCTTCAGAGCCTGCCTGACGCGGGTCAGTCCCCGCAGTCGTTAAGGTGTACGTAGCCGCGATTCTGCTTGCCATATGGGAATTGAAGGGAGCCCCGTGGGGGCGTACCCTTTGGTCTTGCGCTTCATGAAGGGGGCGCGTAAACTGCGCCCGCCGTCGCGGTGCGTTTTTTCCCCAAATCGGACCTGGTTACGGTGCTGGACGGGCTAACGGGTCATCCGTTTGAGCCCTTGGACTCCGCCGATTTAAGGGTTCTGTCTTTAAAGACCGCGCTGCTGCTGGCCTTGTCGTCAGGAAAGAGAGTTGGTGACCTGATTGCCCTCTCGGTGCAGCAGGCCTGTGTGGTTTTGGGAATGATGGGCGCAGGGTTACGTTGCGACCTAACCCGGCTTACCAACCTAAGATTATTAATGTCAGCTTTAGGTCTATGGTCATAGACTTATCAGCATTCTGTCCCCCGCCGTTCAGTTAGAGACGGGTGAGGAGAGACGTTTGCTAATGCTGTGCCCCGTAAGGGCGCTCTCGGCCTATGTGGCCAGGACGCGTTCTTTACGCATTACAGATCAGCTGTTGGTTTGCTTTGGGCAAAGGGCCCAGGGCGGACCCCTTTCCAAGGATCGCTTATCACACTGGATAGTGGAGGCGATCGCGTTGGCATACTCTGCCGTGGGCAAGGTTCCCCCAGAGGGTATCAGGGCGCATTCTACGCGAGGTGTTGCGACATCCTCTGCGTTGTTGCGTGGTGTGTCGGTGGAGGACATGTGTGCCGCGGCCTCATGGTCCTCTCATCACATTTTTGTCAGGTACTACAGTCTCGACGTGTCCGGTTCGCAGTTCGCGCACGCGTTGCTGTCGGTGGCAAGAAAGTAGTATCGTTGCCACTCTAATATGTCAGACGGTTAGGCATAAACGTTTCCATATGGCCGTGGTTCACCGGTGCCTTTCGGGTCGCCCTGTGGGGTGCTCCCGGCAGCAAGGTCGGTTGAATGGAGGCACTAGTGAGAGCTTGAGTTCGAAACGAAGTAAAACATTAGGGTTGTCCTACAACCCAGGTTTTACGAGTGAGAACGAGAGCTCTCACTACCCAGCCTTGCTGTGTCGATGCGTCACGGGGTGCGTCGGATCTCAGCGGGCTGGAAGAAATTAGAGTGATTATCCCTGGGCTGGCAGGACGTGACGTAGTCACGTGGATCCGTGTCAGTCCCAGGGGGTACCACGCCACCTACGGGTGGGTGGTCAGGTTTTAATGAAAAGTAATTTTGGAGCAAAATAACAGTCTTCCATAGGGCTGCGTTGCAGCGTTTAAGGCACTAGTGAGAGCTCTCGTTCTCACTCGTAAAACCTGGGTTGTAGGACAACCCTAATGTTTTATGTGTTGTTATTGCATAGATTTTTTTTTTATATTTTTCACTTTACTTAAAGCATACAATGACCACTTATAGTGACTTATAATCACATTATAGTGCATTATAACAATGATTATAATGCCTTATAATGTGATTATAATGTATTACAACTATGGGAATTATAGTGCATTATGATCCATGGGGAAAAATGTCCTTGAGGGACCCGTGGTTATAATGCATTATAACACTTGACTTTATTATGTGATTATAAGATGCTTTATAATGTGTTATGATTCTAGTTATAAAGCATTACAAATAGTTATGAGTGCTTATAATGCTATATAACTATAGTTATACAGCATTATAAGCGCATTATAAGGCATTATAAGTATGCTTATAATGCGTTATAGACATGGGCTTAATAGAAAGTGTTACCAAATTGGTACTTCAATGTAGAACAGTAATTTCTTACAGATGAGATTACTTTTAGCCTTTTAGTCATAAAGATTATTGAAAGATATTCCATATTCCAGACTGAAATGTTATAACAAAAGTGGACTATTGGCCAGAATGACATGAACATTTGGACACTTATTCAGCGGGGATCTTGCATGTTGCCTTCAGGTGCACTGTATTTTTTTTATTTATTTTTTTGCAATTCAGTGCGGGCCACACAGGGGGCTGCGGCCCACGGGCCGCCAGTTGCCCACCCCTGGCCTATCCCTTTAACGTTACCTTCAGGACCTGAGTTGCTGGTTGACAAACTCAGCACAAGATCATTCCTGTTGATCCTTGTCAAAATCTTCTTGGTCACCTCCAAAGAGTGGTGGCTGTAGGTCTGAACCAAGAGATCCACTATGTCCTCCCTGTCTGCCTTCTCCAGTCGGCTCTTTGGGATGGCCTGACAGCCTTCCAGGATCTCAGGCTGCCGCAGGAACCACTTGAAGCTCCTGAACTGTTTCTTTCCCAAAGCCTCCAGTGCAACGATAAGGAGCATTTTATCTTTAAATAATTTCTCTGTATCCGCCGCCATTGTTGCTTCGTCAGTGACTTCCTCGACGAGGACGTGAAATAAGCCGTGGCTGTCTAACTTGTGACCTGGTGTTGATTTGATCAGCAACTCTAAAAGTAAAAGATGGAAAACATTCTTAGAGAAGGATCACTTTGACTCCAAAATCAAATGTTAGAAATCTGAGTACATTTATCCAATGCACATCCGTGCACATCAAATACACATCCTGAAAGATTTGACCACATCATCATCACAGTCATACAATTGTACAAACACAACACACGTCTCATTACTTCATGTATCAAACAGGTCTAGTGTTTCCTGGTAGGATCCTTACCTCAACTCACATGCCGATCAGACAAATGGACTTTCTAATGGAGACTGAGTGACGTTCTGAGTCTGCACGACCACAAGGTGTGAGGATGGCACAAACTCTCTGCTACTGCCAGCCAATCAGAGCAATGTCTGGTTTTGGTTGCTATAGAAACCACATACTGACAGGAAGCAGCCACTTCCTCCAAGACTGCAAACGTTCTTCATCTAGCCAACCGCAAGTCATGTGACAATGTATATGTGACAGTCAGGGTTGGGGGGGGGAGGGGGGGGGGGGGGGGGAATGGAATACATGTATTCAAAATACATTATTTAAAATACTAAATATAAGGAACTGTATTCTATTACAGTTACACTTTAAATTGGTGGTATTCTGAATACAGTTACTGTCTTTAAAAATAGATTACTTGAATAGATTACTTTATTTAGTTTGTTTAGTTTTACTTGCTCTGAAATTCATATGAGCCACAGATTTCCAAAAATGTCAAAAATGTGCACCTGCCACACACCACAAGACAATGGCAATGTCTGAGGACACTGTTAGGGACAATAGAGTGATAGAAGAATAAGGCCCCGTTCAGACTGCAGGCAAATCCGATTTGCTTCTCAAGTCATTACCGTTATCTTGATTAGTTTCCCAATTCTGATTTGGGAGAGTGCCACAAATACTGCCACAAATCTGATTTGGACAAGTGTTGAAGTTGGATCTGTGTGTCCAGACAGCACCAACCTATCTGCATGGGTTACTGTGGTAATGACCTAGGCATCAGTAAACAAGTAGCTGCTGAAGGTGCTTTCCAACGCAGAAGTATGAGAAATGCTCATCATCTCTTGACATCCAAACGATCACGCTCCTGAAAAAGACAGAATTGCTCTCAGCGTGACGCTTGCACGTACCTTAAGGCAGGGAAGATTGCAGTCCGCTGTCCAGGTGTTATGCCGAGTTTTGCACCCCAGCCCGGCAGCAGCTAAACGCATCCCCACCTCACGGGAGCATATTGTAATGATTTATACAGAAACATAACCATTTAAAAATAATATAATTGTTTGGGTAGACGTGATCTCCCTGTTTTTAAGTTAAAACAGTCCCAAAATATGGTGGCGAGGCAATTACTCGCGGGGAAGCATAACTCGTTACAACCACGGGCGCAAACGCAGATTAAAGGCATGCCAAATCATTTATGCACAGCGCAAACGGGATTTGGGCGGTGTTAACCACCAAAATTATTCACAGGTGTGGCCTGGCAATGCCTGGGCATTACATCAATCAAACCAGATTCCCGTCTTGCAGTCCCTGTAATACAGTTTGCGTGAGACATGCTGTAATTCTCCCCATGCGTAATTTGGATGTAGGCCTATTGACTGTATATATTATCCCTATCTCATAACGACACCATCACATCATATACCTGTTAAAAACATCTGAGAGTTTTGATGCAATTCAGGTTATTTTGTTGACTGGTGTGGGACAATAGAAACGTGTTTGCAGCGGGTAAACGGCGGAGACAAAAGAAAAGATTGGAGGATTTACAGTGGACTCAATTAAAACTCGGTGAAACACTGAGCTGCCGCTGAGGACAGAGAGAGATGGAGAGAGCTTGTGCCAGATCGGCTTATAGCAGGTGAAGGTGAATAGCCTATTGCAAGTAGGCTACAATGTATATGTTTTCTCAATTAATTTACTATAACCCCTCCTTGCGATGTGATAAAAGTTTCTCAGTGAATTATAGTTGATTGCCTCACAGAATAATCTGCTGGTTACCCAATTTTAGCAGCAGAATTTGATGTCCTGGTGTCGCACGTCCATGATGTTTCTGCGCTGTGCAGCGCGGAGATTATGGTGCGCTCAAGCTGCAATCAACAAGCGAATCAATTCTGCCTGTTGCTTCTCTAGGCTGTGCTGCAGCTGCTGTGGGAGAGTGACACACGGATGGAGGAGAGGCGAGATTAGGAGAAATGCGAGAGAGATAGAGGTAATTTCACATGACGTGCTCAAAAGAAACGAGTAGATCGCGAAAACAAAGCTTTAGTTTTAATCCAGATCAGGCAGACTCATGTTCACTCATTGGTCTCACGAGCAGTTCAAAACCAGTATGTCTCGTGAAGTGTGATGCAATCCTGACCAGCTGTCTATGGAAGAGCCACACATGAGCAAACACACACACTCAAATCCATGAGGGCACATACACATTCACTGCCCAACGGCATGCAAAGTTTGCATTGCAAACGATCGATAGATAGAAAGACAGACAGGCAGGCAGGAAGATACTGTAAATAGACAGACAGAGTGGGAGCTCACTTCTATCAAGAGAAAAGGAGGTTTGTCTAGTCTAGGCTAGTTATTTATGATTAATCCAGTTAAATATGAAAACTGTAAATAAACATTGTTGATGTTTATTTTGACTGAACAGTCAGTCGCTGACTACATGCAGACATTGTACCATTAGGCTACTGCAATCATTGAAGTAGCCTAAGTTCAATGGCACTGAATCATAACGCAAGCTACATTACAATGTTCCGGACCTTCGCTTGAGGAAATGTTCTCTATCTGGACCTCTTTGAATTTTAATTGAGTACCCCTGATCTAAATCATCAATTTTATTAGTAATTTATCTCTGGGGGAATTTCCACCAATACGCTTCATACTAGCGAAGAAGTGATGTGAAGTCTGACTCAAGACCCACCCTACTCTGCCTCTGATTTGTGGTTGAGTTTGTTCTGAGGATAAGCCAATCAGAGGTGGAGTAGAAGTGACATGTCACATTGCGTTTTTTCCGCTCCACAGTTTAAATGTTTATTTTTTTATTTTTTTATTTTTTATTTTTTTTATGTCGCAATTTGAGAATAAAATGAGATCAAATGAGATAAAAAAAAGTATTTTATGTATTTAAAATACACAAAATATAAGGTCTGAAAGTATTTGGATACAAATTACATCTTATTTTTCTCGGTCCAGCCAAATACAAATTACAAAACACACAAATGTATTTGAAATACGTATATTTTATATACATGTATTTAAAATACTGCCCATCTCTGTGCACAGTAGCCTATAATTATAACAGGCATGCGCTTGTGCCCGCCCCCAATTTGCATTTCGCCAGGGGTGAATTTTCCACTGGGGAGAGGGGGGACATATCCCCCCACTTTTCAAAACCTAGATTCTGTCCCCCGCCACTTTTTAACTGAAAAGATCATGGGTCAACTGAAAAAATCATCCTTAATACACTACTGTTTGACCAGCCATCATATTCTGGCTGAGAATGTGAATTGAGTTGCTGATTATAGGCTATAGGCTACTCCAAAAGATTGCCATGGATTTCCCCGTCTGTAAAAAGTGCCCTCTCCACACCCTGAATGCAGCATTTCTAATGGCGCTCTGCTTGTAAATTCCCCTTTCCAAGCCGTCCCCAAAGGCAGCACTCAAAGAGTATTGCCTTTTCCGAGCTCTCCTGACCCGCAATGCAGCATTTCTAATGGCCCTCTGTGCGGAAAGACGCCTTTCCAAGCCGTCCCTGAAGGCAGCAGAGTCAGGCTCAAACTTCAAAGCATAGCCAACCAGCCCATGCACACGTGACACCACAGCAGCTCACAGACCGTCTGACTTAATTTGAGACAGACAGATCACTATCAGGTATATAGGCCTATGTGGCCATTGGCCATAGTAGGCCTATTACAGTTTTTTTATCTCATTTGTAAACCAGGGACCTCTCTCTCTCTCTCTCTCTCTCTCTCTCTTTCAGTCCAATGTAATTTCACAATTTGCTTCTTTTGAATTTTGATCGATCACACATGCTGACTGACTGACTGACAAGGCAGGTCTTCTAGGCAATCAGGCAATGCATAGCATTACGGTGTCCACCCGCTATGCCGATCACCCGCAATGCCGACCTTTTAGGCGAGGGGGGTGGGAGAAGTTAGATTTAGGATTAGGGTCTGGGGGAGGTTAGGTTTAGGCGTGGGGGGAGGTTAGGTTTAGGTGTGGGGGCTGGGAGAGCTTAGCTCCAGCCGGGCCACCGACACGCTGCACGTCGCCTCGCTCAGCTGATTCTGCTTGTGGGCTGCATTGCGGCCTGTCGGCACTGCGGCCTGTCGGCACATAGACGCGGCACCAGCATTTAATGATAAAATGGACTTAATAACCGCAACTGCAGAATTTGGCTTTGATAAGCATTCATCTACTGGATTGTTGTAGGCTACTTGTAGGGCAGTGATACCTGAGGGCGAGGCTCAAGAGCCACATACGGCTCCTTTATGGGTAGTTCTGGCTCTTTTTGTCCCACTTAAATAAATAAATGAATGAATAAATAGCCTAAATAAATAAATAAAACTAAAATAAAGGGAACAAAGGCAATCTTTGGGGATTGTGGCTCTTGCAAAGATTTTATTTTGTCAATGTGTCTCCTGATAGGTTGTGTCCCACTGTTGTAACATTAATGCTGAATTGAGACAAAAGAAAAGATTGGAGGATTTACAGTGGACTCAATTAAAACTCGGTGAAACACTGAGCTGCCGCTGAGGACAGAGAGAGATGGAGAGAGCTTGTGACAGATCGGCTTATAGCAGGTGAAGGTGAATAGCCTATTGCAAGTAGGCTACAATGTACACGTTTTCTTAATTAATTTACCATAACCCCTCCTTGCAATGTGATAAAAGTTTCTCAGTGAATTATAGTTGATTGCCTCACTGAATAATCTGCTGGTTACCCAATTTTAGCAGCATAATTTGATGTCCTGGGGTGGCACGTCTGTGCGTAATGATGTTTCTGTGCTGCGCGGGGATTATGGTGTGCTCCAGCGCAGCGAGGTATTTAACGCGTAAGAGGTCCTTTTCAAAGCTCTTAACGCAAAGTAATTGCGCGCTGCTGACGATAGGATAATGCCATCTATCCCCACATTTTAGCGCTGAAACGCCTGCTTTGGCACGTGATTTCGAATCGCACATAGGTTACGCAAAAACCACGCCCTGTGCCCGCCTACGCAGCAGTCAAGCGCCGGGATTGGCCAGGTGCTCATGTTCATGTTGGGCTCTCTGTTACAGGGACACGTTCCTGTGAGAAGCAACAACACCAAGCGAGGCTGCAGCGAGGCTGCAACGAGGATATTGAAAGACAAAATCCTACATCGCACCAAAGCATACAATGTATTTTAATGTTATTTGACTTCCTGACCACCTGCCTCAGTGCTTATAATGAGGCCAGAATAACAGATGCTGCTGGCCATTGGGAAGGCTAACCCTTTACTTTTGGTTTTATTTATTGTGTATGATTCAACTTTTTATCTATGATTTTATATTATTGCCTGTTTTTGTAGATTGTTGGGACTTCACTGGCCTGGAACAAACGGCTGGACTAGGGGGGGGGGGGGCTATGTGCTGTAGCCTATTGTATTTTTAATTTGATATTTTTTTATAGTTTTCATTTGCAGGTTAAACTGTCAGCTGAGCTCTGTTATTGAAGCTTTGGCTAAAGGCCTGAATTTTACAATGATGTTTTGAAATAAATGTTTAAAAATTGATTGTGTGTTAAAAGCTTGTGTTTTCATTGGCATACAGTAATTTCATCAATCAAGAGCAATTTGGTTAATAGAATCGCTGTGCTGGGCACAGTGTTTGTGGTGTGTGGGAAATGTTTGTTTGAAAAGCTTGTGTGTTATGTTTTCATTAGCGTTAATACACTAATTCATTTCAATGTCCGCTATCAAGAGCAATAGGCTCTGTGCACAACTGAAAGGACGAACTTCCGGTTGTAGTCAAGCCGGCTAGCCAGCTTCCGCTTTAGCCCGGTCGCTGTGTCTATCAAACTTATCTCAGACTATCTGGTTTTTCTACACTATTTCTGGAACTCATTACTGAATTTTTATGACGGACTTGGCTGAATCGATATTTGATTTGACCGCCACCTGGACACGGACTTGAATTTTTACGGATTGCGGACTTGTATGAAGCTTAATATGCTATTACGTTAGCTAAAGCTAACGTTAACGTTAGTTTAAAGCTAACAGTGTTGGAACCATAGGTTAGAACGAACATCTTCTCTACCACCGAATTGCTTCAAAAATGACAATTTTTACGAGATGTCTCCTAGATCTGCCTAAAATAAACGTAAACGATGTCCATCGTATCGTTAATGCCTGTTCCCCCGCTCCCATAAGCAAGCGAGAGAAGGGATTCAAGTTATACCGAGTTATCTCCACAACTACGAGGGTAAGTAGTGTTTAGATTCAAGCTGCCTTGCTGATGCTTTGCTTTTGTTAAGTTTGTTAACTTCATCCTAATACCTCATACCAACATGTCATACCTACTCAGAATTTTAACCCCTCAAATGCCAGTGTACAGAAAAAAGTACAGTAGAAATCACAAAAAGTGAATTATTTTCCTTCCTATAAAGGCAAACTGGATTTCTCTTGGGGGGATTATCATAGCCTGGGATATGTTCAAGATTGGCAGGATCCATTTTAGAATGATGTCACAACAGCGATGTCATAAGATGATTTTGGTCAATAATGATGGGTTTTAATATTTTTTTCAGATTACGTTTGTTTACGATGTTAGCTTGTTTTTATTAATGTTAACACACATTGTTAGTTGTTGTACTAACTATACTAACCTCCCCCCCTCTCTCAGTTTCAAACAAAGATCAGAGCACAGGTGAAATGATTATCAGGGCATTGTGCCACAGATCCATGAGGAAATCTGAGAAGCCACACAGTTTGAGTGTATGGTGAAGCTATATGCGATATGCATGTTACTTTAATAACCCAGTGTTCCTGTTGTTTCTGGGGATTCAGCTAGTGTTGTAATACAACGTAACTAGTAATGGAACGCTCAAAAGAGTGGCTAGAGTAGGCAGATACATTGACCTAGCTGATCCCCAGAACCTGGGTTAATCTGTTCGTTTTGTTCATCAGATAATTTTGCATGTGTTTTTGTACCACTTGGTCATGGTATATAAGCTATGTTTTAGCCAGGGGTGTAGTGGTAAATACAGAGGTGAGTAAACTATCAATAGTGAGTAGTTTATCCACCTTGTTTCCCCTCTGCAATTGATACAGGTGATCTGCAAATAGGTGAGTAAACTATCTGCCTCATTTCAAAGAGGAGGGTAAACTGTGTTTACTTGTGTTTAGCCTCCACTACGCCCCTGGTTTTACTCAGCCATTCATTTAGGTGCAATCTGGTGTTAAAAGTACAAGGCTATCATGAGTCAAATAAACAATCTAGTGCATTTGACTTATACAACATGCTCTTAACATATCGAAGTACATAACATTTGGTCTGTGATAATAGATGAATAATATTAGAAATATATATTATTTAAAAACCAAGATTGCATCCTAAAGGAATGGTCAAACAATGAAACAAGCTAAGAGAAATAAGTATTTACTATGACATGTGACTTTTTGCAGGTGGTATTGAAAGATTCCAGTCCTGTGGAGCTGATGCATCACAGCTGCACATGTGTGGCGGGAACAGCATTCTGCAACCACTGTGTTGCTTTGCTGTTCCAGTCGGCACATTACTCCCAGCTTAAGGTGCCAGTGGTCCCCCCTGTGCTCAGCTGTACCGAGGGAGAACAACAATGGCACAAGCCCAGAACTTTGGCAAGTCAAGAAAAATGCATATTAACCTGTTGCACTATAATTATACGCCTGTTGGTGATATTTTTTAATCTATATCCTCCCTACCTTAATAGGGTATAAAGCCAGGCCCTGTGGATAAAATGACTGTGCTGTCTGCTAAGCCAAAGTGCAGAGCAACAACAGAGGGTGTGAGGTAAAAGATCTATCTATAAAAGGGAGCAAGTGATCTCTGTGATTTTTTCCCCAGAAGTGATGTCACTCAACTAGAAATGATGTCATCAGTGATGATAGATTTACTGTATTGCAATATGCTACATGAATGTTTGAATGAAAATATGCATACGCCACTTATATAACCTTTATGTTCCACACAGGAGCACACTCTACAAAGGCCTCAGTGGGGACTTGCCTGATCTTTCCGTCCTTCGGGTGACAGAGGTGTATAAGGATTTATCCGCAGCTGAGGCGCCGATGATTTGCAGCATGGGCATCAGCTGTGAAGTTCCTCTAGTTTGACTCTGCCCTTGGCAAGGTTCAAGTCGGTAGTCCTTTGTCCTACCAACAACAAGCGACGGCAAAGAAAGACCTGTCCTTCCATGCTGCCCCACCACCTCCATCTCTGCCTCTTCAGAATTACCGACTGCAGCCATCCAGTTCCATGTTTGTATGTACTGAACCACAACGGTTACACCCTGCCTTTTCGAAACCCCCCCATTCCGAAGATCGACCTCCATTCTTCGTAATGGAGGGGGTTCCCATTTTTTTTAAAGGCACCGCTATTCCGAATGGGGACATCCCCTCCATTTCGAAACCCCACTCCGAAATTGATTTTCAAGTCCATATTTCTCCGAGTTTCCTGCATCAAACACTGCAGCCAGCTCTCCAGCCGTAATCGATTCGGAAATAAGCTGCAGCCAATTACAAAAGCTTGAAATGAACGTTCAACTCATTGTTTTTTATTGAGAATATGCATATGCATGTTAGACCATCGGGAATGGGGAAGCTAAATTTCCTCAGATTTTCATAAAACAAAATCAGTTCAACCCGACTGGCATTCACAAATAAGAACGTCCTCATCTTGCTAATATATGACTGAATGAACCTTATTCAACTGTGAGCATTTGACTCAAAGTTACAATTTTTTTTTTTCAAACACCTTTCACGGTATGAATGTGGGCGTGTGTAACAGCTCACCTTTAGATGTGTAGAAAACATAATTTATGATTAGATCCTGTCGGCGTGTCAGGAGATATAAATAATCAGTTGAATATGCTGCTGTGGAACAGATCCTTGCGCTCTCCGATTACGCATTTGACAAACTTAACAAACTGTGGCAAGACAACATAAATGAACAATGTTTAGTGATTGTAGAGATATCTCTGTGCACCGTGACCTGCAGAAAACTGCGAGCCAGGAATGCGCAAGACCACACCATTTAGACCAGCAGAGTGGAAAGTCTTCACTAGGTCGTTTTCCAGAAAACAGGCAGAATATGTTAATTGAAGTGTTCTATCTATAATCCTTCCCTTTGTCCACACAGCTCCCCTGAAAACAGCTAGGCTAAATAACATAAGGCATATGTTTAAGCTATTTATTTTTATTTTTATTGAAAAGTTAAGTAGACTATAGCCTACATTATATTAACTCTATAATAAATTAGACTCACGTGCATGGGGGCAACACCTATAAACACAATGAATTTCCTACAGTTTTAGGCCTATACATATTATCAGATGAAATTAATTAGAATAAACACTCTGAAAATAAATAAATAAATAATCATATTGCGACTGCATGGTGCATATAGATTGGCAGCCAACATCTGCATGTTTCCAATTCCTCTCTTCAATTCTTGATGGATTTAATTCGTTTAAATTGCCATAATCTCGAGATTGAGGCTAACTAACACAATACGCTATTTCTTACCTTTTTCTTCCATAAAAGCAAATGTTATTCCCATGTTGTTGTGGGGTGACGAGAGGCGCACTGTGCATCTGCACTTCCTAATTGCAAATGCATTAATTCATCACGTAGCCTATAGGCTAGCCTACACATCACAAAATAATATTCGCTTATTTAAAGGAGAATTTCGGTTTTTTTGAACCTGGAGCCATTTCCTGGCATTAATTATGAATTGGCCACTCACCTAGCGATGTCTGCAGCGTTTCTGGGCGTCCTAGCGTTGTTTTGAGATCAATATCGTCCAAGTCAGTGTAAAATGGAGTTGATTTGGGGCCAAGTGGTAGCCTGTATTTCCTGCATCTAAATAGCTATTTTTCTTCCCGTTTTCGCCACATATCGTCATAATCAGATCCGTCAACATCCAGCCGAGTGTTATTTCACCCCAGGCTGTTTCCTGGACTGCACACGGATCAAATTACCTCAAACGTGATCTAGGTCACCAAGTCTCGTGAAGTCCCGCGATACTTTCCTGTCGACTGGCCAAATACAGGCAGGACGCTTTGCGGTCGTGGTTTTAGCGTAACCTATGTGGGGTTTGGCGTAACCTATGTGGGATTCGAAATAACGAAGGTTATGCCAAACCCCACAATTCATAATTAATGCCAGGAAATGGCTCCAGGTTCAAAAAAACCGAAATTCTCCTTTAATAGATGGAGATGTGTGAACATTTAATTCTAGCATTTCAATAGGCCTATCAAAATTGTGCTGGTGATGGGCAGATGCAGGCTTTCATCTCGCTGTGCACTGCGTGTTGGACATCAAAGGAGTTATAGTTTATAGGCTAACAATTGCCGGCACTCCTTTCATCAATTGATATGCGGGCCTATAGAGTGGCATAATCAATATGGGCTCAGAATCGGGCCAAAGGTCTTGATCATTTAACAGAAGTGAAAAACATAAACTTGAACCTGAACGTCAATACAATGATGTTGAAAAATAAAAATGTTACCCGAAAGTCTCTTATTTTTATCTTGAACTTGAAAAATACCAAAATGTATTCAAAAGTTTTTTTCAGTTAATTTTTTGTTAGTATTATTTTATTTTTTCAGTTTCAGATTTTTTTTTCCATTCAGATCTTTTATTTTTTTCATTCAGATCTTTGTTTTACAGATTCAAATCATATTTTTTCGGTTTCAGATTTTTGTTTTTTTTCGCTTCTAAGTTTCTCCACTTTCGGCGACGAAAAACTTTCAAGTTTCATTTGGCCTCGATCTGACGTGGGGGCGGTGCCCTCAACCGAGAGGGGCGTGGAATAACTGAGTGACAGGTCACCCACCTCCCCCCGCCCTCCTGCCCTGTTACGTCATCAACCTGCGCTACCAACAACCTTATCCTTGACCTGCCACTAGGCGGCAGTATGGCCCAGATTAATGTAAAGATGTCTACAGATTTGTAGAAGAAGAAACGTTTCCATAGAAGAAGATCAACGTTAGCTTTATACAATGGCCCAAACGCCAGTATCTGCGGGTACCCCAGTTCAGGTAATACTACTACTACCACTACCACTACTAGTACTTCTACTACTACTAATAAGTATTATTATAATTATAATTGCAATTACTCTGGGACAAGGACAAACCTTACCATTGGGAAGACTAGCCCCTCTCAGGACTGCGAACCTAGCTAACGTAGCTAGGTTAGCAGTCCTGAGAGGGACTTGGGAAGACCAATGGTAATGTGACATTAACACTTGGATCATGATGTATCGCGCATCTTCATCAACACCCCTTATGAGGATTAAATGTTGAAACTATACTTATTAATTTATATTTATTATCTATTTATATGTACGTGTGTGTGTGTGTGTGTGTGTGTGTGTATTTATTTACCACGACAAGTCTTACTTCATTCTTGTTGGCTATCTCTGGGCGCAGGTGGTTTTGTCAATACATGTTTGAATATTACATGAATATTCTTAGTTTACAACGGAAGTCATAGGATTATCATAACTATAATAAAGGGAAAAGACACCTTTAGTTGCAGCCCTTATGTCAACAGGGCTGAATCATTGACAGTGGTGGTGTAGTCAGGAATGTCATACCGAACCGACCTGGATAGCTAGGCTTAGATAGTGAGGTAATATGCAGTTGTGCGGTGGTAGCATGGAGGGGGGTGTTTCCAGGACGCTGGATTACACCGTTAAGCCTTCTTGAGGTGTCGTGGGCCTAACTTAACGAAACGTCGGTGAAGGAAGGTGCCCACTTGAAAACCCCAATGACATGTTTCATACTGCTGTTGGCTAGGGTAGGTAACTGGTGATTTGTGTCTTGTTTATTAGTTTGTTAGCCTGTTAGCTTGTTTTATTCTGGATTGGGCTTCTAAATGTGTTTTTCCTCGGATTTTGGCACAAGGGATAGTAACATCTTGTCCTGTGTATTAATTAATACTTGCTGGAAGTGGCTTAGACTACGTCTATGGTTGCCCACTAGACACTTAATGTTAAATTGCATGCTGTTTGTTAAATGTACAGTATGTGTGACTTAAACAAATGTATTAAGCCAGTACACTAATGTGAAATTCTGTTTGATTGTTCTTCTAGGACCAACTGAAAAGAGACTTTCAGCAGAGGCTACTCACTAAAGTTTCCCAGATAATGCAAAGACTGCCTCTAGATGTGGACTACTTGAGATGTGTGGTCAACCAGGAGATGGTTATTTTTAGATCATTGTTAGGCCAGGTTGAGATGCCACAGGATGTCATCAATACGTTCACTGAACTGTCAATGCTTCTCAATATACAGGACAACACTAATCAGACCCAGAGTGAGAGTCAGGTGCCAGCAGTGTTACAAGGAGAAATGGGACGGCCAAAATATGTTGTGTGTCCTCAGGCACTACAAAGCCTGATAGAAATGGCCCTACCAGTGTCATGCATTGCAAGAACTCTAGGTGTATCTGAAAGGACAGTGAAACGGCGCATGCATGATAATGGTCTTTCCATAACCCAGTCATACAGTAACGTAAGTGATGAACAACTAGATAATTTGGTGAGATCAGTAAAGGCCAGAACTCCACACGTGGGATACAGAATGATGAAAGGAATCCTGCGGGCCATGGGACACCGTGTCCAGTGGAAGAGAGTGTATTCATCCATGCATCGTGTGGACCCAGTTGGCATAGTCTCACGATTGTCAGCGATGGGGTGTGTTGCAAGGAGGACATATTCTGTTCCGGGTCCTCTTTACTTACTACATATCGATACAAACCACAAACTCATCAGGTAGGCCATACATTTAATGCTTACATGATATTTTAGATGTACAGTACATTTGCTAAATATTTTATTCATTATTCCCTATGATATTTTAACACCCTTGTTTTGCATCAAACTAATCTATACAGAGATCATTTATTTAAAGTGTTTTTATTCTTTCCCCCCCCCCCCAAGATATGGCCTTGTTGTCTTTGGAGGGGTTGATGGCTTCTCACGAAAGGTAATTTATTTAATAATCATTAATCATACATGAATTGAGATGACAGTTTAAAATTCTAGGTCTACTGCTAAACTTGCTATGGGTAGGACATTCTAAAAGGAATGAGCCTATAGGCTACTATACCTGTATACTGTTATCTGTATGCATATTATACCACATAACTAGAAGAGAAAAACATCACATGGATGCAACTGGGACGTATCATCAGTAATGTACCCTGGGGTCAAAGGATGTTTCGGGTCTGGTTTCGCAACATAACGTCATACACCCTCACCCAGGTGACCCAGCCGGGGTTGATCAAGCCCTGACTTACGTCCCAATAACTACCCACGATCAGCCTGTAGGGCAAGACAGGGCCACTCAATCTGCTGCTCCAGAACTACTCTGCCGGGACCGGGAAGGGGGGGGGGGTTTGTCTGGCACTTGGAGGGACAAGGCTCTGTGGGTTGCCTCCTGGCCGGGCTCCTCCTGCGTCTCACCAGGTCCAGGACCTGTGCGGTGTACCAGACTCTCCGCTCCAAACAGTTCATTCTGGTGTGAATGTTTCTTGGGCCGTGGTGGTACTGCAGGCTCCACTTGCGGGTTGAATGGCCCTCCTAGAGGCCTCTCGTGGGTTTGTTGGGCTTCTTCCTCACGGAAGACACAGGCTGGGGCGCTAACCCATACTGCTCCCGGGTGCCGTCTTCATTCATAACAAATTACTGGTGCATAAAAACATGGATTGACTAGATTCACAGGTCTTCAAATGCTTGTATTGCTTTCCACTGAATTAAAATATTGTCTGCTCCAGATCATGTACCTGGGTGCAGCAGCTGACAATAAAGCATCCACTGCACTTGATTTATTCTCGGAGGCAGTGGAAAAGTATGGTTTTCCATTAAGGTAATCCCAACTAATATGTGTGCCACCATGATAGTCATTGCTTAATTTGTGAGTTGTTCAAATTTTTGTAAGTTGATAAATTAAATCACTAGGCAATTGCAGTGGGCGTGATTATCTGGTGCCACTAAAACAAATTGACCATTCATTTTTCCCATAGAGATTTACAAAAATATTTATATCAATTGTAAGTGTTGCACTTGAATGATGACGATCATGCCGGATCCAGGTGCAAATATTTTAATTAAGGAATTGTCTGCAAAAGACATAGAATAAACATAAAGGTTTTTAACTCGACAAGCAGTGTTTTACTGTGCTGCTTCTTCTTCACGGATACATTCTATCCAAGTCTTATTACAGTTTTTTTTAACATAATTTATTTTCACAGAATCAAAGATTTTATGGTCATGATTCACCAGGATCCTGGATAGCTTGATTCTAGACTTACAATAAGTGATATCAATATTGTTGTAAATCTCTATGGGAAAAATGAATGGTCGATTTTTAGAGGCACCAGATAACTATGCCAACTGCTATGCCCTATATTACATTACATTACATTTCGTCATTTGGCAGACGCTTTTATCCAAAGCGACTTACAATAATATCACAGTTTTTGTCACAACAAGAAGTCAACTATATATGTCTATGGTAATGTTGCGGAGTATACAATACCTAATCACTCCTCCATCTATTCTGGTAATGACTATGGATTTGGAAAGTTGTTAAAGTTGAGTGTTTAAAGTTAATGTATCATGTTTCTTTTTGTCTTTGTGTGATATATTCTCTTTTAGAGTAAGAGGTGACCAAGGAGTAGAAAATGTTGGCATAGCACGATGTATGTTCACCATCAGGGGCTGCGGCAGGGGCAGTTTCATGTCAGGAAAGAGTGTGCATAATCAAAGGTATATATAATCTTCAGATGTTGCCTCAGTCAACCGGTGTCATAATCTGTGAAAATGATACTTTATGAAATTGAGGCTATTTGATGTGTATATATATATATATATATATATATATATTTTTTTTACAGAATAGAGCGTTTGTGGCGAGATGTTTGGAACGGCGTTACAAACGTCTACTATGAGATTCTTCACAGCCTTGAGGACGAAGGTGTGCTTGATCCTGATGACGGCATCCACATGTACTGCGCCCAGTACTGTATGTATTTCTACCACGTCTGCAGAAGGATCTAGATGTCTTCAGGGTGGGTTGGGATCATCACCCTCTGAGGACAGAGCACAACAGGTCTCCACAACAACTGTGGACAATGGGACTCCTCCACAATCCTGTAGATCCTCCACAACTGGCAGAGGTACCAATAAAACGTTATTTTTTCCAGAACTTGAAGGTTAAAACCCAAACCATTAAAATGAAATGTATTCACAGCATATCATTTACAATAAGGCCTATGTATAAGACTTATAAATGACCTCTGATAGCACTCTTCAAACGCTGTATGAGTCTTATTCCTTTGGACACATTGAAGAAAAAGAGGACCAGATACTATATTGATACTTGCAATGTAGTATAATGTTTACATGTTGATCTAAATGTGCTTTCCTTTATTCCCCGACGACATTTTGAAATGTGATTGTTTAAATTTAGGGAATGGAGGATCCAACTCTTCCTGTCGACACTGCCAGTGAGATGGATGTGACCAGCTCTGGAGTGATTCTTCCACGTGTTGAATGTCCTCTCTGTGAACAGGATTTGGCCGGCCTCACGGCCACTATTGATGTTACAAGACCATCAGAGTCCTTCGGCAAAGACATTTATTTAGCTGTACTGAACTATGTACTGAATCATGTACCTTAGATGCAAATGTTTCAAGGTTTTAATCAGAACTCAAGTAAACAACTTGACAACATATGTACTATTCCACTTGTATTTATTGTGACTGCACTGTTAGTGCAGCAGCTAGTCACATGGTAAAGTGCCTGTTGGTTCTTTATGGAAAATGTAAACTGTAGAACCAACATTTAATTGTTGTGACTGACAACAGTGCAGCCACATGGTAAAGTGCCTGTTGGTTCTTTATAGAACAATGTAAACAGAACCAGCATTTTGTTGTGACTGACAACAGTGCAGCCACAACATGGTAAATTGCCTCTTACATCAGACAAATGTAGAAACATGTAAACAGTAAAACATTGTATAAACTTTTGAAAGTTACAGGTAAATAATAAAATCTCAAAATGCTTCTGAGGTTGTACATCTCAAAAGAAAAAGAAAACAGAACAAACCACCTGTATACAAATACTGTGTAATTAACAATAAAAAATACTTTGATCAAAAAAAAATATTGGGGTTAGCCAGGAAACGTAACCAGGTTTCTCATAATTGGTGTAGGAGCTTAATCAGGTTATTCTAATAACAGAGTTCTGATGTTGACAATGTGTTGACCAAAAACTGGGTTATGATTAATGGCGGTTAAGAACTAAATTAATCAAGCATGTAAAGATAGCTAATGTGGATGACAAAAGATGAAGTAAAAGGAGTGATCAGTATGCTAACTGTGACCCTTCTGAAGCATCAGCTTCAACCATATTGATTTATGGCCGCATATGGTATATGTGAATGAATCTATCAAATCAATGAATGGAATAGGAAATGTCACATTTATCATCTCAATAAAGCCGAATGGACACCCCCCTCCCCCCCCAAAAAAAATGCTTCTGAGGTCAACTTCAATGAAAGCTACATAGAAAGAAAAAAGGCCATTCTTTAGACAGTGCTAAATTCTAAATAAGTGTAGTCGCAGACTGAAGTTCAATCATGGAAGACCAAATAAGGCATTACTAGAGCACCCCATGCTGTCATAACCCTCAGCCCAAATGACGTCACTAAATGACGTCTCCATCTCCGACGTCACCTTCTCCATGACGTCCCAAATGACATCAGTTATGACATCATAAATGACATCATAAATGACATCAGTTATGACATCATAAATGCCCTTCTCCCAAATGACATCAGTTATGACATCATAAATGACATCAGTTATGACATCATAAATGCCCTTCTCCTGGTACTATATAAAGCCCCCATCACCACAGCTTAAATCACACTTGTGCAGTCATCACTCACCTTGTGTCAGCATCACGCATTCATCCAGCATCTCCAGAGCAAAAAGCTTCATTCAGTCCAGCACCATGTCCGAGTCCGAAAACGAGCAGCAAAGTTTCAGCTCCACCGTGGACGCTTTCCTCCAGAGCACATTCAACGCCCCGGCCAGCCTCGGGCAAATCCCCAATCCCCAGGCTCCATCTCCGGGCGTCACAGGCGTCTCATGGGACGCCCCCCTCACCAGGGGCCGCGGCCGCAAAAGAAGATCCAACGTCAAGGAGGTCCTCGTCTCGCCTGGATCTCAGTCCGCACAGCACTCCGGAGGCGCGGCCGCGGCAAAAGAGCCCAGAAGTCCACCTCCCCCGGATCTCAGTCCGCACAGCACTCCGGAGGCCGTGGCCGCAGCAAAAGAGCCCAGAAGTCCACCTCCAAGAAAGGCCCAGCGAAGCGCACCACGACCACCGGGTCCTCGGCGGACGCGCCAAGGCTCCAGCCCCTCCAGGCCTCCAAGATCCCCTGATCGCAACGATGTCTTCACTGGTCGGGTCCCTCATCGACATCGATGCCCGGCTGAGGACGCTCGCGAGCCCCACGCTCCCCACGGCAGCAGCCCAAACAGCCCTGCCCCAGGTTTCAGGTCGTATCCCCCCTTTTCAGCCGGCATCTCTTCCGGCGGCCGCACTCATTGCAGGCCGGGTGCTAATCCCCGAGCAACTCTGCCCTGTTGCATACGGCCGCTTCCCTCTCCCGTGTCCGGTCGGGTATTATCAAACATGCATTTAGTCCCTGGTTTCAGTCAACGTTGCGGCATTGCTGCTGCCTCATTTCAGGCCGGGTGCCAATCCCTTAGCATACGGCATACGGCATACGGCCGCTTCCCTCTCCCGTGTCCATTCGGGTTTTTAACAACATGCCTCTAGTCCCAGTTTCCAGTCAACCTTTTCTTTTTCATAGCATGTTTCCTCTCTTACGCATCCAATCCATCGATTCAATCCCAGTCATTTAGATAAAGTATAACCCTTGTAAACTTTTCAGGCCATGCTGAGTAGCGCGCTAGCTACCTGGCTAGCCACCGGCCTTCCATGCTATACTGCGCATGCGCGTGGCTGGTCTAGCGTTGCCAAAGATGCGCATTGCAAACGCAAGATGCAACACTATCGTCTCCCGTCGCATGCTTCAGGCAAAATGGCGATAATCATCAGTCCTGCTGTTGCCTGTCCTTCAAAACATAAGAAAATGTATAGCTCAGCGCTAGAGCGGACTGGCTTGAATGTGGGAAAGTGGGGTTCGAATCCCGTGTGCGCGCTGATATTTTAATTTAAGATCCTGGTGAAATATGGTCTAAATCTGAACGTTCAATAAACGTCTGCAAATAGTGGGTGAAAAAACTTCACTTTCAAACCTTCCTTATTGACCCTAAACGTTTTTTTTTTTTTTAAACGTCTTTCAACCGAAAAATGCTCGCGGGTGGTTCTGGCTTCAGCATATGCTTGAATTAAGTTTTTTGGGGGGTATTCTAGAGGTGAATGGTTGCAGAAAAGAGGCACCATGAGTTCCCTACTTTCTCCCAGTAGGGAATCGATCTTCCTCTACGAGATTTACTCTGGTATCGCAAATGCATACGAAGCTTCAGTCTCGATCATAAACAAAAGGTGCTCCTCCCAGTCCACCATGGCTTTAATGTGCAGTGCAGCATCACCCGGCTTTCCGTTATGCATAACTCGTCAGGTCAGCAGAGCTCATTCCCCGGTCACGGCGCAGTAGATTCAGCAGAGCACATCCCTGGTCACAGCACAGTGGCTACAGCAGAGCATATCCCGGCAGCGTTGCCAGACGTACGATAATTATCGTACCTGTACGATAATTTTGACCTCTGTACGATGTACGATCAATAATCCCCAAATCCCCCAAATGTACGAGAATCTCATCATTTCGTGACACTTAGACGAATCCTACGTCTATCACTCTATCTGTTTATACAATCATCTCTTCAAACAAACATATTTGCAGCTAATACGTGCAGGGTGTTTCGTTGTTGTTGCAACGCAGGCCGAGACCACAGTGTTGAAAAATCATGCCAAGTCCAAAAAGTAGCCTGTGATCAGCCGCAGCCCCCCGACATAGGCGCGCCGAAGGCACGCCGCGCTGGGGAGGGGGCGTACGATAATTTCACTCCAAAAACGATAATTTTGACCCTCTGGTACGATAATTCAACATTTGCCATCTGGCAACACTGTATCCCGGTCACAGCAGTGGCTCAGCAGAGCATATCCCTGGTCACAGCTCAGTGGCTTCAGCAGAGCTCCTCCCCGGTCACAGCACAGTGGCTTCAGCAAAGCATATCCCTGGTCACAGCACAGTGGTTTCAGCAGAGCTCCTCCCTGGTCACAGCACAGTGGCTTCAGCAAAGCATATCCCCGGTCACAGCACAGTGGCTTCTGCAGAGCTCCTCCCTGGTCACAGCACAGTGGCTTCAGCAAAGCATATAGCCGGGCACAGCACAGTGGCTTCAGCAAAGTATACCCCCTGGGCACACCTCTTAGAAAATTGGAACGGAATCTCATTTTCCTACGACGAAATCGTCTCGTCTGCCGACGACTCAAAACTTTTCACAGATGCAGCACATTCACTGCTCCCCCTCCCGCTGGACGTCAAAACTAATCAAAAAGGTCACGGCACGAAAACCGCGTGTCTCCACAGCCAGTCTCTGCCTCAACTGAACTAAATCCACCGTACAACAGCTCAGCCGAGGGTGCGGGTGCAACTCTCCCGAAGTGACAGTACACGACTGTCAAAACAAATGAAAAAGGCCCATAATAGACATACTGTAGACACGCAACTTAAAGTCAAATCCAAGGGGAAAACGTACTTATTAACAATGGTCAGCCCACCTTTAATATTCCAAATGTCAAAATGCACAAATCAGCTTTTGGGGGGGGTGGTCCCCTCCCGGGGGGGTCCTCCCTTCAACAACTGGGCTGCTGTCCTCATCAGCCATGCGTCCTACATCCATCCAGAGCAAGCTGCTATATTATCAGCCCAAAGATGCCTCCTCCATGATCGGTAGGAAGCATTAATGCATTTCGTTGGTGGCGGTCTTCTCTCCCAATCCCCGTTTGGTGCCCATGCCCGGGCAATTTGCATATAACCCCATAAGTGTCCCTGCCATTGCTTAACCTCAGTCAGCCCACGTCCTGACAATTTGCACAACCCATCATCCCTGCATTCTGCTTAAACATCAGTCAGCCCATGTCCTGACAAGTCAGCCCCCGTCCTGACAATTTGCTCAACCCATTATCCCTGCATCCTGCTTAAACTTCAGTCAGCCCACGTCCTGACAAGTCAGCCAATGTCCCGACAATCTGCATAACCCATCATTCCTGCATTTGCATAAACCTCAATCAGCCCTTGGCCCCCTTTTCCTCATCTCTCCCCATCATCACATGACAGGATCCTGGTTCATCCTTCACTTCAAGACCACACTCCAGAAATGCAACATCCCTGCAGAGAACTATTCCAGTCACTCCTTCAGGATCGGAGCAGCCACATCAGCAGCCATGCAGGGGGCGTCCTCCGCCTCCCTTCAACAACTGGGGCGCTGGTCCTCATCCGCCTATGCACCTTTCATTCGACCAGAGCAAGACACCATATTATCAGCCCAAAGATCCCTCCTTCCATGACTAAAGAGGCAACAAGCACTTCGTTGGTGGTGATCAAACTCTCCTTTTCCTCATCAATGCGCCCATGCCCGGGCTATCCACATCCACTCCCTTGCATCCCCGCTTTGCCTTAAAAAACCCCGGTCAGCCCCTCATCTCCCGACATGCCTAAATTCTCCCCCCGTCAGCCCACGACCTGACTAAAGCATACCCCAGGCGAGCTCCATGACCCCCGTTTTCACTCTCCCAGTTCCTGAAATAACTTTAAATTCCTTTGGGGGATGTCCTATCTCATACAGCACTGACGCCCCTCTCTCATAAGCAAGAGGAGCGTCACATCATGGAGTCATACGCCATACTCAAACTGTCTATTCTGATTCAATAAAGTTTGTTAAAATTATATTAAGAGTCTCTCATGATTGAAGTGTAGTCGCAGACTGAAGTTCAATCATGGAAGACCAAATAAGGCATTACTAGAGCACCCCATGCTGTCATAACCCTCAGCCCAAATGACGTCACTAAATGACGTCTCCATCTCCGACGTCACCTTCTCCATGACGTCCCAAATGACATCAGTTATGACATCATAAATGACATCATAAATGACATCAGTTATGACATCATAAATGCCCTTCTCCCAAATGACATCAGTTATGACATCATAAATGACATCAGTTATGACATCATAAATGCCCTTCTCCTGGTACTATATAAAGCCCCCATCACCACAGCTTAAATCACACTTGTGCAGTCATCACTCACCTTGTGTCAGCATCACGCATTCATCCAGCATCTCCAGAGCAAAAAGCTTCATCCCACCACCTCCCCAGATCACCACCAATGTCATGACTCCTGTTGGAAACAAATCCCCTTAGGGGGGATGTCCTATCTCATACAGCACTGACGCCCCTCTCTCATAAGCAAGAGGAGCGTCACATCATGGAGTCATACGCCATACTCAAACTGTCTATTCTGATTCAATAAAGTTTGTTAAAATTATATTAAGAGTCTCTCATGATTGAAATGAATTATATCAGTCATACTATGACAACCCATATAGTAGACGGTATGGGTACCTACTACCTAACCAAATGTTCAGACATCTTGAAGACAATATTCTGTGTAACATGTCATACAGACCAATACCCTTCTCTAATGTACTTTTAAAGTAGTGGAACTCGTCTGAACAAAATTAAAACGATATGGATATTTTGTTATAAAGAAATTGTCTATTATTTTTTGTGCTGTCACAAGTTAAGAGGGCCACAACAATAAAACTTTATAAAGATGGCCCTTGAGCGCCATAGTAAAAGGCTGTTGGTTACAAATGGTTGCAGGAAACGACGTCGGTTTCTTTGAGGGGTAGTTGACAGTGAAAAGCCACAAATCTCAAATTTTAAGGCAATTCTTTAGACAGAGCTAAATTCTTGACCGTGATGAAAAGCCTCTGTTAGAACCGCTTTGAATTGAGCAGAGGAGCTCATGTGTTTTACAGGAAGCGAAATGGTGTTGGCACATGCAGACACAACAGGGTAACAGACAGTGTGGTCCGCTCCAAAGACTTTAGTGCAATCATGGTTGAACTCAATCACTACACCAAAATCCTTCTTCTCTGACGGAAGTAGTGGGATGTGACCTTGACCTGTGATCCACTGAAGAAGCCTTGCAGGTGTGATGGGACTTGGACCGTTGGTGTCATCTGCATGCCCCTGATCTTCAGCTTTGAAGCAAATAGATTTAAGTGTTATGTGACAGTTTAAATGTCCTTTTTACTGCTTACTATTTAGTGAATTACACAAAGGTAATCTCAGCCACAAGATGACAGCTGATGCCCTGCCTGACATGAAGAAGTTTGAGAACCACTGATATAGAAACATAGGTTTTTCAGAAAACTGTTTGACTTGGAAGACATTTTTTTAATCGGCCTCAGCCCTAAATGGGTTAAAATGGAGGGTACCCTGGAAAATAATTCCCATCAAAACATTTTAGTGCAACTGCAGGTGAAACTTGGATATGTTTTTAAGACTACAAGCAATCAAATTCAATTATTAAAACACTACAATTTGACAACGGAATATGGGATTTGCAGGGAATCAGAAATGACATACCTTCTGCTTCATAAAGGAAGTCCTGAAGGGAGTCTATCATCTTCATCTCCACCTGATGCCTGTTAGTCCCTTCTTCACTCAGTTCCGGACGAATGGATGCCATGAAAAACTCTGCATTGACCTATGATGAGAGAAAGTTATAATGTAAATTATACAATCCTAATTATGTTCATTAAAAACATAGCACAAATTGTTTGACTGGAGTACACAGGTTACACAAGTGGGGGGGTTAGTATATCCCTCCAGGCCTCTAAATCTTATCCGAGGGACAGGCCATTATTTTCCCTATACACCTGCTAGCCTGGGTTCCTCAATTTTGGGGAGGCTTTCCCCAGAGAGGAGTAAAGGGAACAGCCGAGGACATCCTGGGCTCTGTCTCCCACTCTTGTGCAGAGTGGAATCCTATGGGGAGACACAAAGCCCCCCCTGGTATCATGGGCACCTGAGGAAGGAAGCTCAAAACTACATCTGCGCATCCCACAAATGCATACTTACAAATGGTCACCATTTAAAAAATGGAAATAAACAGGCTTTCCAACGGTATAAACGCTATTGCCAGGTGGCATTATTACAACAGAGAAATACTCTATAAGTTTTTGCTTACTTTTACTTCATCCCCAGGAACAAACAGGGGCTGGCAGATGTCTGGGTACTTCCTGATTAGTGAGAGAAGGCCACACAGCTTCAGGCCTTCCGTTAGCTCATCCAACATGGGCTGCAACCTCAGCACTGCATGGAGGATGATGGAACTGCAACAGTAGAAAAAATTAGCTACAAAACCACACTCTAGTATATCTTCTTATACAAACAGAAAGACTTACCGAACAATGGACTCCTTGTTTTCAAATGAGACACTTCCAGTATATCCTCGATTGTAGATTTCATCAGTGAGGTCTTGCTCTTTAATTGATTCCTCTGTCGCCGACTCAACCTGAAAATTAAATTACCACAAAGAAAATTCCTGAGCAATATTCCATGTAAACACAACAATTTAAATTGACAGGGAATGCCCCCCTTATTGTTACATAACCCAGCATTTCCATCATACAAAGGACAGGACATACCTTGTCAATTAACATCTGCGACTGTACATCTGCCACTGCGTTACGGTCGAGATCCATTGCATTCATCTGCCCACTGCAGAGGTAGCTGTAAGTCCATGGGCTTAAGAAGGCAGGGGATGGGCCACCTTGTGCCAAACTAACAGCAAAAATCTCTCCAACAGTCCTGTTTACACACATTGAGCATGAATGCATTGACTTACATTTAAGGAATAGTTTGTCCATACTTTTTATTGATTAATATGAAATTAACACACCTGAAGAAGCCATGGTCATAGTCAGTCAGTGAATATTGTGGGATCCTCCGATTTTGTGGTCCCTCAAAGAAACGTCCTTCGATTCCTGCAACCATTTCTATACCAAGAAGAAAAAGCAAGGGCGTGGCACAAGCAAAGCTCAGCAGGCCAAAAATACAATAAAGAAGAAAAGACATACTTGGATACTTGTATAGACAATTTATTTACGAAGTATAGTACATCTGCACTGAGATAGTTGAAAAACTGTACATCTTCAGAAATGAACGGGCACATGAACTGTGCCCGTTCATTTGTGAAGATGTACATTTTTTCAACTATCTCAGTGCAGATGTACTATACTTCGTAAATAAATTGTCTATACAAGTATCCAAGTAAGCTCTTTTATACCAAGAAGAATAAACAGGTGCTCAAGGGCCATCTACATAAAGTATTTTTCTATTGTATTGTTGTGTATAATAAGTATGACACTCTCTGTATAACTGATATCATTCATAAGCTGACATCTAAAACTGTTTCAATGGACTAGTATAATAGTATAAGAATCCAAACATGTTCCTTTTTGTTTTACCTGTGAGAAATTATTTTCGGAGAGCACCCGAGTCCACTCCTGCCTCCCCAAAGAAGGTAACGTACAGAGTAGCAGCTGGTGAATGCTTTTTTTGACGCTGCCATTGCAGAAGCCCCCTCTCCAGAATGCTTGTTCTGGAGATTTGGACTTTGAAGAAGTTCTCTTTGTCAACTCTTCCACTGATGGTGTCCAGTACTTCGTCAACACTGCCAGACCTCTCATAATTAAGGCATGTAAACGAGTATATGTTATAAAACATACTGTATGTATTTAGACAACATTATTTACCTTTTCATCTGCTCCTCTACACCGTCCTGGCCCACGGCAGTTGTCTGAGCATTGCTAACAACGTCCTCCCTATAAAGGTAGCTACAAGTGAGACATTGATCAAGATGATTTATGATGATTAAGAGGGAAAGAATCATAGGTATCTCAAATACCTTACTCCACACGTGCTAGCATGAATCTCCAGGATGTGCGGTGAGAACTTCATGAAGCAGATAGGACACGGAACCTTCTGAACCTGATGAAGATTAACAATTTGAAAATTAACTGCCCCAGCCCCACACAAAACGGTTAATGCAGGCATTTCACAAAACAAACATTAAGTACAATACCTCTTCAACAGAGGTCTTTGTGTCCAAAGGAGGTGCCGTCTCATGGTGCAGGGGGTTTGCTGTCACAGAAAGGATCTCGACCTCACTTTGACAAGTCTAATATGAACGGTCAAAATATATGAATACAGTCATATAAAATATATGTATTGTATTCAGTTTCACAATGGGTAAAGGGTGTCACATCCGGCTAGCTGGGTGTACTACATATCTGTTGGGCCCACACACAGAGAGACCCTCGACCCTAACAAATAAGCAGCTGGATGTAGGTTTCTATACAGCACTGAAATAATGGTGGAGCACATACGATAGCAGGGTTTTGAAGTCATATTTAATTCAGTGCTGTATAGAAATCTATATCCATATACGTATCCATATTTAGCTCAAGTGCATTCACATCATAACTATAACCCAAGTTCTGAAAAATATTGTTTGATGAACACTGAATGCTCAGAGTTGCTCACATCCTAATAGTTTTCTTTATAGTTGTCATTGGCTCTCTCTCAATGTGTGTGGGGAATGGATGATTTATCCTGATTAGAGTATAGTCACATCTAGCTGAGTCCAAATAGATTGACTCCGGCCAGTTGTGAACTTGTGACTGCTTAAAAATGTTGTGTTACCACCACTTTCTGACTTCTTCCACACTGTGTGCATGTGGTGTATTATTATTATTTATTTACATGCCATAAACAAAATAAGACAATACATGTCTGTCCCTGTCAGTCACTATAAATTAGCACAGGCTTGAAAACTTTACCAAGGGACAAAACAAATGACATAGATACAACTATTTAATGGTGACATTTACCTCATCATCATCATAGTCATCCTCTGACGAATGAGTCTCCACACACTGCTGAACATGGAGGGGCAAAATCTGCAAAGGATAAGTAACCTTGCAGGTTTTGCACTGTTCTTTAGGTGTGTGAAGGAACTCGAGTGCGTCTGGAGCTAATGGAGTCAGGTCGAACGCGTGTTGCAATGGCACTGCATAGAGGGTGTTTTTCCCTCCCCCTGTAACACTGCGAATGAGGGTCCCAGTGTATCCCTCATTGAAATCCGGCGAGATCATGATGAGTTTTCGTTTACCCTGACCACCTGTAACGCAACATTGTTAGGATTTAAGTTGTGGTTGTTGGGGCTAGTTATATTCATGGAAATGTATTACAATGGATGTTGTTACACGTTTTCCCCACCTGTAGCCTTGTAGAGATAATAGCCTCCTGTGAGTTCCGACATCTTCGGATATTCCACTTTCAGTAGTAGGGAGAACTAAAAGAATAGCATAAGGACAATGATGTCAACATACTCCCCTAGTAACTTCTGGGAACTCAGATTACTACATACTTGAAGAACAGCCTAACACTAGGATGCTTCAAATAGAAGCTGAAAAATTAGGTCAGGATTTAGAAGGCGTTTTTAGAATCGGCCTCAGGCCTAAATGGTTAATGTCTTACTGTACAAGTGTACATTACTGACTAATAAAGTAATCAATCAATCTTCATACCTCATCATGGCTCATCTCCCTGGATATATTGATATATCTTTTTCCAAGTCCTGCCTGGGCAAGCTTGCACTCCTCCTCTGGGCTTGGGGTAGTCTCTGCATTCATTTGTAATAAATACAAATAAAAGCTAAAAGGCCTCCATCTTGGAGATGCTGTGCCAGCCTTTGGAGTCTGCAACTTTCTCTTACCAAGAAAGGAACTTTTCTTGGGGAGAAAATTGAAGGATCTGCATAATAAATACATTAAAAGTTTAAAACATGATATTATAACACATTCAGATCAGATTAGGTCTTAAAATGGTAGCTCACAATGCTTGCAGCCTGATGCATTGAGAGCTTGTAGAGCTGCTATTTTCACTGAGTGTTAGCCCCAGAATAGGGATACTTAGATTCAAGTGGTTAAATAAACATAGAAAATTAAAATGAATAAAATCTCAAACCTGCTCATTTCGTTATCCAAAGGAACAGGCATGACGTTCTGAGAGAGGGCGTTTATTAGGTTCTGTGTCCTATGAGCCACGCTTGCATTATAATCAGCAGCATTCTGTCAAACAACAAAAACAATACATTAATTCTATTCCATTTGATATAGCGCCTGACATTTTACATACAGTAATAGCAATATCAACAAAATATAACATGCACTGCAGCTCTCACAGTGAAAACTCACCCAGTGTCATCCAACAAAACAAAATTAATCTGAGGTAGGTCTACTCCCAATATGTAAACATTCAGTTTAAAGTATTCAATAACCATCAGATTCAGCTGTTTTTAAGAATGGCCCATGAATGAAAGTGGCTCCATTGCAGTTACCGTACTTTACTTACTCTAAACTGGTTTGCCAATCACCAATACATGCCATAGATTGTGTAGATTAACACTAAAACAACAATGAGAGTCACAGACTCACCATTTTCATAGTGTTTACATGTTGTCACGTCTGTATAGCTGACAAATCCTCACCCAGCAGCACCTAAAGTTAACGATCTTTTAAAAGGCATCAATGCTACTGAAACTTGCATGCACTAGCTAGCACAAGTTATGCTGCTTTCAGGGGTGCAAACAGTTTTTAAATCTGTTGCACGGTTGCAGAGAAAATGGCGATTTTCCGCAATAAGTGTTAGTGTAGTTAAGTGCCATGGTCGGTTGGCACTCACTCTCACCACCCACAGCATGTACACCTCTGATAATCGAACGAATTAAATTAAATAATCTACCAGCATCTAATTTATTAAAAAACAGTTCTTACTTGCACGCTGCTGGTACCAGGAGTTGATGTTGGTCTTGTGGCGGCTGGCTTAAGCCACGAGCGGTTCATTATGTTATTAGCATTAGTTAGCATACAACAAGGGGCGCTTCAACGCAGGTCGATGACGTAACAGGGCAGGGCGGGGGGAGGGGGGCGACCTGTCACTCAGTTATTCCACGCCCCTCTCGGTTGAGGGCACCGCCCCCACAGCCCTTTTCCCACATGCGCTTTGTACCGCAAAATGACCGGAACGTGGTCTAATGCATGTATGTGAGAAAGGCGCCGTGCCGGTATAAGCGCGACCCCGTCGTCCCCGACATTTCACCACTTTCGACCCAGTCAGAAGAGCGGTATGAGCTTTAGTGGATACTAGTGAGAAACGGGTGCAGTCATTTTCCGCGACACTCTCATGGGCGAGGTGTACACACGTTGCTTAATGTTCCAGCGGGCATAATCTAATCATTCGCGCACATTAAAGCAAACTGGCGAAATGATCTTGTGATAATAAGAGCAGTAGCCTATGTCAGCTTTATGTGTGGGTGTGCTGATTTTCCCCTCTCCTCTCTGCTCGCTCTCTGGCCACAGTCCGTCCTCCTCCTTAAGTCACAGCCCGACAGGGACTAAGCAAATGCATGAAGCGAATTGTGGAAGTATTTTGCTTACGTTGCCGACAGCGAAGGCAAGCCCGGACACATCAAACGAAGCCAGTCTGTAAAAACTGCTTCAACGCGACGCAGGTGAACGGAGCAAACTTATTTCACCATTCGGAGTTTTGCCGACACGTCACTCCCCACTCGCTCTGCAGTGCCGCCCCCCCCCCCCCCCCCGGGTCCATGTGTGTTTGTTGTTTTTTTCTGACTGGCCTCAGTGGTCTGCAGCACAGACCCCAGGCCACTCTCCTCCGCCCCCCGCACCCCACCCCACCCCCCAACATACCGGCTATTTGACGACTAGATTCTCACTTGCGAACGCTGAGGTGTGAAGGGAAATTCAGGGAAATGTCCGATATTGACTTACAGGTAATTTTCCAGTACGCATGTGGGAAAAGGGCTCACGTCAGATCGAGGCAAATGAAACTTGAAAGTTTTTCGTCACCGAAAATGGAGAAACTTAGAAGCGAAAAAAAACAAACATCTGAAACCGAAAAAATATGATTTGAATCTGTAAAAAAAAGATCTGAATGAAAAAAATAAAAGATCTGAATGGAAAAAAAAATCTGAAACTGAAAAAATAAAATAATACTCAAAAAAAATTTAACTGAAAAAAACTTTTGAATACATTTTGGTATTTTTCAAGTTCAAGATAAAAATAAGAGACTTTCAGGTAACATTTTTATTTTTCAACATCATTGTATTGACTTTCAGGTTCAAGTTTATGTTTTTCACTTCTGTTAAATTATCAAGACCTTTGGCCTGATTCTGAGCCCATAAATCAAGGCCCAAAATCGAATTAAAACTAATTTAAAATGAACAATGCTTGCTGGCTCACGTGGGGCTACCTGCCGACTCAAATCCAAGTGTCTCTCCAACTTGCAATGCGCGAAAAAGCAGTGAAAACCCATGCGTAATATGAACATACATAACAAAGTGCCGACCCATCAAATAGGTAAGCTAATGTAGACATGGCTGTCTGACCCGTGCCCCCTGAAACGATGGAGGATTCAACCTTTCAAATATGAATTTTAAATAGGCTATAGGCCTACCGATAATCATATAGCCTACTGTAAATATGGCTGGCAGCTATAAATAAAAAAAGGTAGGTTAGTTTTTGTGTGTGCCTTATTTAGCCTATTTTATGTTTAAGAGAAATATAGCCATTGTTAACGAGATGTCCATTATTTCAAAATGCCGTGATGTCTGCATCAAATAGCCTGACATTGCAGAAACAACACACAACTTGATTTAAAAACGAAAATTAGTTTGTTCTGATTTTATTACAAATATTCCAACACTTTATTTTAACTTCTGTGTTGACATATTAACAGTATCATCTGAGAAAGGTTTGTCGGCAGTGCACTCATCTCAACAAGCCATGCGCTTGGCCTGCAGTGAGCATTGTCGCGTTTTGATCTGCTGGTTATAAGCGTGGTTGACACAGCCGAATTTAACGCGGCGGCAATCCGGAAATTAGGCTATAGGCAACAAAATAAATTGATTAAGAATTGAGGAGCAGAGGCCTATTCATATTACACAGGCTAGGATTGTGCATTGCAAGTTGGAGACACACTTGGATATGGAGTCGGCAGGCAGCTCCACACAGGTGCGCAGCAAGATGAAAGCCTGTATCTGCCCGTCAGCACAATTTTGATATAGGCCTCTATTGAATGGCTAGAATTCCTCATATAGACCTATAGCTCACTTTGCAACATGGGAATAATATTTGCTTTTATGGAAGAAAAATGTAAGTATAGCCTACGAAAGCACTTGGTGTTTGAGACCACATGTGATCATAGCCTACTTACCATTCCTTAAGTGGCAAATCAACTCCTCTCCTTAATAACGGCAATAAGAATAATTTATGCTGTATGCACGGGCGGCGGATGCGTTTGGACACACGTGAATCCAAATGTCTTCATATTGCACAACGCACGGCCCGACGTTTGCATTTGGTTGTACAAGATCATCTGTGAATGATCAATCTCAAGATTATGGCAATTTAAGTTAAATACACATGGCATTGCATCAATATACAGTAGTTGCAACACTTCAGAAACTCAGGATATAGCCCACCACTGACTGAGTCGGAGAATGGGATATGTACAGTATAGGCTACACTGTGGGCGGTGCTCTCCTAACTTGTTTTGATTTTTCAGTTTGTTGGCAGCCTGGAGGTGGGGGTGGCTTCCCTGGGTGTCTGGGGCTGGCAAAGGGGCTCTTAGCCTGGGTATGGTGGCTGGCCTGGGTGTCTCTAGGCCCATAGACTTTTAGCCTCTCTGGTCTTAAGACATGTTAACTTGTGCCCCTGGGAATCCAAATAGACCAGCCTGTCTGGTCTTTGGAGATATTGCTCCAGGGGCAATGATAATGTACATTTCAATTGTATTCTCGTTACAGTATTTCAACTTTATTCACGAAATTTCTACTTTATTCTCAACATTTCGACTTTATTCTTGAAATGGAAACTATTTTTTTCCCCTCCTGTCATTGGAAAAAAAAATCCCTCTTTAATTTTTATTTTTCATCATGCATGGCCCTAAAACTCCATCGTAGTCACAATCAATTTGATGTTTTTATTCAATCAGAAATACATATTATCTAATAAAATAGTCACACTGTAAAAAAAAAAAAAAAAATCCGTGGCAGCCGACATCTAAATAAAGGCTATTTCTCACCAATGTCTGTGATCCACAGCTGATTTTAGGATGTATCCAACGTTCACAATCACATTCCTGTATCTGAATGCAGCAGGCTCGTGTTTGCTGCTATAGCGAAATTATATGAAGTGACATAAAAAAACGAGTTGAAACGTTTATTTCAAGCTGCAGGAATGCAGGAAACTCGGAGAAATATGGACTTGAAAATCAATTTCGGAGTGGGGGGGTTTCGGAGTGGGGGGGTTAAATCAATTTCAATTTCGGAGTGGGGGGGTTTCGGAATGGGGGTGTTTCTGAGTGGGGGGGTGTCGGAATGGTGGTGTTTCGGAATGGAAGGCGGTCCCCAACCACAACAGCTACTCCTTAAATGTCTTGAGGTCACCTGGGTTATGGCACAGAAATTTGAGTGTGCTACCAGAGCACAAAGTTCATGTGCTGACTGGCATCGCCTAAGGAGGCCTAGACTGACTGCCTCACGTTTCAGGGAGATCTGTCAAGTTAGAGAGAACTCTGAGGAAGGTCTGGCTAACCGGATACTGCAAGGGACCCGTCAGACGGCAGCTATGAAGAGGGGGGTCGAAATGGAAGCAGATGCTATCTGGGAGTATTGCCAGCTGAAGAGAGTCAACCACTACCCCTGTGGATTTGTAATCCACCCCAATGCTCCTTGGCTGGGGGCATCTCCAGATGGGTTGATCTTTGACCCTTCAGAGCCATGTCAGTTTGGTCTGATTGAGATGAAGTGCCCAAACGTTAAGAGCTATGTTGACTGCCTGTATCTCAAAATGAATTTGGGGAAATTGGAGCTAAAACAAACGCATGCTTACTACTCACAAGTGCAGGGGCAGATGCTAATAACTGGAATGGATTGGTGTGATTTTGTGGTTTCAGCTGAAGAAGACATACTAATTCAACGAATATACAGGGACAGTGATATGTTGGAGGTGATCAGAGAGAAAGTAGACAGGTTTTATTTCCATGTCTACATGCAGAAATGCCTGTAAGGTTTCAAGATTGAGACATCAAATATTGTACACTATGCAAATCAAATGTGTTGAGCATCAATCATCTTACTTTCACTATTAATGGGAAATGCTTTCATGATTAATAACACTGCCTTCCCACCATGTTAACACAATAAAAGTGTAAATTGGCTGAGTGACTCCTGTTTTTATTTTAATACAGTTAACCAAAGTTCACAATTTTAACAATTATAGCTGTATGGGGCAGTTCACAAAAAATAAAATCCCCCTTAACCAGAATGCTATCCATCCCGATTATTTTGATGTAATTTGCTTCGTTTTTCTGATAAAAACTGACAAATTGACAAGTTTTTTTTTAATTGTTTGAGTGAAATCAGATAGGCAAATCACACCAAAATTATCTGGATGGATAGACAACACTCCTGGTATCCAGGTAAGGGCAAAAAAGTTTCAGAATGTTGTGGGAATTTACCCTTTTTGACAACTGTACAACTTAACAATGACCACTGTAACTTAATATGATTGTGATTGTATTATCTTGCACCTTTAAATTGTCAAACACTCAAAATACATTTTTATCAGACAATTTATTTACCAATTAAAACTACAAGGAATTTAGCTGCTGTCGGGTGGAAAAGTGTACATTGAACACTGAATAGTTCATATCAAGTTCCTCAGAGGAGGTAGTTATGGCTACAATTTTCAATTTTCACATCTCCATTTCTTGACCAGGGGTCCATTTTGGTAATTTGAGAGGAGACATGCGACTGTGAATATTTGATTTATGCTCCCTGATATAGAGAGAGGGATAGTGGTATCAAAGAGTTTGTTCTCTTTTACTCTTCTGATCAACCTCTCCACGTGGACTCTCAAACGGGCAATGGACTGCGTCTTCAGAACATCCACCTCTGGCATTTGGGTCCTCTTGGAGAGGAAGGCAGGACGATGAACACTCCCAGGAACAAAGGTCATCCACCAAGAATCCCTTGTCAACCATGACGGCCATGTCAGGTGTTAAGAGTGATGTAATACCTGACTGACGAAACACCTCCTTGTCACTCATGGAACCCTCAAAGAGTGGTGACACAAAAGTCAGGGCTCCATGAGGGGACATGCCCACCATGGCCTTGAAGGTGCAGTGGGACTTGTAGGTGGAGAAGACTTCACTCTGAAGGAGGAGGGATGAAGGTGTTTGACACCATAGCTCTGTGCAATCAAGGACTATGTGTGTGTTGCTATAGCTGCCGTCAAAATCACGTGGCCTTGTGGCCTTCCAACACGTTCTCACTCCGAGCACGTAGCATATTGACGCTTTGTCCCGTCCCTTATGCGCCACTTGTTACTAACATGGTACCCTTGAGCGACCCATGAAACGACTTGGGCTTTCCGACTAAACTCAATGCAAACCCATAGAAGTCATCTTTGACGCTTATGGCAACTGCTCCCCCATCAGCCTAACTGCTCGCCCATTAGTCAACTGCTATATGTAGTTTGATATATGATATCAAACTACATCACTCCTCTATTGAACACTATCAACTACACATGACCAGCAGCTAAATACACTCTGTAGCTGTATATGATATCAGACTACATCACTCCTCTACTGAACACTATCAACTACACATGACCAGCAGCTAAATACACTCTGTAGCTGTATATGATATCAAACTATACATCACTCCTCTACTGAACACTATCAACTACACATGACCAGCAGCTAAATACACTCTGTAGCTGTATATGATATCAAACTACATCACTCCTCTACTGAACACTATCAACTACACATGACCAGCAGCTAAATACACTCTGTAGCTGTATGATATCAAACTACATCACTCCTCTACTGAACACTATCAACTACACATGACCAGCAGCTAAATACACTCTGTAGCTGTATATGATATCAAACTACATCACTCCTCTACTGAACACTATCAACTACACATGACCAGCAGCTAAATACACTCTGTAGCTGTATCAAACCACATCACTCCTCTACTGAACACTATCAACTACACATGACCAGCAGCTAAATACACTCTGTAGCTATAAAACTACATCACTTCTCTACTGAACACTATCAACTACACATGACCAGCAGCTAAATACACCCTGTAGCTGTATGATATCAAACTACATCACTCCTCTACTGAACACTATCAACTACACATGACCAGCAGCTAAATACACTCTGTAGCTGTATATGATATCAAACTACATCACTCCTCTACTGAACACTATCAACTACACATGACCAGCAGCTAAATACACTCTGTAGCTGTATGATATCAAACTACATCACTCCTCTACTGAACACTATCAACTACACATCACTGTTTATAAAACCATGTTGTATTATCTCATGAGAATCATGTCTATTCTTTATCAGAATCACAATCAGAATCACTTTTATTGCCACAGTATGCAAGTTACAATACGAGGAATTTGTCTTAGTGTCTGTATGCAGCGTAGCGGTTACATCAATATACAGAGATAAGAAGTAGGAAGATAACTAAGACAATCGCAAAGTTGCAAGTGCAATCAAATCAAATCAAATCGAGTCAATATATAGAATATGTACATGAGTGGTGAAGAGTGTTCTGTGGATGATAAATATGAATTTACGTTGGATTTACATGAATTTACAGTCGGAGTTAAATAAGAGTTTACTTTGAATGTACATGAAATTTACAGGCTAAGTTAAATAGAGAGCCGCAGAAACGAGTCCGGAAATCATCGATGCTAACAGTCCTGGTTCTTCACTGTTTTCGCCTATGGGAGTTTTGAATGGGTTTTTGGCGCGATGCTTCTAATAATCTCTCTGGGCAACGCTGGCTTAATCAAACGCGAACCAGTGTTTAGTAATATCATCTTCACACACGAGGACCACTTTTATGAGTTTTGAAGCTTTTACGTGCCGTTAAAAGAGCGGCTAGCTAGCAAACGGCTAAATGAGACTACACTGTTGAGTCGATGGAGATATATACGTCAATAACGTCACCACTTCAAAGGGCGAGCACGGAAATTCTCTTTCCCTCACCTGGTTCAGCCCCGTTCAGCCCGGGGTAATCAGTGCACACATCAACAACAGTTCAGGTTGAGTGCTGACGTGACGTGGAAGCCTATCCGACAGTGTGTAGTTCTGGATTAGCTTAGCTCGAGCTTTTTACTTCTAGGGCTCGCATTTACACTACAAAACTCATGAAAGTGGTCCTCATGTGTGAAGATTATCCGACGGAACTCTGGTTCGCGTTTGATTAATCTTGCGTTGCCCAGAGACCGTATTTGAAGCATTGCGGCAAAAACCCATTCAAAAATCCCATAGACAGAAACAGTGAAGAACCAGGAAGTCCGGGACTTCCGCGTTCTGACTACAAAAATACGCCATCCCTGCGGCTCTCTATAGGATTAATGTGCAGGGAATTTACATTAATTTACAGTCCCAGTTAGACAGGCATTAAATTAGATACAGTATGAGTTCCAGTTTTATGGGGGTCTTGTGGCGGGTGGTTCTGGTCTTGGCAGACCTCAGTCTCTTGCCGTGGGGGAGTTATTAAGCCAATCGAATCAATAAAAGCAAGTCGATATTGTTTCATTCTATCTTGTATCTATAGAAAGGACGATTAAAGCTCTTTAGTGGCTTACACTATTATTTATTAATCAAGTCTTCAGATGAACATGCTCAGACTGATAATAGCAAAACATACACCATTCCCTGTTCCTGGTGTAACACACAAAACTGTCCGTGTGGAAACTAGTATCCTATACACAGATACAATCATATTGTAACATCCTTTTTCTTTTCTTTTTGAAGTGACCTGTTAACAATAACCATAACCAAATCAGTTACTGAATATTATAAACAGAATGTTTTCCATATTAACTTAGAAAATAAAATATAATCTCAGTGGCACTTATCTCTGCTGTAGTAGTCAACAATCTGTTACTGTTGTAAATTAAACATTCTAGTGGCATTTCAAACAATAGCCTACTATTACTGTAATCAACAATCACTGTAACACCAAAACATTTCCGAACACATTTATTTTTTTTTTTTATTTTTTTTATTTTAAGGTTTTCATGTAGACAAAAAAACAACAACACATAATGCAACTCATTCCCATTAAAGACAAAAAAGAAAAAGCAGTAATAGAAATTACTAGAAAGAAAAGGAAAATAAAAAAAATAATAATAATGTTTCATGAAGTACGGTGAGATATCTCAACCAAGTTTTTTTTTTTTTTTTTTTTTTTTTTAAGGTGTTATTGACCTAATGTATAGTGGAACCAGTTCAAAAGTCATAGCAAGTTCATTGCACATTTCAATCCGTTCTTCCCAACCTGTCAATATTTTTTCTTTTCCTCCAGCAGATCAGATCATCTGGTCCGCTGGGTGGCGGAAGTTATATATGGCCAGACCGTGGGCCACTACCTGAGGCTTCGTCAGTGGAAACCCATGACTGGCAGAGTACAAACAGTACTCCACCAGGGAATATTCATCTTCAGGGGTGAGAAGTGGCCTCTGACCATAGACACAATCAGAGGCCACCCTTCCACTGACTCGGTCACACAGGGTGGACTTTGGGACCCCAAACCTCTTGGCTGCCTGCCCGCACGAGAGCCTGCCTGCTGCCACCTCATCCATGGCCTGTTGCATGGCCTCCGGGGCCCACTTCCTCCTCTTCCTGTCCTCCTTCTTCCTCTTCGCGACTACTCGCATGTTTGGCATCTGTAAATTGATATAATTTTTTTAAACTTCTATAAATTGCCATATATATTTTCCATTACATTGCATTTATCAGATGTATATTTACCTTAAACCAGTGCAACATTTAAATTTCTATATCAATTTTTTTTTTTTTACATTTTTTTTTTAAAATATCTTGATGTTCCTGTAAAAACCCACACCCACACGGGGTCCGGGCGCTAGTCCGACCTCCCGCTGGTTCGACCTCTCTCTATTCCGACCTCTCTCTATTCCGACCTCTCACTAGTCCGACCTACGCTGCCATAAATTCGGCTCTGTCAACCAAGCTTTAATCACATGTAAATCAATGCCATGGGAAGCGCACACAAACAGCCGCAATAGGCGCTGTTTCGCACAACACCCACAGCATGCACACACCTGTGTACACACACACACACACACACGCGCGCACACACGCGCACACACGCGCGCGCGCGCACACACGCACACGCACACACACACACACAACTCAGCCCAACTCAACTCAGCCAGCTGACATGTACCTTTTGAGTGAACTCTGTCCCGAAAAATAAAAAACAATAAAAGAAAGCCACCCCCATGTTCTATTATTATTATTATTATTATTATTATTATTATTATTATTATTATTATTATTATTATATTTATGTTTTTATTGTTATTATGATTCTTATTATTGTTTATTATGTCGCGGGTCCACGTGTGTGTGTGTGTGTGTGTGTGTGTGTGTGTGTGTGGTTAATAACAATCTGTATGTACATTGCTCGCCATGACCGTGACATTGTGTTGGATGCAATAGCCTACAACAGATTTGACCATCTAGTGGAGCAATATATAATCATCCAAGAATGTTAGAATGGTCCAATTATACTTGCAATGCCTTTGCCTGCATCCCGAAATCCGATGTTGTTTGTTGACAACCGTCACTAGACAGCACCCTGCGAACTCATACACAGCGCAAGTGTGTATGCACCTCTCCATGGCACGGAGATCTTATTACGCACACGTTCGGTTTACATCAATCATGGCAGCAAATCCAGACAAGATTGCACGTTTCCTTTGTGTAGATAGCTAACATCTGTATATTGCTGCATGTTCTTGTCTGCATGTTGCATTTGGATTCAACCTAATGTCTACATGTTATGTGTATTGATCTTCAAATTGCGGGGCATTCTGTGCGCAAAATGTGCTCGAGTTGAATGTGCCTTTATAGCCTATACGAGTGGAGGCATAACGTTAGATTACGTGGACAGCTGTGGAGTGGAGAGAGAGAAGGCAGATCATCAGCACCTCGGACAGCGACGGGACAGCCTCCGCGCAGGTCGCACCACGGCGAAAGAATCCTAAAGCACAATACAATGCTTAAAAACAGCTTTTTGGCAAGTCTAAAAATGATTACGGTAGACTTCTGGGTCTAAGGTGACGACATTGTGTAACTGGCCAAAGCACATAATTTACTTTAATTTACATTACATTTCATGTCTTGCAAAGTTCCAGTGAAAATGTGAAATAAATACATAATTTAGCTTTGAACCATGCAATAGTCTTTCTTGTGTTACAACTTTTCAGGGACTATGGGGATGTTTGATACAGCCGGTGCCGTGCAACTTTGTCATTTTGTTTATGCTGAAGTCACGTTGCTTTTCATGTTGTTGTTTGAGGGACTCAGCAGCAGGGGGAGAGGCCGTGTCTGATTTTAGCAATATTATGGAGGTGATGATGAAACTGACATGGGGATCGAAATAAAATAATAGCCTAAATGAATAGAAATTAAACAAAATTAACTAATTAACTAAATGACAAGAAAATAAAAGCATTGTAAAAGGAAGATGAATGAATAGACAATACATAACACTGCAGGCTATAAAGTTTGACTGACTGCACGTCTCATCTCTGGCTTGTTGCAGGTAGGCAACTTCTTCATTTAGATTATCTTTCAAGTTATTTAATTTCACGTTCTTGGAGGCAAAGAGACATTTAATGTAGGCCCGCCAGTGTTTTTCTTTAGGCATTAAACGGGAATATATGACAAACTCAGTTCTCAAAGTTTGTGGGGAGTTCATTCACTATAATAAAATATGTTTGTTGGACGATAATAGCTTTTGTTTTTTGTGTTTTATTGTTTAATCTTAATGGGTCTGCAAACCCGAACTGAATTAATTAATTAAAGAAGGAGCAGTGTGCCTGCAGCTCGCTCCCTTTAGACCGCAGTGAATAGTTAGAAAATTATTTGGAAATCAAAAAATGATTTAAAATTAAAATTTTGTTTGCTAAAAAATTATACAATAATATGTTATGTATTTAAGAAATGATTAATCTATCTTTTTTCAATAGGCTACATTTTGACTGGGCCGATAAATATTCTATAAAGCCAGAATTCTGGAATGTCGCCAGCTCAATTGGCCGGCCAGAAAAAATGCTAGCGGAATCCCTGCTCGGGGGTATGTGTGCAGGATGAGGCAGTCTTTCAGTCCTGTACATAGTTCTCTCTCTAGCTCTTCTACATTTACCGTGAATTCTCAACGAATCTGTTCATGTCACCATTAGCGGCTATCGGTGCTTGGATGCACGCAGCCGAAAATGATTGATCTACATTTCAGCACTCCTGCTGATGGACAGCGACAGCTGGGAAAGGATGTTCTCGAGTGGAGGAGAGATGCGGCCTGTCTGTGGAACATTGGGTGGTCGAGGGTATAGGTCGGAATAGAGAGAGGTCGGAATAGAGAGAGGTCGGAATAGAGAGAGGTCGAACCAGCGGGAGGTCGGAACAGCGACATGGAACCCACCCACACCCACACATCTTATCAAACTCTTACTTTCTCTGTGGCCGGGTCTGTCTCCTGTTTTCTTTTTCTTTTTCTCTGTCTTACTTTAGAAGAAAAACCAGACACAACACAAAGTTGAATGTAAAATCTATCCAGTTTATCTTTCACCTTTTCTGATCAGACTTTGCCCGGCTGCAATAGAGAGACAGACTCTCTCACTCACTCCCACTCACTCACACACACACACACACAGACACACACACACACACACACACACACACACACACACACACACACACACACACACACACACACACACACACACACACACACACACACACACACACACACACACACGTTATTTTCATTTTTAATCAACACTTTTTAAAAGCTTTTGTCACTTTTTAAAAGCTTTTGTATTTTTGGTTGCAGATATCAGAAAATTAATGCATTTGAGACAGATGGCTCTTTGGTGAAGTCATTCTCACAGGCCACGGCAATTCGACTATGCATCATTCACTTTCATTGTTTAGACAAAGCTAGCGTTAGCTAGCTAGCAAGCTAGCAACTTTATTAAGTGCCAAAATAGAAGTGGTAAAGATCAGTAACTCTCGTCGCCCAAGCACGTCTTATGGCTTTCTGTCATCAAAGTCACTTTCCTAAAGTAATTTGACATGTTACCATGCACATATTCATATGAAATTCCACATATTGACACATATAGATGTATAAATTCGTTCCACTTACACAAAGCGGCGATCCGGCTGAAATGCGCGCTCAAGTACCGGAAACCACCTCGAGAGACCTCTGACCCGGACGTGACGAAACAGGCAAAGGGGTGTGCGATGCAGGACACGGTTACGCTACATCTATATTGACAGACAGAGACACACACACACACACACACACACACACACACACACACACACACACGTGCGCGCGCGCAAACACACACATACACACACACACACACACACACACACACACCAAAAGTCACGGGGGTTTACGAGCAGCACTTGATACGCCATGTTGCGTTTAAACTGCCGGAAATAGAAAGAAGAAGAAGAAGAAGAAGAAGAGCAGCACTTGAAGGCAGCAGCACAACTGCAGCGGGAAAGCGGCTGTTCTGGTCACGTGACGTGAGCAGAGCATCCAACATGGCGGCGAGCAGGAGCGCTTAGCAACAAGGTCCCTGCAGCACGAGAGAGAAGACACATTAACCGACGGTTTTAGGATTGTAGTGAAACTCCCGGTAAGTACGGACGGCTTTCACACTGTTAACGCATCACAGACAATACTGGTGCTGTTGTTCATTCTAAAGCCGTACTTACAGCTGGACAATAGCAGCTAGCCTTTAGCTCGTTTGCTAACGTTTAGCATGGCTGTATTTGTAAACACAGTGAGTGAAACATGCGTGTGGAAATCAAACTAGACGAGAGAGTTTTCTCTGAGCTGGAGGGTAAAAGCGCTGTTCACACAGAGTTTAATCTGCCCATGGCACACCAATCAAACATTCTCCAACAAACACCAACAAACACCAACAGACAATTGTCTGTGAATGTTGGCAGATGTTGGAGATTGTTTGAAAGCATGGCACACCGACCAAACATATTCAGCACAACAGTTGTTCTAATTTCAGCCAAATGGTGGCGGTAATGCAACAATAACTATGCCAACTGCCGTAAAACACCAAAGAAGAAGAAGCTGACCAAATATAACTTACGTGTTTACTTCACTTACACTGCTGATGCTGACAATAGTGCTGCACGATTTGGGGGAAAGGTGCGATTAGCGATTATGGTGGCCTGGACAATATCGCGATTTGCGATTGTGATATAATAAACAAGAGGTATCTAGGGATGTGCCGGCATGAGTTTTTGACGGTATGATAACCTTGGACAAAAATACCACGGTTTCACGTATCACAGACTAAAATACATGAAATATGTTACAATTTAAAATATATCAAAACTAAATAAATAAAACAATTTGAAATAAAATTATCTTTACAAAAAAATAAAACATTTTGAGACATTTGCCTGTCCCAAACATGTAAAAAAGAAACACCAGAAAAATAGAAACTGCACTGTAGGCACAGGCAGCACATAGAAGATGGCTCAGACTGGCAAAGTTAGTTATATGTCTGTCGAGTAATACAATGATACACCCAGTTTATTTATTTTGTAGTGACAGATGGCCTTAAACGCCACACTCACGTGACGCTTCTTGAGAGAGTGGTGAGGTATAAACGTGCATCTTTCTGCAGACTTTTTCGAGGGACCATGAAGGCGTCATGTGACAGGCAATGCTAGTTGAAGCCTGGAGGTGCTGCTGATGGCAGCTGCCTGCGACAGTGTTTTGTTATCAACCTTGTTAATCTCGCTATATTCTTCATCACAGCGGGTCATTACCCACTGTGCACTTAATTGTGCACTAGTTCTGCATAAGCACCTGCAGCTCTCTCCTTATTTTACTGACATTCTCACTGATCACACGGCTGTTTACATGCGTTTCTGAACGGCAAGCTAGTTATTAGCATAGCTCGCTGTTAGCGATCATGGGTGTTCTCTCTCTCCCTCTCGGTAAGATGTAACTTTGCTGCGCATAACATTACTTATTTGCGGGAGTGCATGGGACAAGCCTCCCGCTAGTGTTGATGCCCAGTGTGATGGCACATGGCAGAGAAACGTGTGTTTGCTGCGTCGCGTGTAACGTTAGTTTAGAGGAGGCTCTGACCAAACTGACCAGAGAACCACGAACAGCGAACACCGAACAAGCACGGATTGAACATGTTGAATCCGGGCGAACATCACCGAACATCGCCGAACACGAACAGACAAGGACAGACAGCTATGGCACACCAAACGAACATTTGTCTTTGTTCGTGTTTGTTCGTGTTTGTGTTTGTTTGAGAATGTTCATTTGGTGTGCCATGGGCTTGAGGAAGTAGAAACTACAAAACGCTTCTTCATCTATTTTAATTTCACCTTTATGAGACATTAGCTGAGAGAAGAAAACACGCCTTGTTTTCAATGGAGAGCTCAGCTAGCCAAGAAAGCAGCATCAAGACTAGCTAGAGTCTAGGTAGTTAGTTAGCTAGCTAGTCTAGCTGCTAGACTAAGACTAGCTAGAGTCTAGCTAGTTAGTTAGCTAGTCTAGCTGCTAGACTAAGACTAGCTAGAGTCTAGCTAGTTAGTTAGTTAGCTAGCTAGTCTAGCTGCTAGACTAAGACTAGCTAGAGTCTAGCTAGTTAGTTAGTTAGCTAGCTAGTCTAGCTGCTAGACTAAGACTAGCTATACCAGCGTCCTGGAAAGGGCTACATCAAGACAATGCTCCATTCGCAGACAAACAGTGACTTATACATAAAGTCTGAATACAGTGAAAGTAAAGAGCCGTGTGAAACAATGTAGCCTATGAATATTCTTCTTGTTGTTCTTAACTCATTCTCTGCCAGGGTCATTTCGGTCTGTGTGCTCCCAGTGCCAGGATTTTGAGCATATTTCCTGATCTTCCAGGACCCACAGAATATTCTGTGCTAGGAATAAAATTACACAACATATCTCACAATAAAGCAGAGACTCTCTTCTTACCCCTTGTAAAAAACTGAAACTCTACCATGTTTCCTTGTTTAGTTACAAGCAGTGGAAGTTAGCTTGTTTTCACTAAAAATGCCCTCCTTGGGAGAGAAATAGGAGAAAAAGAGGTTTTTAGTGAAGGACACCGTTTCAAGCAGAACTCTCTTTTGAGCCTTTTATTTTTTGCCTCAGTGACACATCAGACATATACAGTATTTGTTTTCCCAAATAAATAAATAAAAAATAAAAAATAAGAGAATGTATTTGAGGGAGCTGTGTCGGTCCATCCCGCCCAGAGAGAGAGAGAGAGAGAGAGTCTGGCCCCTGGGGTTTCTTGACAGATGAGGCTTGGCCGCAGCCTCCTTGCTACAGTATTGTCAGTAAAATGGAAGAACCTCAGAATAAGTTGGAACCTATTTCGAGACATGGTCTTTCCGAAATAGGTGGTGTAGGACTACACACAGGACTGGGACTAGGACTGGACTGCGCCTCCATCGACTCAGAGTCTGAAAACACAAAATATCAAAGTATGATAAATATGTGCACAAAATCAAATAAATAATTTACTTTTACAGTTGCCATGTGGATTTTTAGCTTAGCTTGATAAAAGCATAAACAAATGGAACGAACCCTTATGTGGTCACACTCACACACTCTCTCTCTCTCTCTCACACACACACACAAACACACACACACACACACACACACACACACACACAGGAATAACGAGTGCTGTAACGTTACCTGCTGTCACGTTACCTCTCATAACTAACGTTAGCACAGAAGATCACACAATAGCTACGTTAGTGCTGTAAACTTTGAAATGTTTATGTGACACAGACGGCTGTGTGTGATCATTTCATCTCAAACGCGATACAAAAAATAGGCTACTTTTTACCATCGTCATCGCTCTCTCCAAGTGGCATGCACCCATTTCTCCTCCTCCGATTCATCTGTCTCAGACGGATCAGAACGCTGTGAAGGGGAGCCTTCGTCGCCCTGGCGCTCCGTCGTGGAGCAACAACAAAAACGCCGGCGTCTTCCTCGCCATCGTCGCCATCCGAGAACTCTGGGTTGGACTCTGTTTCGACCACAGGCTCCACCCATAAATACTAAACTAGCGGGTTCCTTTTATCAGTTTGACTTGAAACAATGTCACAGGCTGGGAAAGTGTCTGATGTAATGTAAACACCCAAAACATGAAAGTACGTCCGAGTACGTCTTTGGCACAGAACGCCATTGTTAAAAGTACGTCCGGGTACGTCTTTGGCAGAGAATGAGTTAATATCAAAATACAATGAAAATCACAAATTGAGAGAGAATAAAGATGCATATTATCCACAAAGAAAATAGTTCAATATGAAACCTGTTGGTATCTGGAGAGTTTCTTCTTGAGTCTGCAGCCACTGTCTACCAGATCACATTCAGGAGTTTTAGACTGGCATAAATCAGTGTAACATGTATTTAAATGTGGATAAGTTTGAATGAAAATCTATTCGGTTTGGCCTTCAGTTTACGCTCAAATCTAAACTGGAGATGATTTCATTGTCAATGAGCTGTGGAAATTAAATAACTAAGTTCATACTTAACACATTCACTGCCAGTCGTTTTTTTTTTACTGTAGGTAGGTTCTGCCAAAGTTTTTTTTTGAGGATTCTGGCTCATTTTACAAGGATTATTTTCTGCTTGGACTTTGTGAACACAAAATATCTCAAAAGTACTAATAGAATGTGTGCTTTCTCTGTCTAAAAGAGTTAGTTTGTAGAGTTAGTAGTTATGTAGATATTAGCCGTTGAGTACAGCATGGTTTCAGCGTCTGAGACTGAAAGCTGAGATAATCGCAGTTTTGTGAAATTCAATCAAACAGGCAGAACAGTCACTTTAACCATTTATTTTTGGCATCAGTGAGACATCAGACATCTAAACAATATAGTTCTGAACCCCCTCTCCTTCAAACTCCTCCCTCCGTGGGCGTGTCTCTGGTGGCTTTCAGCAGCGTTTGTCACAAGCGAGTTTTCTGCTGCTGCTGCTGCTGCTGCTGCTGCTGCGAGTTTGAGCAGCCTCCCTCCCTGGCGGCCCCCTCGTCGGCGAGTCTGGATGGGGCTGCTCGTTTCTTGGGTTTTCGGTTGAGAGCTTTGATGAAGCTTTGTGCGATTGTAGGCTTTATGCTGCGTGTTTCAAAGTGTGTTTTGCACCCAGTCTATTTTTGGAACCCCCCACCGTTGTGCGCCCGTGTGCACCAGCGCGAAAGCGTTTTTGCCTACAGTATGAGAATGAGGCTCGTTCGTTTTCGGTTGTGAGCTCAGCTGGAATGAAGCTGCTTGCGATTCTGGGCTTTCTGCTGGTGTTTCAAAGGTGTTTCAAAGTGTGTTGCACTCATAATCTATTATGCAAATTTGCAATCCCCCACCGCCAGCTCCCAAGCGTGAAAGCGAAAGCGTTTTCGCCAATCCATTTTCATGAGAATGGCTCCTTCATGCTGCTTTTTGCTTGGCTTCCTCTAGTCTGGAGAGCACTGTCGCCACTTAGTGGGTCGGTGGAATGGGTTGTACACGTTCGGTGGCTCCCATATTTATATAGGAGATGTAAAAGGCTTAGATGCACGTCCCACCGTCAAAAATTTTTTTTTTGGCAGTCAACCGTTGGATTTTTTTTGACGTATCAACTCGTCATTGGCAGTGAACGTGTTAAAAAAGAAAATCTTTGTTTACTAGGGGTGTGTGTGTGGGGGGGGGATCGATAGGCTACAGCAGTGGTTCCCAACCTTTTTTGTCTTATGTGCCCCTTGAGCTGTTTTTCCATGACAATAGTACCCCTCACTCATGCGTGTTGATGATTACATACAAGTAAATCTATACAAAATATGTTTCACTGAACTGCCGGTGTTTGGGCTTTTTAGTTGTTTTTTTGCCATTATCAGTAGCAGAACAGTGTAGCAGTTGACACTTGCCAGCAGAACTAGTTGCGGCACACACATCACATTTTAACAATGGGCTTATGAAATGACTTGGAATATATATATATTTATTTATCATTTTGGAGGTAAATTGTATTTTCCAATCATTCCAAGTACCCCCTGCAAGCTGCTCAAGTACCCCTAGGGGTACACGTTAGAGATGCTGCGATCCGATCATGTGTTTGGATATCGGCGCGATATCAGCCAAAAAACATGGATCGGATCGGATCGGATTCCAGCGAAAATGACCGATCCAAGGCTCCGATATAAGCACTCCATTCCATGACTCCGCTCCAGGATTTATATCCAGCATGCAGCAGCAGCAGCAGCACACAGAGGCCGCGTTGAGCCTAGGATGGCCAGGGCTTAGATCTGCGTGAGCACGACCCGTCGTAATTTGTCCAATTCAAGGTACATTAAAACGTTGTCTTGCTTCAACATACATCGCATCGCATAAACCATTTCCACCCGCAGGTTTGAGTAGCTAACATAAACATCAGATAAATACTCTCTATAGGCTAACGTTACCCACTGAGGCAGCTAACATGGCTAATTAGCTAGCTAACAGCAGCTATCTTTCTCCTCTAACTAACGTTAACGACACGTTAGTTGACTGAGCGAACGGCGCTGTACAGCAGGTCGTTATCAAAACGTATTGCACTGAAGAGAAGTAACATTAGAAAAGGACAAAAGACTCCTCCAATCTGGCAGTGGAAATGTATGCACAAACTTTGTGTGTGTGTGTGTGTGTGTGTGTGTGTGTGTGTGTGTGTGTGTGTGTGTGTGTGTGTGTGTGTGTGTGTGTGTGTGTGTGTGTGTGTGTGTGAGAGACAGAAACAGAAACAGGGACAGGGCTGTGTGTGTGTGTGTGTGTGTGTGTGTGTGTGTGTGTGTGTGTGTGTGTGTGTGTGTGTGTGTGTGTGTGTGTGTGTGTGTGTGTGTGTGTGTGTGTGTGTGTGTGTGTGTGTGTGTGTGTGTGTGTGTGTGTGTGTGTGTGTGTGTGTGAGAGAGAGAGAGAGAGACAGGGACAGGGCTGTGTGTGTATGTGTCCTGTGTGAGACAGAGTGGGGGTGTATGTGTGAGGAAACAATAACTTTGTGTCCAGTGTTCACCCATTACAAAAGAAGTGTGTATTTGATTGTTATGTTTTAGTTTTACATCAAATTAATTAGATGAACTAAATCGTTTACATACTATATTACCAAAGCACACACATAGGCTACATAACTAACCCTAAAAATGTTTGTTGCATGCTAGCTATCAGACAGCATAGAGAGGCTTAAATATGTGCTGTATCGTTATCGGATCGAAATCGGTATCGAATTGGGTATCGAAATTTGATCGGAATCGGATCGGTTTTGAGGCTAAAATATCGGAATCGGATCGGAATTGAAAAATCTCGATCGCAGCATCTCTACACGTACCCCTGGTTGGGAATCCCTGGGCTACAGCATAGTATTCCAATATTTTGTGTGGCAATATATCGTATCGCACAAATGCCAAGTATCACATTATTTTCTTATATGAATTGTCAAGTGCATGCAAAATTTTATTTTATTTGGGGACATCATTTGCAATTGAAAAAAGGTCATAAGTCGCAATATATCACAATATCGCAATGCTCATTATATTGCAATATTACTAGCATATTGCAATAGTAGTAGGGTTAGTGGGGGGGGGGGGGGCTCATGTCAGTGGGGGGATTCACCTGTGTTCAGGGGTAAGTGGGGGGGGGGGCTCATGTCAGTGGGGGGGGATTCACCTGTGTTCAGGGGTTAGTGGGGGGGGGGGGGCTCATGTCAGTGGGGGGATTCACCTGTGTTCAGGGGTTAGTGGGGGGGGGCTCATGTCAGTGGGGGCGGGATTCACCTGTGTTCAGGGGTTAGTGGGGGGGGGGGGCTCATGTCAGTGGGGGGGATTCACCTGTGTTCATGGGTTAGTGTGGGGGGGCGGCTCATGTCAGTGGGGGGGATTCACCTGTGTTCAGGGGTTTGGTGTGCGGGGGGGTGGTTCATGTCAGTGGGGGGGATTCACCTGTGTTCAGGGGTTTGGTGTGTGGGGGGGCTCATGTCAGTGGGGGGGGATTCACCTGTGTTCAGGGGTTTGGTGTGCGGGGGGGCTCATGTCAGTGGGGGGGATTCACCTGTGTTCAGGGGTTAGTGGGGGGGGGGTAAGGTCCTTGTTGATAAGGCTGATGGCGGTTGGGAAGAAGCTCTTCTTGTGGCGAGAGGTTCTGGTCTTGACAGACCTCAGTCTCTTTCCAAGGGGGAGGGTTTTGAAGAGTTTGTGTCCGGGCTGGGAGGGGTCGGCCATGATCTTACGAGACCGCCTCAGCGTCCTGGGCTGGCTGTGTGCAGGTCTGGAAGGGATGGCAGGTTGCATCCGGTCACCTTCTCAGCACAGCGGATGATGAAGCAGACGCAGGCTCAGTGGGATCAGTATAGGTTGCCGGTTTGATTCCCTGGCCGTGTGTTTCAGCTGAGGCAGAATGCCGGGGAAGGGCGGAGAGCATTTCAGACCGGGAGAGCTGGTGTTCGCCAAGATGAAGGGCTTCCCCTTTTGGCCTGCCAGGGTGAGACACACACACACACACACACACACACACACACACACACACACACACACACACACACATGCATGCATGCTGAAACATACACACACACACACACACAAACACACACACACACACACATGCATGCATGCTGAAACATACATACACACACACACACACACACACACACACACACACACACACACGCATGCTGAAACACACAAACACTAAAACACACACAAACACAGAATGATGTAATACAGGGATACTCAACTTGCTTTGCCCGGGGGCCACTTTCGTGAAATGATAGGAGGCCAGGGGCCAATTAATAAACAAACAATATACATTTTTCTGTAGCGGATTCTAGGTTTTTGGGGTGTCAGCCGGAGTTTAGTCTGACAATGTTGTGCCCACCGGATAGTTAGTTAGGTTAAGTTAGTTAGGTTAAGTACATACATAAGTGCCTGGGTAGCGAGCAGGCGACGGTATTTGACAACTTAGCAGCTAAATCATAGATTATTGAAAGATATTCCATATTCCAGACTGAAATGCTATAACAGAAGTAGAGTATTGACCAGAATGACATGAACATGTTGCGTTCAGGTGCATTTTTTTTTTTTTTTTTGCAATTCCATCGCGGGCCACACAGCCGCAAGTTGAGTATCACTGATGTAATGAATACGTGTGTATGCTTGTGCACGTGTGTGTTAATACGTGTGTATGCTTGTGCACGTGTGTGTTAATACGTGTGTATGCTTGTTAGGGCTGGGTTCAAAAAATCGATTCTCCGATTTTTAATCGATTTTTATTTTAATCCTCGATTATCGATTCATATGTACAGAGATCGATTTTTTTTTTTTTTTTTTTTTTTTTAATAAACAGGCTAAAATATTATGCTGTGTGTGGTATTTGAAACATAGTTTCAAGTTGACGTTTATTTATGTTTGTAGTTGAAACAGAAACATAAATACTGTAGGCTACATGAATGGAAATGTTTGATCATTAATATCTACTTTTAGAAATTATATAGGCTGAAATCAAATCACTGTGCATAATTGTGAAAGTGTCTTTATTGACAGATGAAAAGGCTGTTATTTACCCTTTGTCACCACCTGGTGAGTAAATATGTGTAACTAAAACCATTAAAATTGACAACAGGTCTGCAACTTTTTTTCCCCGTGTATCTACTTGGCTGTTTGGGAACCCCTGTGTTACATAACTGGACATGTAATTCAGGGTACAGATCAAAAAACATTTTGAAACATATTGAAATCGATCGAATCGGAATCGAATCGAATCGAAATTAATCGATTCGCAACCTTGTGAATCGGAATCGAATCGATTCTTGAAATTTGAACCAATACCCAGCTCTAATGCTTGTGCACGTGTGTGTGTTAATACGTGTGTATGCTTGTGCACGTGTGTGTGTTAATACGTGTGTATGCTTGTGCACGTGTGTGTGTTAATACGTGTGTATGCTTGTGCACGTGTGTGTTAATACGTGTGTATGCTTGTGCACGTGTGTGTTAATACGTGTGTATGCTTGTGCACGTGTGTGTGTTAATACGTGTGTATGATTGTGCACGTGTATGTTAATACGTGTGTATGCTTGTGCACGTGTGTGTGTTAATACGTGTGTATGCTTGTGCACGTGTGTGTTAATACGTGTGTATGCTTGTGCACGTGTGTGTTAATACGTGTGTATGCTTGTGCACGTGTGTGTTAATACGTGTGTATGCTTGTGCACGTGTGTGTTAATACGTGTGTATGCTTGTGCACGTGTGTGTGAATACGTGTGTATGCTTGTGCACGTGTGTGTTAATACGTGTGTATGCTTGTGCACGTGTGTGTTAATACGTGTGTATGCTTGTGCACGTGTGTGTTAATACGTGTGTATGCTTGTGCACGTGTGTATTAATACGTGTGTATGCTTGTGCACGTGTGTGTTAATACGTGTGTATGCTTGTGCACGTGTGTGTTAATACGTGTGTATGCTTGTGCACGTGTGTGTTAATACGTGTGTATGCTTGTGCACGTGTGTGTTAATACGTGTGTATGCTTGTGCACGTGTGTGTTAATACGTGTGTATGCTTGTGCACGTGTGTGTTCAGATCTGCAAGGACACAGACGACGGCAACAAGAAGAGAGTCCCGGTCTTCTTCTTCGGAACTCACAATATGTACGTACACACAGCTGTCAATCATGACATCACATCCTGTCGGCCACTGTGTCCAAATGACATGAATAGGATGAACATCTCTCTCTCCCTCCCTCTCTTCCTCCCTCTCTCCCTCTCTCTCTCTCTCTTCCTCGCTCTCTCTCTCTCTCTCTCTCTCCCTCTCTCTCTCTCTCTCCCTCTCTCTCTCTCTCAGCGGTCACATCCCTGTAGAAAATATCGTTCCCTTTGTTGGTAACAAGATGAAGTACGGCAGCGGCGTTCGCATCACAGGCTTCACTGAGGGCATGTGGGAGATCCAGAACACACCGGGAGTGGGACGCAAACTCAAAGTCAGTCTCTCTCTCTCCTTCTCTCTCTCCTTAACTCTCTCTTCCACTCATATATTTCCATATTTTATCAGGTCTTTCTCATCAAATTAATTTTGTACCCCAGCTTATAGAGTACCGCAGGAATGAGTCCTTAAGAACCACGTATTAGCACTTCCTGGTTCCCTCGACTCAAAGGCAATGGGGTTTTTGTACGGGGATTTTGGTTAAATGCCTGAAACAAGGTCTGCGGTTAATACAAGTTTACGAAACGGCAAACTTTGTGTTCAGGAAGATCATCTTCATAAATGACGACCACTTTTTATGATTTTTTTAACGTGAGTTTTTAAAAATCGCGATTTTCAGAAAACGCTGAACAAATGATAAAAGTGGTCGTCATTTGTGAAGATGATCTTGATGAACACAAAGTTCACCGTTTCATAAACTTTTGTTAACCGCAGACCTGATTTCAGGCAAAAATCCCTTTGACTTCCTGACGAGGGAACCAGGAAGTGCATGACTTCTGGGTTGGCCTACAAAAATACATCATCCCTGCAGTACTCTGTAGCCCTTCTCTACATCCAAAGCAACACAGATGCTATTGGTGAACAATTTGCCAGCTAGTGTGCTACAGGCAACCAAACGGCTAATCATGTTGGCTAACAAGTCAATATTACAATAGCATAGCAACCATGCTATTAGCAAACAGTGTCAGCTGGCATGCTACAAACAAACAGTCTCTAACATGCAAACATAGGCATCTGCTAAGAAATCAATATACCAGCCAACATACTTCAACACAAAGCAGCAGGCAGCCTTCTTCAGTCACATTGCTACATCTGTAGTCTTCCCCCCCTGTTATTCCTCCTCAGCCAACTGACTGGATGTTACTGCTGCTTCACACATTTACTTCTGTCACAACTCTCTAATTCATTGGTTCTCAAATGGGGGTCCGAGAAAAGCTTTCAGGAAAATAAAAAAATATATATATTCATAGCTTCATAGTTCAACGAAAGTATTTTATGTTTTAAATCTAAAATGCTTCATGGATTACATTCTAATCTAACAAACCTATACATTTAAAAGTCAAGCACGTTACCGTGGAAACAATTAATCTTAGCCCAACATCACAAATCGGAATGAGGGGGTCCCCGGTATATTTTCTATCCTGTAAGGGTTCCTTGGCTGAAAAACATTTGAGAACCTCTGGTCTAATTCACCTAGTAAGCTGGATGGCAGCTTGTGTGCTCCAAGCATCCACAAGAGTTAGGTGTTCCATTCTGCACTGTGTCAGTTCACCTGTTGCTTTCTCAGGGTCTTCACTGCACTGAGAGCAACCTGCTACACTGAGAGCAACCTGCTACACTGAGAGCAACCTGCTACACTGAGAGCAACCTGCTACACTGAGAGCAACCTGCAGCACTGAGAGCAACCTGCTGCACTGAGAGCAACCTGCTGCACTGAGCAATAGCAGAGCAATAGCAGAGCAACAAGGGCAGCATCCAGAGGAGACTGTGTTGTTCCATTTAGACGTAGCAAGTTTGGGCAATCAGTCTTCTCATTCAGAGCTGCCCATTACTGGAACAGCCTCCCCATTGACATACGAGAGAGCAATAACATCACAACCTTCAAACGTGAGCTTAAGGGGTGGCTCAAAGCGAACCAAATTTGCAATCACGAGTAACTTAGGCACACGTGTGCGCGGACGCTCACGCACACATACATACACACCGACGCACCCACACATGCTATTTTTAATTATGTGACTTGCAATGTTTACATATTGTCTTGTGGGCTCTTGTTTTGTATTGTACTGTGTTGTGTTGTGTTGTGTCATACTGTTGAGCTTTCCTGTCTGTGCTGTCCTGCATTGTTGTACTGTACTGTGTCCTGTTGTGCTTGCTGTTTTTAGTCCTGTCCTGCTCTGTGCTGTTCTGCATTGTTGTACTGTACTGTGTTCTGCTGTGCTTGCTGTTTTAGTCCTGTCCTGCATTGTTGTATTGTATTGTGTTCTGTTGTGCTTGCTGTTTTAGTCCTGTCCTGCACTGTTGTATTGTATTGTTTTGTGTCCTGTTGGGCTTCCTGTTTTTAGTGTGTGACCACTAGTTTTTTACCATCACGCTCAGGGACGACAGATGGAAATTAGCTATCTAGCTAACTCTGATACATTTACATGTCATGTTACACTTACATGACTTGTTGATTAATGTACACTGTCCCTGATAAATAAATGAATAAATAAATAAAATAAATAAATAGAGCAACCTGCTGCACTGAGAGCAACCTGCTGCACTGAGAGCAACCTGCTGCACTGAGAGCAACCTGCTACATTGAGAGCAACCTGCTGCACTGAGAGCAACCTGCTACACTGAGAGCAACCTGCTACACTGAGAGCAACCTGCTACACTGAGAGCAACCTGCTGCACTGAGAGCAACCTGCTACATTGAGAGCAACCTGCTACATTGAGAGCAACCTGCTGCACTGAGAGCAACCTGCTGCACTGAGAGCAACCTGCTACACTGAGAGCAACCTGCTGCACTGAGAGCAACCTGCTGCACTGAGAGCAACCTGCTGCACTGAGAGCAACCTGCTGCACTGAGAGCAACCTGCTACACTGAGAGCAACCTGCTGCACTGAGAGCAACCTGTGACACTGAGAGCAACCTCGTGCACATCCAGGGACATCATCTCGTTTTAGAGGGGGTCCCAAATATAAAGATAATATATAATATTATAATATAATATAATATATATTATATAAAGAGGTGTGTCCTCTTTGATTCAGAGTCACCGCCTCACATTAAATGGAAATTCTATTATGGATCCTTGAAAAGTCATGGACAAGTTTTGAGTGAAAATGTGTGAGAACCCTGAAGCTAGCTTAGAGGAAACAGGATTTTTTAAAAGGTCATTGAATTGCAAGTGCCTCAAAAAACAAAAATATATTTTTTTCCACCACTAGATGGCACTATGACTCTTTAAATCTACGTTTTTGGTCTGGGTTGGGGATAACTCTGTGATGTAAATAAATGACATCAGATGTGTTGTTATATAGATTAGTTGCACCTGTTTTCCTTTGGGAAAGACAAGCATGTTGGATAGATGAAGTGGGATAAACTAATTCATTTTCAGCTGGATTTAATTTGTCCAAAAAGCTCTGTCCAAACCTGAAGAACTTTATTTTGAGATTTGTGAGAGTGAGAGAAGTAAAGTGATTCTCTAGAACAGGCAGACAAAAAAAACAAATTTGTTTTACAATGAGGTGAAACAGAGGAAAGTATACCTTTTTTTTTAAGCTGAAACCAGCAAATGTTTGGTATTTTTACTGATAAATTACCGAAACCTTTTTTGAATTCTAATCGATTAAGTCCATGTTGATCAATGAATCGACTAAGCAGTTCAACGCTACTTGACAACATACCATGTGGCAAGAAGCATTTGATCCAACACAGGTTAAACACTTTTTTTTTCACACTCTGCAATTTATATTTACAATCAGTCAGACAGAATGAAGGCAGCGTGATCTCTCCTCTCCACAGTGGTGACGGCACCATGGGCGTGTTTAACATCAAGCGCCGCAGGTTCGAGCTGCAGTCGGAGCCTCAGAGCGGCGACCTGACGTCGGTGGCGGTGATGAAGCGCGGCAGGAAGGCGGTGTGCGGCTCCAGCGAGGGCAGCGTTTACATCTTCAACTGGAACGGCTTCGGCGCCACCAGCGACCGCTTCGCCATCAAAGCCGAGTCTGTGGACTGCATCGTCGCCGTCACCGACAGCATCATGTGCGCCGCGTCCATGGACGGCTTCATACGGTGAGTCACACGGGGGTTACAGGCAGCGCTATAGATATAAAGAGCCCAGCTGTGCACGCCTGGTTAACACCGACTGGAACGGTACCCGAGCGGCCTCGTCTTGGAAAGGCAGTCTCTCTACTCAGTAGGGCTGTGAATCTTCACTGGCCTCACGATTCGATTCGATTACGATTCAGAGGGCTACGATTCGATTCGATTACGATTATCGATGCATCTTAAATCGATGCATCACTTTTTTCCACAATACATGATTTATTTTTTCTCACTTTCTTTTTTCTCACTGCGTGGCTACTTTTAAAATAAAAGTGCATTTGGAATTGCATTGTATTATGATCCATAATTAAAATAAACAACTGCATGTACTTCCATTATATTTTATTTGATTCTAAAAAAAAAATAAAAAAAATAATAATAATCGATTTTTGACATTTGTGAATCGATGCAGAATCGTGCACGTCCGCATCGCGATGCATCTTATAATCGATTATTTTTTACACCCCTACTACTCAGTAGGGATGGGGGCGAGTACTCGGGTGTTACTGACCACTTTATTTTCAAGGCACACAGGTAATTGTAATGCTAACACTGTCACACAACATGTATGCTCTGAGTTCAAGCAGTAATTTACAGACATGGTGATGTTTTATTTTGATGACATAGCCTAGCTTTGGCAGCCTTCTCAAACAAAAAACAACGTTTGGTAACGTGTATTTCAGGGTTGTTTAACGTTGAACGTGATTCAGTGAAGGAGCTGCTCCACATCTGATTCCACAAAGTCACGTCGGAGATGGCCGCATTTGTGAAATTGGTGTCGCACAAGAAAGACTACGGGCTTAACAACGCTGTCAATTTACGTTAACATGAATTGAAACTCACTCACATTGAATTCTTTGTAACGTTTATAGACAACAGTGTTCTGCTTTCGACGTCCCTTGTATTGACAATTTCTTCCACGTCTTCTCCCTGCACTCACGTTCTCTTCTGTGTTACTGTTGATTCACTTGGTTGGAGGTGTGTGGTGCCGGGTGAGATCAAACATGTAATTTAATGTCATTTTATTCAGTCATCATAAATAACAAAATCACAGTATAAACAAAGTCAAATCAACCAGAGACTGAACAGGCTCAGGCAGAAGCAAAATGCTTATATTAAGCCTAACCTAATTTCTACTCAATTAAGCTTTCCTCCAAAATAAAATAGAAACAACAACAGAAAAGTAATTTGCAACAGTCAATGTTTACAACACAGAAAAGAAAAAAAATTAAACAGCATCAGAAAATTTATTCACACTTATAACGCTCAAAAATAGCTTCAGAAACCATTTTTTTGAAAACCAAAAGCGAATTACACATCTTCAAATTTATATGTGCATCATTCCAAACTTTCACCCCAACAGTGGAAACACATCTCCTTTTAATCTCTTTTTTAGCTTTTTGCACATTAAACTTGCACACATGCTGTTCACGTCACTACTAGCACTGCCCATTGTCAAGGGACATGATTGGCTGTTTATGAGCTGGGGCGGGTGCACGCTCAGGGTTTGTCTGTAAATGATTGGCTTGGTTTCCGTGTCACTCGTAGCACGCTGTATTAACAAAGGACGTGATAGGCTGTTTATGAGCCACGGACCATGGCCACGGAGCAGAAGCGTTCTTGTTTTTTTCATGCAGTTTATCGAACGGCTCTATCGAGCCATTTTTTTTATTGTATTGATCCCGTGTCTATCGCGATATATATTGCTATCGTTTTATCGCCCAGCCCTACTATAACGATGCAGGCACAGAAAGGTGCCCATACCTGCTGCAGGCAATCCACCGTCCAACTAGGACATTCTGCATGTGTATCCGCCCCAATCCAACCATAAATGGTCGATGCCAATTACCACATGGCGCATATAAATGAGCCTGATTATCAATTGAACAGGGACATTGCATGCAGGTGTGCGTGCAGTCACTGGATAGGTCAGGCGTTCTTTTAGTTCATCTTTAGTAGGGGTCCTAAGCACATGCAGTTAGTAAATGAGACCCCTGAAATATAAACAGAAGCATCTTCTCCTCTCCTCTGTTCTGCTGCCAGAGCGATCAACCTGCTCCCCAACCGGGTGGTGGGCTGCGTGGGGCAGCACGTGGGCGAGCCCATCGAGCAGATGGCCAAGTCGCGAGACGGCGGGCTGCTGGCCAGCTGTGCCCACGACCAGCTGGTCAAGTTCTGGGACATCTCCGGCCTGCAAGGCCTCAGCATCAGCGACTACCGCAAGAGGAAGAAGAAGGACGGACGCATGAAGTCCCTGAGCAAGAAGGCTCTGGGAGACAACGACTTCTTCTCTGGACTGGTGGAAGAGACCGCGAAGAAAGAGGAGGAAGAGGAGGAAGAGGAGGAGGAAAGCGACAGTGACAGTGGCAGCGATTAAAGGAACAGTTCTCCCCCAAAAAATGTAATTTGGTCATTAACGACTGCTCCTCATGCCAGTACTGTACAAACTCGGGTGTTTTTCTTCACTAGCGTTATCCCCCTCCAGTGTATCCAGTGTGACCGGTGGAGGCTGCACAGCAGCGCAAGTTCGCTCATTAATCTCCCCTAATTACCGCCATTAAAAAAAATCCAGTTCCTTTAGGTCACCTGTAGGGGTGCTCTTTACACTTCCTGAAAGATTCAGTGCGATCGCATTTAAAATGGCATAGCTGAACACAATTTCTGCTTACACAATTAGACTTTGCATTCTTCTTAATTATAGGATACTATTTCAGTAGCTATTGCAGTTCTCCGGGCTAGCTGCTGGAGGAGCTTCTTCCAGTGAATGGAGACTCTGGGGAGCTGGACCTTCTGATTCAAAGGTGACAACAAATGTCCATAAAATTCGTCCATAAAGCATGTGTAGTATAATATTCTTATTTTCTTTTTCAGATTTTCTTCTTTTTAATAATTTTGCCTTTCTTAGACAGGACAGTATATTGACAGGAAAGGTAGGGAGAGAATGAGTGGATGACATGCAGCAACGGGCCACAGGTGTCATGATCGAACCCGGGTCGGCTGCAGGAAGGACTAAGGCAAGCCTTTGTGGTACGTGCTCTACCAGGTGAGACACCTGACGATGTATAAGTAATATGATCCATTAGTTCATGGATTGGCATTGCATGTACTTCCGCATTAACAGACCTCACAAGATGGAGGTTGGCTACTGCCTCACACACTAACGTCACGCGGCCACGCTGGCTTCGTGATGTTTGGTAATGAAGGAATTTTATGGACATTCGTTGTCCTTTATGAAGCAGAATATCCAGCTCCACAGAGTCCCCGTCCACTGGAAGAAAGTCCTCGAGCAATGAGCCTGAACTCCAGGTGAGTTGTATGAAGAGAAAAACACTCATCCGAGTGAGTACTGGCATGAGATTCAGTCGATAATGACCCAATTTAAAGTAAACCTTTGTGTGAACTATTCTTTAAAGACAGGTTCCACTCAGTTTTGTGATTTGAAATGTGTCTTTGCTGTGCCTGCGGACAGCTCGGTCCGAACTAACGAACTCGGTCTGCCCTTTGCTGGAGAGACTTTTGTCCCAAGTGCCTCACGGTGTCATGACTGTGTGAGTTCAGCGGGACTCGAACCCCCGCACCCTGACAGCCCCGCCCACTGAGTCACATGGGACCGCGAACCAGAGCCGGGCGGTAATTCTGTATCATCGTCTTAAAGTGGAATCATAACGGCGATGATATATGGTGGTTTTGGGGGATTTTGTGATGCACTATCTGACATCTTTGTCAATCTTTTTCATATCAAGAACCCCAAATTTAGTCCACATTAGAGACTTCCATTATGATTTTGTCTCTCGGACCCAAATCAGAATATTTTCTTATTGTAGATTATGCGTTTGTCAGGGATTCCATGACTTCCTGTATTGTAGGTAGAGAGATAACGGAGGAGGCGGGAGGAGCGTTTTGAACACTCAGGGTGGAAAACTCTATTTGGAAGAGCGAGTCCAGCCCATTCTGTACTGTCTTGCTGATGCTCGTATGATGTATGATACATGATACACTTCTTATTTCACAGATTCCCCACTGAAAAACAAATGTATATGAAGAATCAGAGGGATACCTGTTCACATTTTAATACATTTGGCCCATTGTCACTACCTACAGTGTAGCCTCGGTAGCTAGCTAGTATAGCTCCCTAACTAACGGTGGAGCCACATTAGGGAGTCGTTTGACACATGGCTGTATGGACAGTCGTCGCTTGGTGGGCGTGGAAACCCGGAAGCTCGTTTCTCTCTTTTACATTGCTTCTTTAAAAATTGGTGGTAGAGAGGAAGCGGAAGAGGACAAGAGAAGAGGGTAGGGCCTAGGACGAGCTCAAATTGGCTAGCTTAAAATTTTGTCAAACTCCACCCCGCCCCCTCTGTCTCCCACTGTCGCGTCACAAGCCTGCTCCTCATCGCCTGGTATCCCAGCATGCTTCGCGAGGCGATGAGCAGCGTGTTCAATACAAAGTGAATGGGCAGCAGCGTCAGCATGCGTCAAACAACGCCCTAATGTGGCTCCACCGTAAGTAAGCTAACTAACTTCCTGCAGTTATTGTCCCTGTTGTTACCGATGCTGCTGAAGTTCTATTGTGTCTAGAGATGGAACAATATGAAAATTTCACATCACAATTATAGTGACTAAAATGATCACGGTTATCAGTATTATCACGATATTAAAATGTGCTGAAAATGTTCAAAAAGTACTAATACACTCACATAAATCATTTCACCAAGTGTGATAGTGAAAACTCAGACCCAAAAAGCATTGATACACTCACTGAAATCATTTCTCCAAGGCTGCACGTTTGCATCTGGGAGACGGTTGCCAGCTTTGGTTGATGATGGACAGTATTTACCATGTTTTTCAAAGCACTGTAATCATGGCAACACGGTAATCATGGTACCAGGGTTTGACTGATTAATGAACATTTGAAACGGTACGGTTATCATTCAAACCGGTTATCGTTTCATCCCTAGTTGTGTGTTGAAGTAACGCTAGATTTCTGCCAATCTTCCAGGTAGAGTTTCCCACCTGAGTTCAAAATGGCCGCTGTGTGAATACGGTCAATTGTGTTAACTTATTGTGAGTGAAATAATGGCAACAATTCATCAATTTACTGGGGGGACCCCTGGTAGTCCCCAGACCCCACGTTGAGAACCACTGGTCTAAACTAATGAAACGGATATTGTGCTTCAAAACGTTGACAAAATGAGCTGTAAAACATTGTTAAGCAATACTATTAGAAAATCTCAGTTTTCTTTGACATCCCACCTAAGATTACACTGTTTCAGACTGTAAAGTAGTCAGACATAAAACTCTGTACATTATTGCTAACAGGCGTTAGCAACCGATGTTCCCCCCCCCCCCCCCCCGAAGGTTCCCGTTAAGAAGATTCCCGCTTTAAGATTGTTGGTGGAGCAAAGCTAAAACATATCTTTTGTTGTTTCATATTGTTATTATGGCTGCTTCCTTCATTTTAATGGTTTGTCCTGTTTACAGACTGTAACCCGAAGAATATTGTGATGTTAACAGATTTTGTGAAAGACTGGCGCCGCCACAAACCTTGTTGAGAAAATATGAGAGAGGTGTGAGTGGATAAAAATGTATTTGTTTAAATTAATCTGATTCACATATGTTGTTTTTATGCACAACCCTAACCCTTTTCTCATCGCTGCCATTTAGTTACGGATGCCTTGCATCTAGCAGTTGTAGTAGGCTAGCAGCCAGTGGTGGAAATACTTTTACTTTAAAGTAGAAACATCTCAGTATAAAAAATACTGTTACAAGTAAAAGTACTGCATTCAAAAGTATTAGCATCAAAATGTACTTAAAGCTACACCAGTAAAAGTGCTTATCATGCATAATGGCCAATTTCAGAGTAATCCAGTACATATTTTATTGTTGAATTATACTTATTAATGCATTAATGCGAGTCAAGTCAACTGAATTAAGCAATAGATCACAGCACAGACCATGGTATTATGGTCAGGTCATATCATAGCTAAGGGCTATGACATAATGACCATATATCACTGCCTGAAGTGGGCTGTTGCTTTTATGAAACTGTTACCCGGTATGGCAATATGACAGTAATAGACACAGTCCAATTTAAATCGTTTTTTAAAAGTAGTCCCTCCTGTCTGCCTGCACATAGCAGTTTTAGCAGATGTGGAGGGACACCTTCTAAATAACGTAGAGGACATTACAGGACTGTGCTGCTACTGACACTATGTTATGCTGCATTTGCACTGTAAAGTATTTTACTGTGTTGTTATGCTGCATTTGCACTGTAAAGTATTTTACTGTGTTGTGCTGCATTTGCACTGTAAAGTATTTTATTGTGTTATGCTGCATTTGCACTGTAAAGTATTTTACTGTGTTGTTATGCTGCATTTGAACTGTAAAGTATTTTACTGTGTTATGCTGCATTTGCACTGTAAAGTATTTTACTGTGTTATGCTGCATTTGCACTGTAAAGTATTTTACTGTGTTATGCTGCATTTGCACTGTAAAGTATTTTACTGTGTTATGCTGCATTTGCACTGTAAAGTATTTTACTGTGTTGTTATGCTGCATTTGCACTGTAAAGTATTTTACTGTGTTGTTATGCTGCATTTGCACTGTAAAGTATTTTACTGGACAGTGAAAGAGAGCATTTGACTTGACACACGAGAGTGGAGAGAGGTCAGAGGTAATTTAAGGAGTCCAAGATGAGTGGCATTTACCTCATCACCTCGGGGCCATACATAGCTCACCTCACTCCAGCAGAAGTGGAAGCACTTACAGGAGTAAGGAGCCCTGTCATTTTGCAGAAGTGGCCCCCCGGCAAAGCAAGTTGAGTATCCCTGTCCTAAAATAACTAGTAACCAGCCCATTTAAATTTCAGTAATTGTAATTGAGTGACTAAATTTGAAAAAGTAATGATTACTAGTTAGATTACTAGTTACTGCAAAAAGTGGTTTAGTTACAGTAACAAGTTACGCCCAACACTGCTCATTACAAACACATGATTTGTGAGTGAACAGTGCAGTGAGAGCGTGCTCTGTGTTGCTGAGCAGAGAGGGTGGAGAGAGCAGCTGTGGACTCTGGAGGCTGGACCTGCACCTGGGATCCACACAGGAAGGAGAGGAGAGAGAGCCGAGAGAGACTGACTCACAGAGTCCTCCAGTCCTCCAGAGCACTGATTCTCAAACTCTTTTGTATCAACGACCACTAATTTAGTCCACATTAGAACCATGGACTAACCTGACCAGAAGTGTCATGCCCATTGAAACTGAGGGGGCAATTCAAATAATAATAATAATAATGCAAAATTAATGGCGGTCATTAGTAGTAGAGCATCAATCCCCTTTTCAAACATGTGAAAATGAAATGCTGTTAATTATTATAGGGATAGTTTGCATAGCAAGTTAGTTGGCTACTTGTACCAGGCAGCTAGTTAGCATTGTAATGTTAACCATCCTTCAATCATGTTGTTTACATGTCCAGGTAGAGCTGTTATGCCAGTGAGATGTTAGTTTTTACCACCACTATCACAGCTTATACTGTAGTTAGCAAAACACTGAATTCCATTTGATGTCTCCAGGTCAGGATGCAGTTCTCTAAGATAATTAGCATTGTGGATCTAGTATTTTTACGTGAGTAACATTTTGGGTGAAGCAAGGTTTAACTAGGCCTATATTTCAAGAAAGGTGGCAGCAGTGTAGAAGCTAGTGTGTAGAAGTAAGTGACTAAGCTAATAACCATAACAGCACAAATAATTGACACAAATCTCTAAATATACAGTATTTACCCTAAAGGCCTAAACAGACTCGTCCGTCCGCCTCGAATTGGAGCCGTCTCGCCGTCTGCCGGCGCCAGCGAGCCCTACATGCTAGGACGTCACTACACCCTCCCTCCTCCTGTGGGAGCTCCGTGGGAAAATGGCGGCGATTGAGTGTAAGGCAGTCTGAATGAAATTGAATGTAACGTTCCCAATTCTATGTATTAAATTCTAAAAAAACGACCCTCAACATTTGGGAAGGCTAAGCCACACAACTAGTTCGTTATAATCTAACGTCATGCTTTGAAGGCGACTTTACGACGATGAGCCAAGGCAACGGCCAATCACAACTCTCGTGCAGCTGACGTCACGCACGTATCGTCGCCGCTGAGTTACATTTTCGAGCAGCCCCCGTCAGCCGACGGCGCCCCCTCCCCGCATGACGGCGCTCCACCCGCCGTCATACGGGGAGGGCGGGGCGAGGCTCTGACGGACGAGTCTGTTTAGGCCTTAATGAGAAAAGGAGCAAATATTGATGGTTACAACTGAATAATGACATCACAACGGTCTAATCCTAATGTTAATTTAAAATGAGATATTCCTCTCAATCTGGCTTCAAACGGCCAACATTTTAGAAAAACAGACAGAAATGTGTTGCCCCGATCTCACACTCGCTTGCGTCACAGAAAATCCCGCCCCTAGCTGCCTCATAGGACACTGATTGGTGCAAACCACTGGTGGCTCGGATTCAAAGCAATAGAGCTCAACTGTCACGTGTGTCTGTGTTTGGGGGATTTTGGATTTGTAGTTTGACTTGTTAGTGCAACAAATAAGGCTTTGATATAATAAAACACGTTTCTGACAACCTAAGTTGTTTTTCATTTGATTTGTGTAGTGTATTTCTTGATCATAGTTGTTTTAACCTATGAAGGACCCTAACCCTAACACATTGTTCAGGCATTCATATGATAAGGAATATTGTGCAACATGTCTTTTATAGATTTCAGCTGCGATGAGGATGGAGAGAGCAGCTGTGGAGGGACTCAGGAGACTGGACCGGTACCCGGGATGCACACAGGAAAGAGAGGAGAGGAGAGCCCAGAGAGAGAGAGAGGCAGTCAGTCTAGTCCAGCACCAAGCCCACAGACAGACCAACATGTCCAGACTGCTCTCTGCTTTCTGCCTGTACGAGACCTACAAGCTGGTCCGGATCAGCAGTGTGCGGCTCGGCTCGCTCAAATGGATTCTGAACGGAGTCATCTTAATGTTCATCTGGTGAGTAACTTAGGGGAGACCGGGGGCAGTTGTAACAAAGGGGCATTTGTAACATCTCAAATTGCACCGATCAGAAACAAGACAAAACCATGACACTGCATGTGCTCTGTGCTGGGGGGAAAGAAAAAAAACTTTTTTTATATTTTTATAATTATATGATTACTTATTATATTGTTTTAATTCAACTGGAATACATTGTTCAATGATATTAGCCTACATTGTTTTACTATATCTACTGTATATTCATGGGAGTTTATTGTGGTCCTTGGTTTTTATGTGTGAAGGTTTTATGTGTGTTGATATGTATATGTATATATATTAGGGGTGTCACAATATATCGTCCCACGAAATTTCGCGATAGTAAAACGTCACGATATGTATCGTTGAGATGAAATCTCATATCGCAATTTTTTTTTTTTTTTTTTTTTTTAAATAGACAAAGAAACGTCTTTGTTTGTTGAAGTTCAATGTGTGGAAAGTAGTTCAGTTGAACAAGTCTCTGAAGAGACACATGAGAAGTTATACAGGAGAGAAACCATTCAATTGAGTTTCTGGTAAAACTGTTTACTTGACAGGAAAAACTGAAGATGCATAAAAAATAGACTAAGAAAAGTCTTGTTGTTTGAGTTTGAAGAAAAACTGAAGATGCATAATGAGAATTTATACTGCTGAGAAACCTTTTAGTTCAAAGTAAATCTAAGTTACTTTACTTTACTTTATTGGTTTATTGTGACGGGACAATGCACATTAATGGACATGTTCAGAAATACAGAAGCCTCTATATACGAAAACATGTAAATATGCCGGAGTTAGCTAATGCTAATTTACATCCGTAGTCCCCAATAAATATCAAAACAATCACTCATTACATTCATTCAACGCACAAACTGAAATAAACATGTAACGTGTCATCGCAAAAGATACCACAGCATTACAGACATCAAAGTTACAGCAAAACACAGACAGGATGTACGCAACAAACTGATATACCTGTAACGTGTCATCGCAAGAGATACCACAGTAGTTGTCATAGACTGTGCTCCATAGTTGATTGCTCTATTACTGACAAAAAGTGTGTTTTTGTTAGTCGCTTTGGATAAACCCTAATGTAATGTTACCCTTTCAAAGTACATCACAAATGGTTCATTCTGCTGCAACTCCACAGCTCTCCTTAATCCAGAAGCTTATTTCCGGGAACTGTTGCGAGGTGCTAGGTAAAAAAATAAAAGAAATAAAAATCCTTTGGATTGAACAGAGATGCTATAGCTCAACAACTCTGGATTTACATAATTTGAATTCAAATTAGCCAATTATTTTGACAACTTAGTCTTCACATGAATTCAGTTTCACTCATTCAGTTAAACTTTCAGCTAAACTACATTGATCGACAAAGAACATTATTCTGATCGTGAGACGGAGGAAAACAGAAAACAAAATATTGATCAGTGTTTGTATTTTATAATATTGTTCATTTAATTTCACCAAAATATAGCCTAATCCATAATCGTATATCTGAGAAACATAATGTTGAAATGATTTGGTTATGATGTGTTACTGTAGGTCCACTAGCAAGCTAACAAATTAGCTCATATTTTGGGCTAATTCAGATAATAGAAATGTCTCTTTCCTCCATGCATTATTCCATTGGTCCAGGCCATTATAAACTCAGAGATGGCTCATATCATTTGGGAAATCTCAACACAGGCATAATAACTATTTCTTCCATTTTCTACTCAAAGACAAATTGGAGGTACGTTCAAAAATTTAACGGCCCAAGAATTTGAGAAGCAGATGTTTTTTTTTCTCAGAATGTGATTGGTTTTGGCCGTGCAACCGTCATGGCCTTTTGCAAAATATTGCACTTTTTTAACTTTTTGTCAAAGCATCATGGGAATTGTTCGTGTCACCACCTATCCATCATGCTGTGCCTGCAGCGTTCCTTGCTTCTCATACTGTAGACAGTGAATGGAGGCAGTTTGCTTCGTTAAATCATAATCTGCTGTTAGAGATTCAGGGTCGGGGATATTAGGCTACTGACAAAGACAGCTTGAGAAAGCTGCGGCTGAGTGGAGAGAGCAGCTTCTGGTCCAAAATAAGTACATCTCATGATGCTTTTAGAACTCAAGTTGGGTGGTTGTGTCTGTCTGAGACAAACATGTTTTTATTTTCTTAGAAGGCCCTTATTGGCAAGCTACCATCTTCTCTTACATTCTTGCTAGATTGATCCTTTGGACCACATCACACTCACTAATGGTAAATGGTCTGCATTTATATAGAGCTTTTATCCAAATCGCTTTACAGTCAGTAGGTACATTCATCCATTCACACACCGATGACGGCCAGCTGCCACGCAGGGTTCTGGCACACCAACAGGAGCAATTTGGGGTTCAGTGTCTTGCCCAAGGACACTTTGACATGCAGACTGGAGGAGCCGGGAATCGAACCACCGACCTCTTTTATCCAAAGCGATTAGTGGACGACCCCCTCTACCTCCTGAGCTACAGCCGCCCCTAATGATTGGGTTTGGCTAGAACTCCCTAGAGTTAGTATTACTGAGCTTAACTGCTTTTTGTTTTTATGCCCCGCCCACCTGGAACTCTATACAGAGCACCCTGAAAATCAATACTTTGGTATCCCTTGGGCATTTAAAATAAATTATTTCTAAATATTTCTATTTGCACTAATTTATTTTGATTTTTTTTTTAATGGATTTCCTATTATTTTTATAATTTTAAGTTACTTTTATCTTTTATTAACTGTACTTATATATTTGTTATTTGATTGTTTCTTTGATCTTGTATCTTTTACTATAATTTGTATCTTGTTTTAGTCGACATTGTAAATGAGTTTAAATAAAGGTAATGTGTTTCTTTGATATGCACCTCTCCTATTGGTATTTTTGTAAAGATTCAAAGCCATGATGTTTGTACATGAATACTTTGCGATAATAATAATAATAATAATAATAATAATAATGATGATAATAATAATAAGAGCTGCCAGCAGCATTGAACCCACCTACGCACGTCGTGGTCTGCCACAGTCACGGCCTCGTGTTGCCGTGGCCCTCTTCTTATAAGTGAATATTGGCATGTAGATGTCTTCAAGCCATGGGTCTCATCAAACATGTGAAGTTTGGGGCAGATTTGACCATGTTTTGCCAGTAGGTAAAACAAAGGTAATATAACATTTCAACTTCCTCATCTGTGGTGTGTAGAGGCGGTCACATGCTGCCCCCTGCTGGCTGCTTACTGTCACTGCTCAGCTTATTGGCCCCCTGATAGGAAACTGGGTAGCAGCAGATCAAACTGTAAAAAGGCTTTAAAACATGAATAGAAACACAATGAAGAATAGAAATGAACAGTAAAAACACAATACAGATGATTTTCCCTAGACTGGAGGAGTCCTCACTGTCTTAGAGGAGTGTAGCACCTTAGAGCCACACTGCTGAGAAACTAAACTGCCAGGATCCAGATTCCAGCACAATCCAGAGAACCTGAAGGCCTCTTCAGTTGTTTCATGTATAGTGTGTGGTGATGCAAATTAACAGCAAATTCTTTGGTACATATATAGGCAGAAATCAGATTTTGGATGGGCCACCACAAAAGACGATGGGCCAACAATGTCACATTTTGTCAACAGTAGAGAAATCAACTATGCAACACAATCTACAAGAAGAGGGGGTGCAAGATGGGTGTGGCTGACTAGAGCTCGCAGTTGGAGCCCTTCTACAGGCGAAGATTAGTCTTCGCAGCCCCACTCAGGCGAGGCGTACAGGCTGGGGGGCGAAACGCTGGTGACCCTGAGATACCTGCTGAGGATGTAGAAGGGTTTCCAACGGTGTGAGTGCTCTGGCCACACTCTCAACAAGGAATACCGCCGTGGGGGCGGCATGTCGTGGCTCCTGCGGTTTCTGCTTGTGGCAAAGCATCTTTGATGTGAAGTGAACGTCGGGGGTGCTTTGCTGCGGGCGGGGTGCGCGGGGGCTGCGGTGTGTTGTCCTCGCGGTGGTCCTGCGGTTTCTGCTTGTAGCGGAGCATCTTTTGATGTTTACTTCACCTATGACAGCTACAACTTGTTAACATGGAAGAAATGATCAGTAAACTAGTGAAAGAAAGAACATTGAAACAATCTTGCCATGATGTTCAGGAATGGATTACAAACCAAATTCTGATCTGAATGGCAATGATTACATCAAGAAACATTGATTAATATCTTGTACTACTGTACACATCATCTCACCACTAGAGGGTGCTGTAAGTAGAAAAAAGGACAGACAAACTGACTAAACAGTGACAATTTCAGCTTTCAACATTCTGCATTCCAAAGGCAAAACAATAACAGCAAAACACTGCCAATACAACATAGACTAACCAACATAGTCTATAAAGGTTGTATCCGGCTAAAATATAGGCAGAATCTACAGTGCACTGCACTATGTAATGAACCATTTTACACAACATGGAAACTTAACATAAACCCAGACAGCAGAGGTGTTACCATACTGCATGAAACAGCATATATCATCAGACAGAAATCGCATAATATCCATGGCATGAGTAACACACACACACACACACACACACACACACACACACACACACACACACACACACACACACACGCCTCTTGCTTCAGTACCATGGTCAGCTCCTGAGTAGTCTCAACACCAGACCCATGAGAGTTCTTACGCTGATACACTATGTTACTGCATGCTGCAGAGCGCTCTCTGGGTCTGGGACACTTTCCCTCAGAGGGCTGGTTATGGGAGGGAACCGTTCACTTGGCCAGTCATATGCCAGTGATGGCTTCAGTCCTGTCCAATCAGTAACGACTTTTGCGATCAGACGACACGGGAGGCGCAGCCCATTTTTTTAACCGCTCTCTCATCGGTGCTACGACCTGTCACTCATTCAATTTCACCCCGCCTTCAAAACCAGCAGTGGCTGTGAAGTGGCACAGACTCACTTATGTAGTATGCGGAGCACAGCGATTCAACATAATATTTGAGTCTGGGGAGAGACTATCTCCTGAGTAACAACAGCAGTGTATTCATGACACTACACTGTGTGGGGAGAGACTATCTCCTGAGTAACAACAGCAGTGTATTCATGACACTACACTGTGTGGGGAGAGACTATCTCCTGAGTAACAACAGCAGTGTATTCATGACACTACACTGTGGGGGGAGAGACTATCCTCTGAGTAACAACAGCAGTGTATTCATGACACTACACTGTGGGGGGAGAGACTATCTCCTGAGTAACAACAGCAGTGTATTCATGACACTACACTGTGGGGGGAGAGACTATCTCCTGAGTAACAACAGCAGTGTATTCATGACACTACACTGTGGGGGGAGAGACTATCCTCTGAGTAACAACAGCAGTGTATTCATGACACTACACTGTGGGGGGAGAGACTATCTCCTGAGTAACAACAGCAGTGTATTCATGACACTACACTGTGTGGGGAGAGACTATCCTCTGAGTAACAACAGCAGTGTATTCATGACACTACACTGTGGGGGGAGAGACTATCTCCTGAGTAACAACAGCAGTGTATTCATGACACTACACTGTGGGGGGAGAGACTATCCTCTGAGTAACAACAGCAGTGTATTCATGACACTACACTGTGTGGGGAGAGACTATCTCCTGAGTAACAACAGCAGTGTATTCATCACACTACACTGTGTGTCAGCTGTTGCTTCACTATGCTCAGCTCATGAGCATAACAGCAAATCTGCAAGCAGCCGTTGACACAAATCAGCACTAAAACTAATCAAAGAATGAAAACATGCAGCCGAGCATGAATTAAGAAACAACACACTCCTTCATTTCTATTAAATCAACCACACATAGAATGAAATCTGATTGAAATGTTGCTTCTGTGTGGGGGAAATGAGCAACTCTTAAAATAAACTATCAGTGATCCCTGAATCAGATTTGTGATTTGAGATGAAATGACTCACAACTTCTAAAACAACAGAACATTTTTGGTTTATTTTAGGGCATTCATTACATTACATGATGTCACACACACACACACACACACACACACACACACACACACACACACACGCCGTGTCAAAGGAACAATACATGGGTTCATGGTAGAGCCTGCACACACACACATGTTGTGTCAAAGGAACAATACATGGGTTCATGGTAGAGCCTGCACACACACACATGTTGTGTCAAAGGAACAATACATGGGTTCATGGTAGAGCCTGCACACACACACATGTTGTGTCAAAGGAACAATACATGGGTTCATGGTAGAGCCTGCACACACACACACACACACACACACACACACACACACACACACACACACACACACGTTGTGTCAAAAGAACAATAAATGGTTCATGGTAGAGCCTGCACACACACACACACACACACACACACACACACACACACACACGTTTTGTGTCAAAGGAACAATACATGGGTTCATGGTAGAGCCTGCACACACACACACACACACACACACACACACACACACACACACACACACACACACACACACACGTTGTGTCAAAGGAACAATAAATGGTTCATGGTAGAGCCTGCACACACACACACACACACACACACACACACACACACACACACACACACACACACGTTGTGTCAAAAGAACAATAAATGGTTCATGGTAGAGCCTGCACACACACACACACACACACACACACACACACACACACGTTGTGTCAAAAGAACAATAAATGGTTCATGGTAGAGCCTGCACACACACACACACACACACACACGTTGTGTCAAAAGAACAATAAATGGTTCATGGTAGAGCCTGCACACACACACACACACACACACACACACACACACGTTGTGTCAAAAGAACAATAAATGGTTCATGGTAGAGCCTGCACACACACACACACACACACACACACACACACACACACACACACACACACACGTTGTGTCAAAGGAACAATAAATGGGTTCATGGTAAAAAGGAAGGAACTCACAACTTATAAAACAACAGAACAAGAAACAATATTGTTTATTTTAGGGTAATTATTACATTACATGATGTCATTTATCAGATGCTTCTGTCCAAAGCAACGTTCAATATGTACATTTTGTCAACAATAAGTATTGTTCATCATTTAGAGAAAACTTTCATTCTGAGAAACAAACAAAAGTAGATCAAATGCAAAATAAAACAAAGTTGCAAAATAAAGATATTTTAACCTCAACAAGACTTAAGACTAACAAGAAGACCTTGATTCTGTCTCATTAATTCATTTTCACAATAAAATGATCATGTTCTTACACCTGTGTTGTTAAAACCCTGTTCAGTTTCCCAACACGAACACTGACTGATGGATCATGTTTGTTATTTACAGTAAAATGAGTAAAAACACATGAAAATACAAACATTGTTATTGTCTAAGGTGTGTGTGTGTGTGTGTGTGTGTGTGTGTGTGTGTGATCCTGTACAGAGTGAAGCATCATCTCAGCAGCTGTGTTTAGTCAGCAGTGTGTGTTTCTCTCTCACTCATCTATCTGACACAGAGACACTGAGCCTCCAAACTCAAGCCCCAACGTAAAGGTAAGTGTGTTTAAGGACGGACTATTAAACTTGTTCAGAAACCCAAACCCACGCTTAACTCCAGAACCAATCCCAAACCCAGGGTACACTGGTTCAGTGAACGTGTTGTTGAAGGTGTAGAGGTGGATCAGTGTGTCAGAGGAAATTGTATAGAAAGACAAAGAGCCAGCAGGCCAGTCCAGATACACTGCGACTCTGTTAGACACAGAGGAGGAGGGGAGATGTAGGTCTGTTTTTATCTTATTGTGCCAGACAGAGTAACCTGTCTCATCAGAGCACCACAGCCTCCAGGACTTTTCATTATGTCCAAGCAGAGAGTCATAACCCCGTCCTCTCCTGCTGATTCCTCTGTAAGTCACTCCTATCTCAACACCTCCTTTCCTCTCCAGCTCCCAATAACAGCGACCAGTGAGACCATCTCTACACAGCAGCTGTTGATAGGTGTCAAATCTCTCTGGGTGATCAGGATATGACTGATCCTCTCCCCTCACATATGTCACCTTTCTGTTGTCTTCAGACAGGAGGAGGACTCTGTGTGCTGTGTTTGGATCCAGTGTGAGTTCACATCCATCTGATGAGACAACAAGACTCCATTTTAGCTCAAGTTTGACCTGTCAACTATTGTCACAGCTGTGTGTGTGTGTGTGTGTGTGTGTGTGTGTGTGTGTGTGTGTGTGTGTGTGTGTGTGTGTGTGTGTGTGTGTGTGTGTGTGTGTGTGTGCGCGTGCGTGCGTGCGTGCGTTGTGTGTGTTTGTGTGCGTGTAGGTGTGTGTATGTAGCTTTGTGTATGTGTCTGTGTGTGTGTGTGTGTGTGTGTGTTTTTTTCTCCCCCTCTCTCTCTCTTGTTCCTGCAGGCACGCGCTGCATTGCCTCTCTCTCTCTCTCTCTCGTTCCTGCAGGCACGCGCTGCATTGCCTTTCTCTCTCTCTCTCTCTCTCTCTCTCTCTCTCACACACGTTCCTGCAGGCACGCGCTGCATTGGCTTTCTCTCTCTCTCTCTCTCTCTCCCTCTCTCTTTCTCTCTCTCTCTCTCTCTCTCTCTCACGTTCCTGTAGGCACGCGCTGCATTGGCTTTCTCTCTCTCTCTCTCTCTCTCTCTCTCTCTCTCTCTCTCTCACGTTCCTGCAGGCACGCGCTGCATTGCCTTTCTCTCTCTCTCTCTCTCTCTCTCTCGTTCCTGCAGGCACGCGCTGCATTGGCTTTCTCTCTCTCTCTCTCTCTCTCTCTCTCTCGTTCCTGCAGGCACGCGCTGCATTGCCTTTCTCTCTCTATGTCTCTCTCTCTCTCACGTTCCTGCAGGCACGCGCTGCATTGGCTTTCTCTCTCTCTCTCTCTCTCTCTCTCTCTCTCTCTCTCGTTCCTGCAGGCACGCGCTGCATTGGCTTTCTCTCTCTCTCTCTCTCTCTCGTTCCTGCAGGCACGCGCTGCATTGCCTTTCTCTCTCTCTCTCTCTCTCTCTCTCTCTCCCTCTCTCACGTTCCTGCAGGCACGCGCTGCATTGTTTTCTCTGTGTCTCTCTCTCTCTCTCTCTCTCTGTCTCTCTTTCTCTTTCTCTCTCTCTCTCTCTCTCTCTCTCAGATGCTGCTAAATGGGAAGTTAATGTATAAATACTGTGTAAGCTCTAAACAAAAACCTGCTGAGTGGGAGAACAGACAGTGTGTGGAGAGAGAGACTGAATGTGCAGGATGACTGTAAACATGTGGAGGGTGTTTTATAAAGCACCATTAAACCTCTTCTAAAGCCACCTATTTCTGAAGAAAATGGTGAAAACGACATACCCAAACTAAAATGCTTACTGTGGCTCAACCGCTAGGGTTACAGACAACTGCCTGACCTTTTCTGAAAGGTAAGACTTTGAAGTTTCTGTTCCAAGTGTCCGAATGACTCTATAGCCCTTTTCCCACATGCGTACCGGAAAATTACCTGTAAGTCAATATCGGACATTTCCCTGAATTTCCCTTCACACCTTAGCGTGCGCATATGGGAATCTAGTCGTCAAATAGCCGGTATGTTGGGGGAGGGGGGGAGGGGGGGAGGGGGGAGCTTATTTGGGGGGTCGGCAAAACTTCACTCAGTCCTCCATACAGCAGCCTGACACAGGACAGACACAGCGAGAATGGCAGAGGCTTGCAAGGCAAGCTGCCCAACGCTTGTAGCCTATGTATGTAGAGAAAGAAATGCACAAGCGAAATGTGGAAGTAGTTTGCTTTGATGTGCGCGAATGATTAGATGATGCACTTTGAAGAAGTTGGGATCCGTGTCTGAGAGAAATAGTTGCTGGTTCGATGTTTATCCGTTCACCTGTTGAAGCACTTTTTACAGACTGGCTTCGTTTGATGTGTCCGGGGTTGCCTTCGGAAATCAGCAAGCTGACATACTGCTCTTATTAGGCTTAGACAAGATCATTTCGCCAGTTTGCTTTAATGTGCGCGAATGATTAGATTATGCCCGCTGGAACATTAAGCAACGTGTGTAGGCTACACTTCGCCCATGATTGAAGGACCGCTGTCGCGGAAAATGACTGGACCCGTTTCCACTTGCGTCCCCTTAAAAGCATACCGCTCTTGTGACTGGCTCGAAACTGGTGAAATGTCGGGGACGACGGGGCTTATACCGGCACAGCGTCTTTCCCACTTGCAGGCATTAGACCACGTTCCGGTCATTTTGCAGTACAAAGCGCATGTGGGAAAAGGGCTTATGTGTTACTGACCCTGAGTAACACCAGCTCAAACACAGTGGAGACATAGCCACAGGCCATCCGGTTTAGCTTCACATTACGTTTAGAGAATCTCTTTTGATCTCGCGAGGTTATCCATCTTGCAAGCAAGGTTAATAACTTCCGCTATGTTGATCTGATCCCAAAAAGGAAGAGATGGTTCGATGCGCAAGATTCAGACGATTAATTTGGTTTGTAGCATGAACAGCATTGTTCAGAATTTACCACCTAATTCATCACGTTAATGACAGATAAACAGCAAAAAATCAGAAACGTAACGCCCGTGTTACGGTGCCAACAAGAGGCCAGGTGACCTGCAGTGTGAATATTGAAGGGAGCAGTGGCAGTCAATAGTTGTGTCTCCAAGTTCAATCCAACATGTCGAACAACTGTCCTTTTTGTCAAGAACCAGAGTCTGTTTTTCACTGTTTTTTGGAGTGTAAAAGACTTGAAGTAGGCTACCGTTTGGAATTGTAGAATATGTGTTTGTCAAATGTGGTGGAGTTGGAGTGAAACTGCTTTTATTTTTGGTGCTGGTTATAAAAGGGCAAATGCAATGAAGTGGGAGCTGTTGAACTTTGTAGTGGGACAGGCCAAATTGTCAATTTACAAAAGCCGGAAAAATCAATTAGAAAATGTTTCAGGTGGGGAGTTGCTGCCATTGTTTAAAGCTTTGGTACGAGCTGGAATCACAGTGGATTTTAGGTTTTATTCACTCATGAATGATGTTGCTGTTTTTTTGTCTCGTTGGTGCTTCACTGATGCTTTGTGTTTGTTTGTTGACGTGTGTTTCCTGTGAGCATTTACATGCTGTCTATGTGTCAATATGTTTCATTGATTCATGATCTAGTCAGGTATGTTATGCTAACAATGTCCTTTAGTTATGGAAAATAAATGTGCTAAAAATCAAAATCAATCTCTCTCTCTCTCTCTCTCCCCCCCCTCTCTCTCTCTCTCTCTCTCTCTCTCTGTCTCTCTCGTTCCTGCAGGCACGCGCTGCATTGCCTTTCTCTCTCTCTCTCTCTCATTCCTGCAGGCACGCGCTGCATTGCCTTTCTCTCTCTCTCTCTCTCTCTCTCTCTCTCTCTCTCTCTCTCTCTCTCTCTCTCTCACATACACACACACGTTCCTGCAGGCACGCGCTGCAATGCCTTTCTCTCTCTCTCTCTCATTCCTGCAGGCACGCGCTGCAATGCCTTTCTCTCTCTCTCTCTCTCTTTCGCTCTCTCTCTCTCTCTCTCTCTCTCTCTCTCTCTCAGAATCAGAATCAGAATCACTTTTATTGCCACATATGCAAGTTACATACAAGGAATTTGTCTTAGTGTCTGTATGCAGCGTAGCAGTTACATCAATATACAGAGATAAGAAGTAGGAAGATAACTAAGACAATCGCAAAGTTGCAACTGCAATCAAATCAAGTAGGAAATATATACAATATGTACATGAGTGGTGAAGTTTACGGTTCAATTATCATCACACGGTTAGGGTTAGGGTTAGGGTTCTCTAACCCTAGTTAGAGAACAGGGTTAGGGTTCTCTAACTGGTTAGGGTTCTCTAACCCTAACATCTTACACGGTTCAATTATCATCTGTGGATGATAAATATGAATTTACGTTGGATTTAC
>NC_139628.1:13346605-13454105 GCF_964638095.1 Poromitra crassiceps
TAATTTGATTGGCTGCATGAGTCAGTGCACTCTATGTGACCCTGCTGACGTAGTGACGTAAACACACTTGTGCATTGAGCGGTATCAGAGAGAGTGACACACGACACATCTCAACACAAGTAGCCAAAACAAAATGAGGAGATTTTCGATCACAAAACCTAGTGCGTTTTCCACCACCACCAGTGCAACCGTGACAAGTACGACTTCCAGTTCCAGGTGAGGTGTAGTAGTGTATGTTAATGTTGGTTAAAACCTTTCATCTCTCAATCAATGGGTCTGTGTGGGTCGCTGATCATGCTGTTCATGTTCTATGGTGCTGAGATGAGTGTGTGGTTTAATTACAGTGCTTCGGTCGCTTCGCTTCCTATTCTGTCGAACTGAAGTGGTGTGTGAAGTGTGTGTGTGTGTGTGTAGGTCGCTGTTAAATCTGCTATTGTGCGTTTGCGTCACTACAGCTTTATCGCTTTATCGGGGGATGGGTTGGGCGATGGGCATGCGCAAGCATGGGCACCCACTGGCACAGACATAAATTGGCGCACCTGATTCCATTCAAGTTTTAAGACAATGTGCAATACAAGTGCCAACTTCACGCAGCATGCTCGCACAAGGCCGCGCCGCGCAGCGCACTTTGCGCGTGCACGCACCTTGCATGTGCACGTGCAAATTGCTCGGCGCAAGTCCGGGTATATGCGTCAGCCCCCCTTGTGGGAGATAGGTTGCCGCGCGCCTGCAACTGGCATCAAATATTGGTCGTTAAGACTGAATAATGACATCACAACTGTTAATTTTAAAATTAGTTATTCCTCTAAACCTGGCTTCAAATGCCCCAAATTTTTCGCACCGGCGCCGTTCGGCCCCCAGCCCTCAGCAAAATCTGGCCCTCTGGTAGCGAGGATTTTTTTTTGTGGCCCTCTCTATCATCAAAGTTCCTGGGTAACTTACGGCATGACAATATTTGTTCGCCCCCCGGCAACAATCTGGGTTTCTCATGTGGCCCCCCATGAAAAATAATTGCCCACCCCTGGCCTATATGAATGAAGCTACTTTGGGAGATATTCACTGCGTAACTGTGCGGCAGCCCTTTGATGTGTTTCGAATGGAATATCGTTCCATCAGCACCAATTTTTGTTATCACCATTTTGTATTAGTTTCTAATGGTTTATATATATTGAATCTGAACTTGTTCATCCTCCAATTCTCTCCCTCTCTCTTTCTCCCCATCTCTCGCTCTCCCCATCTCTCTTTTCTCTCTCGCCCTCTCTCTTTCCCTCTGCTTGCCCACTCAGCGATAAGGAAGCTGCTGTCACAGACGTGACGCTGTGGCTTTTAACGGGGGTGGACATGATCACACTTGGGTTTAAAGACGCCCAATCTGGACGTTTGTGCCGAGTTGATGCAGAGCGCAGCGGGGCAACACGCCCAAAAACAGTGCTGTACGCAGCGCTATTCTGGCGCAAAACGGGCCTTAACGCAAAATTACCACCTTTGCAACGATAGAGCGCCATATGTCGTATTTTTTCATTGCTACTGAGAAACAGCTGATTGAAGTTGTGCAAATAGACCAATCACAGCTGATTATCATCTACTGTAAGTTGGAGACGTACGCAGATGTTGCAGTGTGCGTTAAGGTGTTTTTGATCTGTCTTTTTCTGTTTATAAAGTTTATTTTGATACAACTTAATGAGCAGCTATCATGTAGATTGTTGTTGATCTCTTGCAGTAATTTCTTATTGAAAATACTGTACTATAAAACCTTTACTGCAGCAATTCTGTCACATACTATTACTTTTTCAAATACTATCACACTCATACTGTTCTCACACTTTTTCATGTCAAGGAACCCTAAACTGAAACAAATTAGACCATGAACCCATTTGATAAGATGTCATGCAGGTCCTCCATCTGATAAGATTTTAGCAGATGTTTTACTACCTACAGAAAACTGTATGAAACCAATGACCAAAATTAGTCATACATTCTGTCACTTACAGTAAGGATGGAATTATAGTGAAAATAAATTATTTTTAATTTGCTGGGGATGCTCTGGAAGCTCCTCAAAGACCCCTTGGGGTCCCCAGACCACATTTGGAAAACCACTGCTGTACATTCTATAAAGTAAAGATGAGTTATTAATTTTTGATATAGAATGTTTGCAAAGATTATATATATATATATATATATATATATATATATATATATATATATATATATATATATATATATATATATATATGGTTAGGGTTACTGGAGAGAGGAAAAATAATTAATCAATATAATATATAGTTAGAAGGATTGTGCAAAATTGGGCGGGGAGGAGGGGCATTATAGGGATTTAAAACACGCTATTTAACAAATTTGTATTTTTTTTTTGGTTAAATTTCCCTTGCCCTTCCCTTTTCTCATTTATTCTTGCTTATCAATGTTTATTTGGTCATTTGTATTGATCCAGGGGAGAATAATAACCCAGTGTTTGGTGTTCTTATCTCGTTTTTCCCAATTCGAGAAGACATGTTTAAACTCCTCTTTTTGGTTTGATGTTGATATAACCACATTCTTTCCTTTCCTTCCTTGTTTTGTTTTTATTTAATGAAAATACAAATAAAAAATTGATAAAAAAAAATAAAAAAAAATAATCAATATCCTGTCTATATTGTATAAAGGTAGTAATACAGTTTCTGTTATACCATCTGCTGTTATATATCCTGTCATGCACCTGTCTTCCACAAACCTAGGGAAAATGCTCTATGGCAGTATTGTATTGGGGGGGACCTGTGTCTGCCAGACCTGTGTCTGCCAAGACTCCAGGGGCCATATCTTCCGACAGGCGCTATCCCCTAATAGCATTTGCGCACCTGTTTGCGCGTGCCTTAAGGCACGGAAGATAGCATTCCGCCTTGCGCCGTCCGCCAGGTGTTCTGCCGAGTTTTGCTCCACCGCACAGCAGCAAAAAAAAAAGCATCCCCACCTCACGGGAGCATACTTGTTAGGATTTATACAGAAATGTAACTGTTTAAAAATGATATAATTGTCTGGTAGACGTAACCTCCCTGATTTCTAAGTTAAAACAGCCCCGAAATATGTTAGGGATGCAATTCTCGGGGGGCATGCGGAAATGTTCACGGCACCTGTCGCAAGCGCAAATTAGAGCCGTGACAATAACAGTATTTTGGGGCGCAGATGCGCCCCAAAATACCTGCGCAAACGGGATTTGGGCGGTCTTAACTACCAGAATTATTCACAGCCGTGGCCAGGCAAGGCTGGGCATTACGTCAATCAAAACAAATCAGATTCCCGTCTTGCAATGGCTGTTTGTGCAAGGCAAGCAAAATGCTGTAATTCTCTCCATGCGTAATAGAGTGTACTCACTCGTGCGAGGACAGAGGGAGCTTATTGACAGATCATCTGTGGTGCCAACGACCCTTCGGGTTATGAAGGTAAATAGCCTATGTCCATTGTCCAACAAGTTTTCTCAATTCATTTCCCTCTTTGCGATGTGATAAAAGTTTCTCAGTGAGTTATAGTTGATTGCCTCACTGCTAATACCCAATTTTAGCAGCATAATTTGATGTCTTGGCGTGGCATTCCACTTTCCACTGCGCAAATACCTCTCTGCGCTGGGAGCGCAGCTGTAATCTCCGTGCAGCGCACCCAGCAGAGAGGTATTTGCGCGTAAGAGGTCCTTTTCAAAGCTCTTAGCGCAAAGTAATTGCGCGCTGCTGACGATAGGGTAATGCCATCTATCCCACATTTTAGCGCTGAAACGCCTGCTTTGGCATGGGGCAGCCAATGCACAGTACAATTATCACAGGCATGCGCTTGTGTCCGCCCCCAATTTGCAGTGCGCACGGCGTTAAACGAGCACAAACGCTAAATTAGCGCTTTTGGGAAGATAGAGCCCCAGATGTTGTATTTGTCAAGAGAAGAGAAGAGTCCAGATAACTGTTTGTTCTAGAGGTAGTCTGCACCTTTGACTCTAGCCTAGACGAAGGCTTTATGACCAAGGTCATTAAATACCAACCACTCCTAAACATCCTCTCAGAGCTGGTTATAATGAAATTAAATACTAACCAACAACTCAACACAATCTCAGAGCTGGTTACAGGTACAAACTATTTGCTTTCATATTTGGGAGCCTAGGACACATTCACATTTTGCTCCTAAGAGGGCTTCAACAACTTGGGATGCCCATAAAGGCTAAACGGCTTTCAATGTACTGTGCTGTCACTGTTATCATTAGCAGCACCATATATGGACGAGACACTGCTACTTATACCCCTAAGGGACCGTTCATCCCTTAGGGGCCTTTATGGTAGCTGTCACTGGAAGAAAATAGGGGAGGGTGATGCTTTAAAAAAAATTAGTCTCAGGTACACTGTTATTATTTTGTGTCCAGAGGACACATTTGAATGCATCAATTATTTTATTGTATCTACCGTATTTATTTATTTTTGCTTTTTGGAATTCAGCAACTATACCCAACAAGTCCCCTCCTGGCCAAACTTTTTAGGTAAAAAGACTAGTCCGTCCAGTAGCCTACAAGTGCAGCTGGGTGAGAGAGAGGGAGAGAAAGGGCCACTGCGGGGGCAAGGCACCCCAAATTCATTTATAATAAACACTGGCTATCAAAACACATCGTTGTTAATACTGTAGCGTATCAGCATTACACATACAGGGGTGAGCATTGGTAGTGTCTCAACTACAGATAGGAACTGATGTGTGGGAGTGTTGTATTGGGGAACACTATGCTGTGGGAATACTTCCGGGGAGGACTGAGCATGCGCGTCAGTCTCCACACACTGCTAATAGGGAAGGTTGCTAGTTAAGAGCGTGACAACCGCTGAGAGTTGTAATATGACTAACGGAGAATAAAGAACCTTGTACCAACAAGAAGCCTCTGCCTCATGAGTTACCAGGAACGTTACACTGGCGTCAGAAGTTTAAACGGTGAATATTGCCTCCAGATTCGGCGAAATGGTTAACAAGTTCCTGAAGAAAGAGCGCAAACGACTCAATCGAGAGGCGGGAAAGGCAAGAGCCGGAGCAGACTGCCAGGCGTCCGAAGAGGAAGATGTCTGGGTAGACGCAGCCGCTACCACAGAGAGCCAAGCGGGAAAAACAGCAGAAAGCCTGGGGTGGGTGAAGATAAAATCCGGACTAGGCAGCGCTATCACCGTAGCCACGGAAGCTATCCCGCGGCTCAAGGAAGCTAGCAAGGCGGGAGAAGGAGCGGAGGAACAGGGGCCGGTGAGGGTGAAGATCGAGCGGGTTGACATTGCCGCTGTAGCCATGGAGGCTGTGCCACAGCCCAGCGGAGCTAGCCTGCGGGCCGAGGACAAAGACGGGACACGGGTCGAGGCGACAAAGGACAGCGGGCGGCGAGGAAGAAAGGAAATCACCCTGCCAAAATTCAACGGTAAAGGCGAGTGGGAGGCATACTGCAAGCAGTTTGAAGAGGCTGCAGAATGGAATGGCTGGACGAGAAGGGAGAGAGCCAGCCATCTCGTGATGGCCCTCGAGGGCGAGGCTACGGCGTGCGTGTCGGCAATAGCTGATACAAAGGACTTGGATGTGGTGATGGGGGTCCTGCGGAGACGCTTCGGCCGATGTGAAGAGCAGGCCATCGTAGCCGCGGAACTGTGTAACAGACGCAGACGGCAGGGTGAGTCGCTGCGTGCACTGGCAACAGACATTGAGACTCTCAGCCGGCGCGCATACAGCCAGCTACCGACGGAGGCGCTGGATGGGTTAGCCCTAAGCTACTTTGTCCAGGCCATCGAGCCACGTAGTCTAAGCCAGAAAGTAACGCTGGGACACCCAAAAACACTGGGAGCAGCGCTGGGGTTGGCGCTGGAGATAGAGACAGTAGAAGGCTGGGACAAGAGCAGCGGCATAATGGAGGCCGCCCCAGTGGTGAGAATGGCAGCGGAGAGCCAGCTACAAGAAGAGCCAGCGTGGAAGACGGCCTTGGCAGAGCAAAGCAACACGGTGAAAGAGCAAGGCAACAGGGTGAAAGAACTGTCCGAGTCAGTACAACAGCTGACAGAACAACTGCTCCGCAGAGCGACCCTGCAGCCCAACCCCGCTCGGCAGCCCACCCAGCGGAACAACAGCTGGGCCAGAGGGAGCATGATCTGCTGGGGATGTGGACGCCCCGGGCATCGGGAAGCAGACTGCCGCCGGAGAGCGTGGAACCAGGGAAACGGCACAGGGCCCGTCCAGATGGGACGAGACGGGTCTACGATGCCACAGTCCCCGTAGCCACGTCATCGCAGGGAGGAGCCCACCGACAGCAACGGGGAGGTGGGGCTCCGCCGGGCCCCGAAGTAGACGACATCGCCGGAGCTGTCAACATGCAGAGCGGGCCGCGCGCGATGAACGGCTGCCATGTTCCAGTCTACCTACAGGACAGATACTGCGCCGCCCTGGTGGACACGGGGTGTACGGCAACGCTGGTGAACGTCAACATGATGCCCGAGGGGACGCGCCTGGAGCAGCCAGCAGCACAACTGCTAAGAACAGTATCCGGTGAGTTGATGCCAATGAGGGGGAGGGGACACGTAATGATAACAGTGGGGGGACAGACAGTGGACTTTCCGGTGTGGGTGGTAGAAATGACGGGACCCTGCATCCTGGGGGAAGACTACTTAACGCTAAACAAATGCACAGTAGACCTAGGAAAAAGCACATTGACATTTGCAGACGGGCCAGTAGTCCAGATGGGCCACCCTCCCACCGTTCCAGAGGAGAGAGCTAATGTGAATAACATCGCTGTATATCGCGTCACCGTAGTGCATGAGCCCCACCCAGCAGACCAAGCCCCTCCACAAAGCCCCGCCCCTAGCCCACCTCCAAACACTTGCCCTCAGCCAGCGCAACAGGCAGAGGGGGAGAGAGAGAGGTTAGAGATGCTCAGGGGATTGCACCAGCGCCAGAGCGAAGGGTTAGAACCCCAGCAGAGCGATGAACTGTGGAGGGTACTAGAGGAATATAAAGACATTTTCGCCATGTCGGATGATGAGCTAGGCTGTACCCACCTGGTGGAACACGAAATAGACACTGAGGGAGCGCGTCCCGTCAGGTCATATCCCCGTCGGGTCCCAGCAGCGAGGAGAGAGATAGCGAACGAAGCTGTAGAGAACATGCTGCGGGCGGGGATCATTGAGCCATCAGACAGCCCGTGGGCGTCAGGGGTAGTGCTGGTGAGAAAGAAAAATAGCCCCAAAATGCGATTTTGTGTAGACTATAGGGGGCTGAACAAAGTGACAAAAAAAGACGCATACCCGATGCCCATCATCGAGGAACTGTTAGACGCCGCGGGAGAGTCATCCTGGTTCTCATCCCTAGACCTCCGTAGCGGGTACTGGCAGGTGCCCCTCCGCGACGATGCCAAACAAAAGACCGCCTTCCGCACAGAGAAGGGGCTGTGGCAGTTTTGAGTACTCAGTTTCGGGCTGTGCAACGCACCAGCAACGTTCGAGAGGTTAATGGAGAAGCTGCTGGGAGACATTCCCCGATCCGAATGCGTCGTGTATTTAGATGACATCTTGACACACGGGGGCACGTTCCAGGCAGCAGTGGGGGCATTACGAAAAGTCCTGCAGAAGATAGCCGAGGCGGGTCTAAAGTTACACCCAGACAAGTGCCACTTCCTGAAGAGGAGGGTGGAGTTCTTAGGGCATGGCATCGGCGCGGGGGGCATTCGCACCCTGGAAGAGAAGACTCAGGCGGTCATGGAGTGGCCCACCCCCAGAAACAAAGGCGAACTCGAGAGCTTCGTAGGGCTAGCCGCATACTACAGGAAATTCGTAAACGGGTTTTCTAAAATAGCGGAACCACTGTTCAGGCTAAAAGAGAAGAATGCAGACTTCCACTGGACGACAGAATGCCACCTAGCCTTTAAAGCCCTCAAGAAAGCGCTGACCGAGTCTCCGGTGCTTAGAGCACCAGACCCCGCCCTGCCGTTCCTACTAGACACTGATGCCAGCAACGGGGGTATGGGGGCCGTGCTGTCCCAGGCGGGGCCGGACGGGGAGCGGGTGGTGGCGTACTACAGCAAGACGTTCGATAAAGCAGAACGTAACTACTGCGTCACCCGCCGGGAGCTCCTCGCCGTAGTAGAAGCACTACGACACTTTAGATATTAACTCCTGGGACAGCCGCGGTTCACCATACGGACCGACCACTCGGCGCTGCAGTGGCTGTGGTCCTTCCGAGAGCCGGAGGGGCAAGTGTGCCGCTGGTTAGAGAAAATGGCAGACTACAACTTCACGATAGAACACAGGGCAGGGGCGCGCCACGTCAACGCAGACGCCCTGTCACGATGACCCTGCGCAGAGAGAGGGTGTACGTACTGCGAAAAGAGAGAAGGAAGAGAGAGAGAGCTCCAAGAGGAAGCTAGGATCTGCCCTAACCACACGGGGGATGGACCAGTGTGCAGGACGCTGCGGATGGCAGAGGCAGCGGATTGGAGGGGCCACCAAGAAAACGACAGGGAGCTGTCACCAGTACTGCAATGGGTAGAAGAGGGCCAGAAGCCGCCCTGGGAAGAGGTGGCAGGGGCCACCGACACGACCAAAGGGCTGTGGGCAGGGTTCGACACCCTGAGATTGAGTAGCGGAGTGCTGATGAAGTCCTGGAAGGAGCCAGCGACAGGAGAGCATAAGTGGCGGAAAGTAGTGCCGACGACGCTGAGGGAGGAGGTGTGCAGGAGCTGCCATGGAACTGTAGGGGCTGGGCACTTTGGGGTAAGCAAAACCCTCCGTCGCATCAGACAAGGCTTTTATTGGGGGAGGATGGGGAGAGACGTACAGGACTTCTGTCGACGCTGCGACCTCTGCGCAGCGTACAAAGGCCCGTTAGACCAGTCTCGCGCCCCGCTCCAACAGCTAGCAGCAGGAGCCCCCATGGAGAGGGTAGCAGTAGACGTGATGGGACCTTTCCCACGCTCAGACAGTGGTAATCGATACGTCCTGGTCGCCATGGACTATTTCACAAAATGGCCAGAGGCGTACGCACTTCCCGACCAGGAGGCGGGGACGGTGGTCGACGCACTAGTAACCGGCATGTTCAGTAGGTTCGGAGCACCAGAGACCCTACACGGTGACCAAGGGAGAAACTTTGAGTCACGAGTGTTCGCCACCATGTGCGAGAAACTGAACATTAAAAAGACACGGACCACAGCATTGCACCCCCAGAGCGATGGCCTTGTAGAAAGATTCAATCGAACGCTGAAAAAGCAGTTGGCCATCCTCACGGAGGAGCACCAGAAGGACTGGGACACGCACCTGCCTTTCATCCTCATGGCCTACAGATCTGCCACACAAGAGTCCACCTCCTGCACACCCGCCCTGCTCATGTTAGGTCGAGAACTGCGGACACCAGCAGAAATGGCGTTCGGAAAGCCACCAGATGCACTGGACGCTCCCCCGGGGCGAGAGTACGCCAGGAGGCTACAAGATCGATTAGAGTCCGCTCACAACTTCGCTCGGGACCAGCTAGAGAAAGCAGGCATGAAACAAAAAAGGAACTATGATGTGAGGGCAAAAGGAAACCATTTCCAGGGGGGGGAGTTGGTCTGGGTGTACACACCCCGGAGAAAAAAAGGGCGTAGCCCTAAACTGGACTGTCACTGGACAGGCCCATGCAGGGTCATGGAGAGAATGGGGGAGGTGGTGTACCGAGTGCAGATGCCACTTGGTGGCAAGAAGGTACTCCACCGAGACAGGTTGGCCCCATACCGGGGGGGGGGGGGTGCACCTTTCCCCCAGATCTCGGCCGCCCGGCGGTTTCACCTAGACAGGCTGAAAGAAGGACTCTGTTTCCACAGAGAGGGGCGTCCGGCCATGACCGGGCGGCCCCCACTCAGGGACTTGAAGGCCCAGAGACACTGCAGGTGGGATCAGCCCCGCAGGCAGATTCACAGAGACTAACACGGCCACGGAGAGAGCCAAGGGCTCCAGGACACTTGAACAACTTTGAGTTGTATTAACACGTTCACTGCCAACGACGTGTAAACACGTTTTCAGAATCCAGCTGTTGACTGCCAGCGACGTGTAAACACGTCCTTGGCATCGATTTTTTTTTTTTGACGGTGGGTTGTGCATCTAACCCTTTTACATATCTTATATAAGTATTGGACGTGTACAACGTGTACAACCCATTCCACCGACCCACTAAGTGGCGACAAGGAAGTAGGAAAAAGCAGTGTGATCCATTTCCATTCTCATGAAAATGGATTGGCGGAGGCGCTTTCGTTTTCGCGTTGATTGCTGGCGGTGCGGGATTGCAAACTTGCATGGTGGATTGCGGATGGAGCACACTTTGAGGCACGCAGCGTAAATATGACCAGAGTCGCAGGGGCTTCATCGGAGCTCTCGGCCAGGGCTCCGGGAGGCGGGCGAGTCCAGCCGGGCTTCCTCGGGGAGCGGCCACGCAGACAGGCACAGCCAGGCACAGCGGCAGCGGGGCAGTGAGGCTGGTGACAAGCAGCAGGCCATTTTGCCTTGCAAAATAGCACCAAATTGGAAACAGCCATAAAAGGCTTTTAGAATGGGATTTTCAACCCATTCTTTTTTGTTTCTTTTTCGCTCTAATTTAGAGTAATTTAATTTCTATTCAGAAATTTATTTGAGAGGTCGAGAGTATGAGAAAGTGAATTTGCACAGGTAGGAAAGTGCTTGTGACACGGCGCTGCAGCCAAGAAGAACGCCCACGGAGGGAGGAGTTGAGCAGAGGGGAGTTTCCTGCTGTTATGGAGGAAATTACTGTTCAAAACTATTGTTTAGGTCTTACTGATGCCAAAAATGAATGGTTAAAGTGACTGTTCTATCGAATTTCACAAAAAGCCGTTTATCTCTGAATATTTTTTCTGACGCTAAAACCATGCTGTATTCAATTGCTAATGCTTACATAACTACTAACTCTACAAACTAACTCTTTTAGCCAGAGAAAGTACACATTCTATTAGTACTTTTGAGATATTGTATGTTCACAAACTCCAAGCAGAAAAGAATCCTCGGCTCTTGTAAAATGAGCCAGAATCCTCAAAAAACGGCTTGGCAGAAGCTACCTACAGCAAAAAAAAACGGCTGGCAGTCAATGTGTTAAAAAAAAAAAAAAAAAAAAAAAAGAGGAGATGGTGGTTGGAAATGTTGAAATGTTGAAATGCTGTAACAGAAAGTAAAGGATGTGCATGACATGAGATATTGTGGGGGAGGAGATGTGGGAAAGTCTGAGATTGCAACATAAAAATTTGTGTTTGAAAAAAAACAAAGAAGTTGTTAAAAAAAAGATGTTGGGTGTGTTTGGTACAAGGGGGTGTGTGATGTGGTATCAACGTGGGCGTTGACCTTATTGTTGGGCGGGGAGTATGTAGCGTATCAGCATTACACATACAGGGGTGAGCATTGGTAGTGTCTCAACTACAGATAGGAACTGATGTGTGGGAGTGTTGTATTGGGGAACACTATGCTGTGGGAATACTTCCGGGGAGGACTGAGCATGCGCGTCAGTCTCCACACACTGCTAATAGGGAAGGTTGCTAGTTATGAGCGTGACAACCGCTGAGAGTTGTAATATGACTAATGGAGAATAAAGAACCTTGTACCAACAAGAAGCCTCTGCCTCATGAGTTACCAGGAACGTTACAATACCCACATATTGTCACTTTCTAATTAATGCTCGTTACTCAATGTAGGGAAATAAGGCTTGATGACTGAACTTCTCTTAAATTTCCAAGAAAGAAAAACAAACACCTGCTAGTATGTCAGGGGAAAAGTGGAGGAGTGCAGAGACACCTGTTGCATGAGAGGTGCTTGGCGGCAGCATCAAATCAATTGGCAACTTTGACATTTCATCTGCACATTGAAGCCGTCTCCTCCTGTGCGTAATTCATCCAGCGGCTTTGATCTCTGTTAGAGGCCCTGAATCGCACGCTACAAGCTGAGAATATGAACTTGTATATTGCTGTACAGTATAACGCTGGTTTACAGTGTCAGAATACATTCGACTCGGCGAGTTAACGTCACAATAAGACAGTATTCTGTGTGTTATGGAACGCATCTGTACCGATGGCCAATAACGATGCCACAACGACAACTGGGCCAAGTTAGAGAAAGCGTGTTGTAAACCAGAATCCACGGGACTATCTATTGGAGAAAACAAAACAAAAATGAAAAATCTGAGCTAGAAAAACTGGTTTTGTTGTGGAATGCGCATTGCATGGAGAGCTGCACTGGCTGCTTTGAAGGAAATGTAATTGAGCACTACTTCTTTGTGAAAAAGTCGTTCGTTAGTCGTTTCGCTCTAATGTGGGGAGAGTTGGAGTGAAACTGCTTTTATTTTTGGTGCTGGTTATAAAAGGGCAAATGCAATGAAGTGGGAGCTGTTGAACTTTGTAGTGGGACAGGCCAAACTGTCAATTTACAAAAGCCGGAAAAATCAAATAGAAAATGTTTCAGGTGGGGAGTTGCTGAGCTCGAATCACAGTGGATTTTAGGTTTTATTCACTCATGATTGAATGATGTTGCTGTTTTTTTGTCTCGTTGGTGCTTCACTGATGCTTTGTGTTTGTTTGTTGATGGGCAGCTCTGTTTTAACCCTGTGTTTCTGTGAGCATTTACATGCTGTCTATGTGTCAATATGTTTCATTGATTAATGATCTAGTCAGGTATGTTATGCTAAAAATGTCCTTTATTTATATAAAGGTGCTTAAAAATCAAAATCAATCTCTCTCTCTCTCTCCCCCCTCTCTCTCTCTCTCTCTCTCTCTCTCTCTTTCTCTCTCTCCCCCTCTCTCGTTCCTGCAGGCGCGCACTGAATTGCACATCAATCTCTCTCTCTCTGTCTCTCTCTCTCGTCCCTGCAGGCGCGCGCCGCGTGTCACCCCTCCTGCTTGTTTCATCACATGATCTTCTCGCTCTTCTTCAGTAGGAAACAGTCATGTGATCTCTGTTATATTTGAGTTCCTCACAGAAGGAAATATGACAGGCGAGAGCAGAACGGAGCTGTGCACGCGGCGCAGGGGAGCACGAGACGGCTTGCAGCTGCTTCATACTGAGAGGAAATGAATGAGTATCATTAGAATAGGAACGTCGCTGTAGGACTGGAAGTCAGTCAGTGTAGAAAACCTCTTGTTTATTCATCATTATTTGGCAGTGAAGACTGAGTTTTGGGCAAGTTCCTTTCAAAATGTAGCCTAGTGATACTACATATCACTAGTTAGGCTACTTTCATTTGTAACTAGCCTAATACCTTACTTTAATTACAATATGAGGCTACTGTCTCTGTCTGTGTAGAGTAACTCATTACTTATCACATTACTTTTGCATTACTTTCACCAAAACAATTAGCAGAATGACATCACAGCCCCGGAACCATCCCAAAAAAGTATTTAAACCGTCTTGAAGTCAGTGTAAACCGTCCACCATTCTAAATGTTATCCTTTTTGTTATTGTCATCTAGCCTATATGGTTATTTGCATAAAAACACACAATTTGATTTCAAATGATTGTATCTTATAGCCTAAATATGTGCTTTGATACGTATGCACCTCTTGTAATAATGTAGGCTAATACTTTAGGCTACGTGGGGTGGGTTAAAATATTGTAGCGAATCAGTGTTACACATACAGTGGTGAGCAATGGTAGTGTCTCGACTACAGATAGGAACTGATGTGTGGGAGTGTTATTGGGGAACACTATGCTGTTGGGGATACTTCCGGGGGGTGACTGAGCATGCGCGGTCAGTCTCCACACACTGCCAAGAGGGAATGCTGCTAGCTATGAGCGTAACAACCGCTGAGAGTTGTGATATGAATAACTGTGAATAAAGAACCCTGTACCAGCAAGAAGCCTCTGCCTCATGAGTTACCAGGAACGTTACACTGGCGTCAGAAGTTTAAACGGTGAATATTGCCTCCAGAATCGGCGAGATGGTTAACAAGTTCCTGAAGAAAGAGCGCAAAAGACTCAAACGAGAGGCGGGAAAAGCAAGAGCCGGGGCAGACTACCAGGCATCCGAAGAGGAAGATGTCTGGGTAGACGCGGCCGCTACCACAGAGATCCAAGCGGGGAAAGCAGCAGGAAGCCTGGGGTTGGTGAAGATAAAATCCGAGCTAGACGGCGCTATCACCGTAGCCACGGAAGCTATCCCGCGGCTCAAGGGAGCTAGCAGGCAAGCTAGCGAGGCGGGAGAAGGAGCGGAAGAACCGGGGCCGGTGAGGGTGAAGATCGAGCGGGTTGACATTGCCGCTGTAGCCATGGAGGCTGTGCCACAGCCCAGCGGAGCTAGCCTGCGAGCCGGGGACAAAGACGGGACACGGGTCGAGGCGACAATGGACAGCGGGCGGCGAGGAAGAAAGGAAATCACCCCGCCAAAATTCAACGGTAAAGGCGAGTGGGAGCCATATTGCACAATGTTTAACGTAGCAGCAGACATGAATGGCTGGTCGAGGGAGGAGAGAGCCAGTCACCTGGTGATGTCACTCGAGGGCGAAGCTATAATGTGTGGCGGCAATGGCAGATACAAAAGACTTAGACGTTGTGATGGCGGCCCTGAGGAGGCGTTTCGGACAGTGCAAAGAAGAAGGCATCATGGTCGCGGAACTGTGTAACAGGCGTAGACGACCAGGGGAGTCGCTGCGGGCGCTGGCTACAGACATGGAGATCCTCAGCCGGCGCGTATACAGCCGGCTGCCGCCAGAATCACGGGATGAGTTAGCCCGAAATTACTTCATCCAGGCAATCGCGCCGCAAGGCCTAAGAGATCAAGTAATGCTGCAACGGCCAAAGACACTAGGAGTAGCGCTGGAGCTGGCGTTGGAAAGAGAGACAGTGGAGGGCTGGGCCATGGACAGCGACGCGGGGGGAGCCGCCCTCGTGGTGGGAATGGCGGCGGAGAGCCCGCTGCAAGAAGAGCCAGCATGGAAGATGGCGTTGACGAAACAAGGCAACATGGTGAGAGAACTGTCCGAGTCGTGCAGCAGTTAAAAGAACAACTGCTCCGAAGCGCGACCCTGCAGCCCACCCCACGAGACAATACCTGGCCCAGGGGGCCCGGGGCCATGCGCTGCTGGACCTGTGGACGCCCCGGACATCGGGCCAGAGAGTGCCGCGGAGGAGCGTGGAACCAGGGAAACGACACGGGGCCCGTCTAGAAGGGGCGAGACGGGTCCCCGATGTCATATTCCCCGTAGCCACGTCATCGCGGGAGGGAGCCCATCGACAGCAACGGGGAGGTGGGGCTCCGTCGTTCCCCGAAGTAGACGACATCGCCGGAGCTGTCAGCATGCAGAGCGGGCCGCGCACGATGAACGGCTGCCATGTTCCAGTCTACCTACAGGGGAGATACTGCGCCGCCCTGGTGGACACGGGGTGTACGGCAACGCTGGTGAACGTCAACATGATGCCCGAGGGGACGCGCCTGGAGCAGCCAACAGCACAGCTGCTAAGAACAGTATCCGGTGAGTTGATGCCAATGAGGGGGAGGGGACACGTGATGATAACAGTGGGGGGACAGACAGTGGACTTTCCGGTGTGGGTGGTAGAAATGGCGGGGCCCTGCATCCTGGGGGAAGACTACTTAATGCTGAACAAATGCACAGTAGACCTAGGAAAAAGCACATTGACATTTGCAGGGGGGCCAGTAGTCCAGATGGGCCACCCTCCCACCGTTCCAGGGGAGCGGCCTAACGTTAACAACATCACTGTATACCGCGTCACAGTTGAGCACGGGCCCCACGCGGAGCCGCAGGGGAGACTGTGTTGGACATGTGGGAGACCAGGGCACTTGGCGAGAGGGTGTCGCAGCGGTCCCGGGCAACAGACCAGGTTCGCGGGACAACGACATGGACAGCAGGGAGCCTGCTGGGCATGCGGTGCGATTGGACACTGTCGTAAGATAATCCAAAATTAATGTAGAAGGAGTGGTTTAGTAAACTCCTCCCTTGTATGTTAATAGTCTCCACCTCCTCCTTGGTCATTTAAATAGATTGTGCAACCTGAGAACCAGGAGTATTACAGCTACGAGATATGAGATGTAGAAGGATACTGCCATGCGCATGTTTCAGTAATAAATCATGGATTCTTTTAAGCAAATAGAGTTGATAATTTAGTAAGTAGGAAAGTTCTTACGACAGTTTGGTGTCCGAAACCCGGTCCGGAGGAGGGACGTGTGAAGTGTGTTTGCCGCCTGGGAGCAGTGAAAAAACACAGTCGACAAAGGGGGCCTAATTTAGGGGCCTGCTCACTGCTTCGAGGAGACAGACAGACAGAGAAGCGAGAATATAGGGTAAGTTGCCTATTTGCTTTTAAAAGTCTGCGGTTGATTGTGAAAGAAGATATCTAGGGGGTAATTTCAGTCTAATTAATTTGGAAGACGGAGATATTTTGGGAAATGCACGACCTGATAAGATCAGAGGGAGGCAGACAGACTACACTGTGCAGAATTCGAACAAAAGTTCTGAATCATTTTTGAGAAGTGATCAGTCTGGGGTACACAGTCTGAACGCCTGTGTGCACATTTATCTCCTGAGGAAGAGTGGAAATTGAGACATTAGATGTTAGTATAACACCATTAGATGGAAATTAAAATAGTTTAGAACTAAACAGATTTAGAATCTATAGTAACTAGGTTACCTAACTAGACAGATTTATAATCTGCACGGATTTAGAATCTGACGTAACTAGGTTACTTATAATGCAATGTCGACTTAAAATCATTAGATGATAAATTAAAGCCATTAGATGGTAATTCAATGCATTTAGAATGTATGACGCGTCAGATAAATTCCAGTTAGACTGATGGAAATATAAAATCTCACTAGGTGAGGCGTTTAAAACGTACCGTTAGACGAGACCGTTAGACGGGGTTTTTTTATCAAAAGCAGAATTATTCACAATGTGTGTGTGGATAAGACCTTAGAGGCCTGTAATGTTTATGCTCTAGATAAGGACCTGATGCATTAGATATTAGTATAGGATTAAAGAGAACCGAAAATAGTAAGTAAATTTGATTAAGAGGGAACTTACGGAGTATTATAATGCTCACAATAATGAGTTATATTGGGATAGATAATACCATATCGTTATAAGTGCACGTGTGTATGAGGACTGTCCATGGATGTGTGTTGTGTTTGCAAACTGTGTGTGTGTGTGAAATTTGGTTGACTGGGCTGATTCCAGACAAGCAGAGAGAAAAATAGTTTAACAGGGAGAAAGTTTCACTTGTGTATTGAAAATGGGAGCTAAACTCAGCCGTGTGGCCTCTCGCAAGACAAAGGAGGAGACAGGTACTCCACTGAGTGGGGGTAGGGCCACGCCAGAGGAGGCTTGCAGGAAGGAGGCACAGCAGTTGGGACCAAATTCAATAGCTTACCCTTGGCCTTTTGCGGCTCCACAGCCGTGGAGGGGAAGGCAAAGAGAAGCAACAGGAGGAAGGGTTTGAAGCTAACAAATGCTATTCAGGTGGAAAAAACCCTGCCATTGGCAACAAACTCACTCTGATACCCAACCCCCACCAGATAGCTCCTCAATCACTGTAGGGCCCACCTAGTGGCCATAGACAAAGGAGAAGCCAGAGGGCGGAATTCAAGGCGTGAAGAACAAACAAGTAGCATTCTATTCATTGAGAAGCCTGTCATAGAGAAGAGAAAGTATTTATATTTTAGGGAAGATGTGTTCTGATGGAAATTGATAAAGTAATGGCATGTCTGACATTAACCTGAATTTTGTTTTCTGGTTAAGAATCAGGTTCTTGTGAAGGAGAGGAGAAAGGCATTCACATGAGGATAACTTTGAGAATGGAAAAACTTTCATTCATTCATTTAGCTAGAGTTTTGTCTGTGGGAGGACTGGACACTGGGCTCGTGATTGTTTAAATGACAATAGGCAGAGATCTGTCCCTCTGAGAAGTAACATAAGATCAAAGCATAACACTGCTAAGTGCTATGTATGTGGAGAGACCGGGCATTGGCAACGGGCGTGCCCAAAACACACTCGAAGACCCAACACATACTCCAATAAAGTTTAAAGAGATTACGGCTCAGCTTTAGCAAGAAAAAATGGGAAGTGGAAAGATATGAATGTCAAGTAATTTGATTTAATGTTTTAACAGATAAGTATGGAAACTTGTGATAACTTTAATGTGTCAGTTTGTGGCGCCGGGGTTGTGTGGAATGAGATTGAATGAAGGCCTTAATCTTTTACCTTTTATTTTATTGTATTGTATATATTATGTGATTTGTTTGATAAACAATGTTACAAAATTAAGCAAACTGGGTAGTCCACAGTGCAAGGATGGATATGATGTATTGTATTTAAAGATCATTAACATGAAACTCTATTTTCTGTTGAAAGCAGGATCGGGGAATGAGAGGTGGATATGCAACGAAAGGGCATGAAGTCACAATAATAGTTGCAACAAGGCTTAATGAAAACATTATTTCCTAATTTCCTTATAGAGAGAACATTCTAAATTAAATTTCAAGCATGACTGTAAGCTTTGCATGTAAGTCACCACAGGGTAAGGATCAAACAGTCACCTTCTCTGCAGTCATGGCATTTATATTCATGACCTGAGGGGGGAAAGAGCATTTGGCATTTGGGGTTGGTTGAAGACAAAGGAGAAACACAGTTAAGAAGGTAGCATTGAAGTTAAGAATGGGGCAAGTTAAATCCATAGGTTGTAACCCTTGATTGAATGTTAAATTTAATTAGATTAAAATTGTATTAGATGTGACCAAAGCATTGCTCCATTAGCTAAAATAATAGGCATGTAAACTTTGAGAGTGATTTCTCCAAATGAAATCAAAAGTTCACCTTATTCAAAAGACAACTATATAGAGTGGGTTACCCTGGTGGAGGAGAGGAGGTAAATGCATGAAGACTATTGTTTGGCTAATGACCTGAGGTCACACCATGAGGCCTGGAGAGAGAACAAAGACATTTAGGACCCGGGGAGAACAGGACTGACTTCAAAGAGATTAGATAGGAGCTGTTATCTCCTGTCTCCTGTTTGGAAGAAAATTGACATATCATACCATACTCGTTGAATATGAAACCGGTACCGTGTAAATAATATTTATGAATAACCATTTCTGTTGCAGGGAGAGACAAATTGAAAATATGGAAAAATCCAAATTTTCAGAGGGGGAAAAGAAGGGAATGTTGGACTGGACTGTGGACTGTGTGAATGGATTGGAGAAGGACTCAAGTGTGGAAATCTGACTGGGGAAACAAAGGGTTTAAGTGGTTATGTTTCATGTTTCAACAGGTACCAGAAGTCCAATGTATAAACTTTGTGTGTGTAAATTGTGAATATGGTTAATTGATTAATTGTTTACAGGATCAGAAAGTAAGGTAAGTATGACATGTGGACTTATGGGAACAGCTGAAATACTGCATGAATTAATACACTAACCAAACTAACTAATTCATAACTAACTATGAAAAGTTGATTGTTATAACCAAAGTTGTTGGACAAACAGCCGTGGAGGGGACCGAATCCATGGCAGGTAATATTGAAGAGGAATCAATTTAAGAGGTGAGATGAATCATTCTTAATACCAATTATGCTGTTAATGACAATTGAACCTGTGTTTGTGTGTTGCCATGTAAATAAGTTGTTAGAATAGCAATTTAAGTGATCATTTCAATGTAGTGTGCATTGTGAGCAGATGAGATGCTCAGAGTTATATTTGTGTCATTACAGGAGGGAAGCAGAGGACTGAGTTGTCAATCCAGCAGTAAGACCATTTGGTATGGCAACAGGGAGGTTCTGAACCTCGCTGCCTGGAGGGTTAACTCAGTTGAATGGGGTCCAGCCTGTAAGACTGCACCCTGGACCAGGGAGGTCCAAAGGACTCAAGCGGCAGTACAAATTTAAAGTGTAAAGAAGGCGGCATAATGAGAGAAATTGTCCAGTGTTGATTGCTGGAGTCACTACATGAACAGACTTGCTAACCAGACGGAGGACTGATGGGGATCGTCTTGCTCCGTTCGGCTACACGCGACGGGAGGAAAGAACACAGGATCACACATTGGAGTGCTGAGACACAAACAGGTGTAGCGTTCTTATTGTACATATATTAGAAATTAATGCGTGCATTATGGAGTAGGAGGAAAATTGAGTTCTTATCTCTTTTACGAAGGAGAACGGACTTTAAGTGAAATACCAATGTGATCTATTGAAGCTAAACAGGAATACTGCACTAAGATATATACTTTCATTACAGGTGACACAGACAGAGGCCATGGCGAGTAATCTGCGGCCAGAAAGTCATCGGATCGTCATCATCGTGTGCCTGTTGAGGGATCGTCCAGGGAGGGGCCATGAGGGAACATCAACTACACGCAACCGGTTCGAGGTTCGAGGCCAACATGATGGCGAAGAAAGAGAGGAGCAGTGTCACTTGAGCTGAAGAATCATGTGACCACCGTTGTCATCATCCTGACCCTAACGAGGTCACATCATACTGGCTCTCACTTTTCACTCCAAAGAGCAAACAGAGAAATTATGAACCAGCGCTCATGTTCGAGACTTCCAACTGTGTCATAAATGTCACATCAGGGCTCTGCTGTCCTTGTGTGCGCCTGGCTGAATCACAGGAAGTGTCCTGTGTACTCTAGTAATGGTGAGACCCACGTACTCTTTCAATAAGAGCTGCACGCTTCTCCGTGTCATTATGCGTCTGAACTTGGATGGTCGAGACTTCACAGACTACTACATGGAGAGCTTGACATGGATGAAAGATAATATTCCAGTATCTACAATACTTAGGCCAGATGCAGATTGGTTGTGATAGACATGAAAATCACATTGTTTTCTGGGTGCTATCTGTGAATGAATCGGAATTGTATATAGGAGAAGAAGAAGAGTTCCCCAGGAAAAACATGTGGACGCCAGAAGAAAAGACATATTTCATATAAATATTGCAGAATTATAGTGTGATTATTGAGAAGTGTTCCCAGTATGTACAATGTTGTTACATCGAATTTGCAAGTTGTCTGAACTAAACACATCTGTAGAGATAGAGAAACCTAATGACATCCATTATACAGTATATGATTAATGCAAGACTATAGGTAAGAAAGTAGACATTCATATTATTATTACCCATTCCTTTTGATAGCATTACAGTGAGATTCAAATAACTCCAGTAAGAGGGAAATACTGCTTTAAACGAGTTCATTGTCTTTGTTGTGGTTGTAATGTTAATTACTATTGGAAGGGAAACATTTGTCACCCTGGGAAGGTATGGCCACCTCATCCATAGTTCATCTTTTTGTCACAACTATTGAGTTAGTAACTAGAATATGTGTTTGGTGGGGAATTAAATATTGTGGCCTAGACAACAGTAAATGATAAATATGGAATTTGGGGGAAATCAAGAAGGTGGATGTCATCAGGTTACTTTTGTTTGTTTTAGACCGGCGATAAATTGGTGTGCATTTGGCATACTAATGTTTAGTAATTGTTATTGGTTACATTAGATTGTAGCCTACTTTTATTTAGTCATTTCATGTCTTTGGTATATTTACAACAGATGAAAGTAATTATACGTGACAGTAACTAGCTGGTTATAGATGAATAGCCTTGGGAAATATTTCTGCATGATTATTTTGATTATTTTCATGATTTTCTATTCTATGTTATTTTATTTTATGTTATTTTATTTTATTTTATGTTTCATTTCTATCATATCACCTACTATGATTGTAAATTAGTTGATATGTTGGAAAATCAATCACCTTTAGAGTTTAGAGTTGCAACACCTAGGTACATCTAGGAAAAACTCATGGCTTGTAGTCTCGTCAAGTTTTGTCCCAAGAGGGTTTTCGCTACAAGTTCATGATTAGATTAGTTAAAATACCTATTTGCGTCTTTTTACCTCACCCTAGTAAGAAAGAGGGGAGGGTATTTGGCCGAATATGGCACCTTTATTTGTGACGTCTGATGTGGGACAATAGGGCGTGAGGGTAGAGGTTATAAATCTTGGTATTTATAACAGAGTCTTTCCAAGCTACTTGGAGCTTGGGCATCAGGCCTCATGAATTAAGCTGGAAGAATAGCTAGGCTTCATATTAGATTAAATGTTACATTATGCAGAAAAAATGTAACTACAATGTGGTGATTGATTTTCATAGAAAGGAATGATCAGAAGTGGGATCTTGACGGACTAAAGCAAGTGGACTTTCAACTGATGAGACTTGTGACTTGTGACCTAAATTAACTTACTGGTAAGATGTGCAGAAACTGAGATTTGTATTTTACATAGGTTAATATAAAATTATTAGGAAGCTTTGGGACAGCCAAGCACTTCTCACTTATGAAATACATTACTATAATAGCTATGAACCTGGAGGGTTGCATAGAGACCTTTGTAATACCATATTTCATTGAGAAGTGCATCGTTGTGTCAGTCAAAAATAATGTTCAGGTAACCAAAGGATTTGACAGGAAGTAGACCTGAGACTGAGACTGTACAGTAACCATTGGAGAATGACTTAAGCTTAGAATAGGAATTAGTGACCCTTTAAGGTGCAACTGGACTAAATTTGATTTACCATATATTATGACGTAGTCCCACCTCTGATCAATAAATTAGATGTAGAGGATTTCATCCAATACACAACTGTTAGCTATAGGATTCAACAGGTACAAATACACTTTTTGTTCTAGGTAGCAGGAGGAGGGTTAGCTACAGTATCTTCCATTCTTTGTATATATCACTGTGTATAATAAGTTTCCAATGTATTAATTGTGTTATTAACTGTGTAATGTAATTTTGAAAATAATGTTCTGATGAACAAGAGGGAGGAATTGTCGTAAGATAATCCAAAATTAATGTAGAAGGAGTGGTTTAGTAAACTCCTCCCTTGTATGTTAATAGTCTCCACCTCCTCCTTGGTCATTTAAATAGATTGTGCAACCTGAGAACCAGGAGTATTACAGCTACGAGATATGAGATGTAGAAGGATACTGCCATGCGCATGTTTCAGTAATAAATCATGGATTCTTTTAAGCAAATAGAGTTGATAATTTAGTAAGTAGGAAAGTTCTTACGACAACACCTGGCCAGAGAGTGTCGAGGGGCTGTCGGGGACCGGGGGACGGTGGGAGAGGAGAGACGTGCGGGCGGTGGGCAGGTGAGACTCTGCTGGACGTGCCGTTCGCCTGAGCACTTGGCCAGAAACTGCACTGCGGGCCCCACGATTGCTGGGCGGAAAGCCGAGGTGGAGATCGAGGCCGGTTGTGTTCCCCCTGCTGTCCTGAACACGCCGCCCCCTGGGGGAGGGGGACGGGAGGACGAGCGAGGGCAAGACGAGGGGGACTGTGCAGATGTGGACCTGGAGGACGACGACATGACCATCATGGATGTCGACGTGGGGGAGTGGAAACGCAGGCAGGCGGAGGACGCGGAGATCGGTCCGGTGCTTGCGTGGGTGGCGGCCGGACGCCGGCCCCCCGTGGGGGAGACTCACATGTTTTCCGGTGCCACGAAAGAACTGTGGAACATGTTTTCCGACCTGCGGCTGGATGAAGATGGGCTGTTGGGGAGAACAGGGCACGGGTTTAAGGGGAAGCAGACGGTTGTGCCCAGATACTTGCGGGGGTTGGTTGTGCGGTGGGCGCACAGGGGCCGTACGGGACATGACGAGCCTGAGAAGATGCTCCGCAGCGTTAGTGCACTTTTCTACTGGGCCGGACACGAGGAGGACGTGTGGAGATACTACAGGGAGTGTGAGGACTGTGTTTAATGGGACACTTGGGGGACTTTGAGTAAAAAAAAAAAAAGGAGGAGATGGTGGTTGGAAATGTTGTAACAAAAAAAGTAAATGATGTGCATGGCATGAGATATTGTGGGGGAGGAAAGATGGGGGAGAAGACTGAGATGGTGACATAAAATGTGGTTAAAAAACAAAGAAGCTGTTAAAAAGAAAGAAAAGATGTTGGGTGTGTTTTGGTACAGGGGGGTGTGTGATGTGGTATCAACGTGGGCGTTGACCTTATTGTTTGGCGGGGAGTATGTAGCGAATCAGTGTTACACATACAGTGGTGAGCAATGGTAGTGTCTCGACTACAGATAGGAACTGATGTGTGGTAGTGTTATTGGGGAACACTATGCTGTTGGGGATACTTCCGGGGGGAGACTGAGCATGCGCGGTCAGTCTCCACACACTGCCGAGAGGGAATGCTGCTAGCTATGAGCGTAACAACCGCTGAGAGTTGTGATATGAATAACTGTGAATAAAGAACCCTGTACCAGCAAGAAGCCTCTGCCTCATGAGTTACCAGGAACGTTACAATATGATACATCATTTAAAACAAATCAACTGCCCTCCCTGACATTTAGATTAATTTATCTCTGCCCTCCCCTGCAGCTGCACCTGTTAAAAATGATCTGCCCTCCCCCACCCACAAGTTCACCCTTTTATCATTTCATACACAACTTTGTATGTTTGAAATAAAACACCAATATTCACTTTTTATCACCTGACCATCGTATCTGGTGCGACGGCCATTGGTGAGAGCAATAGGATTGAAATTGTAGGCTATTCTTCATGCGTAGCATCAAGGGCAGCAATGTTTAACAGATTTTTTTTATAGTAGTGTAAGAAACTGCTCCGTTACAGTAGCCTAATACTGCATTCATGACAACTCGGACCGCCGGAGGTTTCATCTCGGAACGTCCGCCCCTGGCATATTTGCGTTCACGCTGCACTTCCCTGTCGGAGGGAAAACACAGGGAAAAACCAAGCAGGGTTCTGGGAAGTGGAGGCGGTATAATGCAACATTTTGGATGAGATGTGTGGATATGACGTCAACTCGGACAAAGTGGAGCTCTGAATGATACACAAATTTCCGAGCTGTAATTCCGGCCTGGACGACCGTTCAATTCATTTTTTACAGGTCGGAACCCATTTTTTCCGGTGGTCCGAGTTGTCTTGAATGGGGTATAATTATGATTTAATGAGATGTGCAGCGGCTACTGTACTTGCTTATCACCCATCATAGGCTAGTGCCATTTTAATCTATTTAATGTCAATCAGAAGAGCTCCTTCATTACGTGACTGCAAGCCTTCTATTTAACCTACACAACATTATGAGAACAATATTCTTCAAAGGCCTCTATGCACAGAAAGGAATGTTGTATGTGCAGGCAGCGGGTCATGCCTCATCACATCATAATATGGTCATGTGGTTGAAAATGGCCACCGTGGTTACATAACCTTTGGAACGAGTCACAACTTAACCGAGCATGTGCACGCTCAGCTTGCTCATAGGTGCGCTCCGGCGAAACAGCGCTACACCTCTGTGAATATGCATGAGAAAGGAGCTGATGGGAGTTCCATGTTCCATGTGGACGGTCTACTACACTGCCACTTCAGGCAACTGCAAAGTGCCATTCCGGAAAACCTCATGGCCAGACATAATTTTTGGTAAAAGGGCCAAAAACATGGAATGCACTACCATCAGATCTTAAAATGTATACAGATTGCCAACATTTCAAAACTAAAGTGAAGGGTTTCTTAAAGGATGGTGCTCATGTGTAGTGTGGGGAGATGTGTGTGTAGGATAGTTAATGATGAGCTAATTGACCTGTGTGTGTGTGTGTGTGTGTGTGTGTGTGTGTGTGTGTGTGTGTGTGTGTGTGTGTGTGTGTGTGCCTGTGTGCGTGCGCGCGTGTATCTTTGTATACTTATTGTTTATACCCATGTGCAATTTACTGTGTATTGGATCTTTGTTTTGAACTTTTTTCCTTTTTATAGGCCCGTTTCGGGACATTGCTATTTGCAATTGTAATTGGGCATTGGAAATTAACAAAAGCTATACATGTGCTGCATTGGATGACTGTAACACATTTGTCCCTATCAAATAAACAATAAGGAGAAAAAAAGAATGTGGGTAGCCTAGCCTATAGGCTATTGTCCTCCAGAGTCCAGTGTCTCCTCGGCTGCAACCAGCAGGTGCAGGTATATGGATTCTACTCGGTTTGTAGAATCTGTTCGCCCTCCCGGAAGTGCTCGGCTCGGGGTCCACAAGGGGGGGGGGGGGGGGGGGGGGGGGCTGGGGGGGGTCTACGTAGCGAAATACAATGCAAACTAATGCAAAATAGAAAAGAAAAAGAATGTATATGCCCTCCACTCTTATCTCAAAATAAATTACCATGTTTTTCTGACCTTTGCCCTCCCCAGTACTCTACAATCAAAATGCCCTCCCCCTTTCCTTACTCCCCACTAGGGGTGAAAGTGGATTGAATTTCTTGCAGGTACTATACTACCCTTTCCCTGCTAGCCGGGCGTATTGCAACTTGCTTGGCACAAACGCAGAAATGTAGTTGCAATACCATTCCGGAAGTGTGGGGGGCATTAGTGAGTAAACAGTGAGTCATATTTCCGGGTTGCTCCAGATTAATGATTTTTGGTTTTTCAAAGACAGAAAAGTGGATTTTATGCAACAATTTGGAAGCGGCAACTATATTTATTTAGAAGAAGAGGATGTTGGGCGTTGGATAGCGTCTTCACTTCAAGTTTCTGGCTCAGGTAAGGGTTGGTTTTAAGACCTAGACGCGAGAGTGGCGCGGCGCTTTGATTGGAAATGCGTCGTGGGTCCTCGGGCGCTAATGCTCAGTATGAGCGAGAAGCGCCCGGCTAGCAGGGTAAATACTACCCCAACCCTCATCACTTATTGTTCTCCTATCGCGGCCCACCCCCAGCTTCATGCATCCCTGAACACACACATCCATTTCTTAATGCCTGTATGGTGTAGAAATTAGAAACACTTGACAATATGTATAGTCAATTACTCATTTAAATAACAACTTAAAGGGATACGTCAACTTTTTGGAAATAATACTCCTTAGTTATGTGAAACGTCATCACTTCCTTGTTTACTGTACACAGCAGCGGCCATGTTAAAAAGTAGTTCCGGCTATCTATCACTTCCTTGTTTGCTGTACACAGCAGCGGCCATGTTAAAAAGTAGTTCGGGCTATCTATTTACTGTACCTTAAGAAAAGAAAGTTTCTTGGCATATTGGATTAATATTTCATCTCGTAGTGAGTACCCGTGTCACAACAGAAATGTGTGTTTTTGGTGAGGGCTGTACCGTTTCCTCCAATTCAGTGGCGATACTAACTGGATGACTGTAGCTCACTGTAAACTACAGAGTGACGGTAAAGGCATGGTGTATCTTGGTTATGTATGGGCAATATGGCAAATGGTGAAACTCCCAAAAAGTTAACTTAATTAACAAAACATAACAGCATACAAACATAACAATTTTGTTTTACATTGCAAGAACACACTTGAAAAACAAAGTGTGCACAACATAGTGTTGTGTTCTGAGTAAGCTGCGCTAATAGCTAGAAACAGTCTGCTCTGAATCGTCATCCCTGGGCGTCGTTCTTCTAACTTTAACCACATTCTCAGTTTCTGCATCTCTCTCCTTTCTCTTAAACATTTGAAGAATTGTTCTTTACATTCTGATTCTGCTTTATGTAATCACGGTCAGTCTGTCACTCTGATGTTTCCCCCTACTTTTGTTCTGAAACGAGGTATGACAAGTGGGAAAAATGACAAACATGTTTGGAAGTGGTGGACTCGTTTATTATTCATCTTTGCCCGCTGCCCGGTGCGAATGACATCAATAAAGTGTGTGCGTTTGGTCGTAAAACGTACGGGAACAATACATCAAACGCATCCTTCTCCAGTGTGTTTACAGAAGTATGTGCATGCGCAGTTGCGTACCGTTTAGTGCCAGGCAAAAGTTTGGCTGAAGAGAGAAAAAAACACAGAGGTCTAAAACACTGCACTGGAACAATTTAGAAGCAATTTATGAGAGAGACTACCGTTGTTTATGTTGACCTAATGACATAACGTCAGCAGATCTGTTTCCTTGTTGGAAATGCAATCATGACGGCTTATGTGGGTTTACAGGCAGACGTCACTCTGTCTCTTCCCGGCAGTGTTGTGCAAGCTCTCACTTCACAAGAGCTAGCTCAAAGTTCAGCTCATGAAGATCAAAATGAACTAGTTCACGTTCATAGCTCATATTTCGAACTTTGAGCTATAGCTCACAGTCCCAAAAAATGAGCAGCTCAGTTCATTTCAAGCTCACTTCTTGTTTACCCCCCCCCCCCCCCAGTCCAGTTATTCACAGGCAGCTGTTTCTATAAATTATAGATCCTATAGATCTATAATTCTTGTATTGTATCTTATATATATATTTTTTTTTTATAAAAAAAAATTCCCAGATTTTTTTTTATCCCATTTCATCCCCCATTAGTGCTCACTTGATTTCTCAATCCTGGTTGCTACTCCATCCTCTGCCGATCTGGGGAGAGCCGAGACTGGCTCCATGCTTCCTCCGAGACATGGGCAGTCAGCCAGCCGCTTCTTTTCACCTGACAGAGGAAGCTTCACCGGTAGGACATAGCACGTGGGAGGTTCACGCTATTCCAACCAGTTCCCCTCCCTCTGAACAGGCGCCCTTAACGACCAGAGGAGGAACCACATTAGCAACCAGGATATTGCATGGTTTTGTGAAGGGGGTTCCTATATGAAGGAAACCCCCGGGAGGCACGGGGAGAACATGCAAACGCCACACAGACAGGCCCTTTTGCCGACCCCACCCGGGCGGTGGGCACTCGAGGACATGCGGGTGTATCTTATATTGATTTGGTACTTATGGTAAGATATATCTTGTATTGGATCTTGTAATTCATCCTACATCCATCTACAGTGGAATCCGCTTATATGATTATACGATAATGATCTATATAGGCTAGATTCTATATAGCAGAGGTGTGGACTCACATTCACATATCTAAGGACATATACCTTTTTTACATCAAAAGTCCTACTAGTACACGTGTTTTTGTTACGCAGGAAATCAGCAGGGGGTATAGCAGCAGCAGCATCGCCTTTTAAACTTTTAGATCGCACTCTCAACCCACGTTTCTCCACCGCTGCGGGCTATCTCTTCCCCCTCCCTTTTCCCTTCTTCTCTCACGGCGCTGTGTCAGGCCACCCAAAACAAAATGGAAACTTCCGGGTAAAAATGTCAAACTAATGTAATTTAAACAAGTAGGCTAAATAGCCTGACTGATCTACATTGGAGGAACAAAAGGTGTTTCAACAAACGAAGCAGCAAACATTGTATGAGAAATACTCGTTGTGATGTTAAGATGACATAACATGGCTGTAAACCATGACTCAAAATGTCTAACCTGACAACAAAAGTTTTATTTTTGAGAGAGCTAAAGAGGACGACGTACATTCTGGCTGACTTGATGCTGTCTGCGCCTGTGCTGTGGGGTGCACTCGTGCATGAGAGATGCTTTTTTTTCTCTGCATATTCCGCCAATGTAAAAATAATTAGGAGGACGAGAAGCAAGGTCGGAAAATCATGCGTTGGACCACCGCCAAGATTTATATCATCAGCCGCGGAGCCGCCGCGTAAAACCCCACCTCACTTGCAGGGTTGCTCTATCAGCTAATTGCGCTTATAGGCCTCTATCGTTGCATCGGCCTATGAACTGCGCCCAGCGCAGTGCAGAGTAGTGGGCGTGGACCAGCCCACTCGATATCTTGGTGTCGGCGCTACAGGCGGCCTTAAGCATTATAACCACGCCTTTTAAGCGTAAAATTATGCACAATCTGGTCATTGGAGAAGTGCAGTAAACGAATCACAAGCGTCCCTTTTAAGCTCCAATTCCATGGAGCAATCCAGTAAAGCCAGAAAAGCCAAGCGCTCTGCTCCCCCCTCCCTTTCATCCCGTCTGTCTGTTTCCATATATAGGCTATTATTCCATATTATTATGCTTCTCAAACCAATCTAACTGCAGTTTAAATACTGCAAGCATGTAAATACGCTACACTATAACAAGATCAAAGTGAAAAGAATGGTCCAAAACGCATTGGCTAGAAAAAAGATAGCCTATCCCTATGTCATGATGAGATTAGATTGGTGAAAGTTTGTCCAGAATCATATCGTTTTCTCTCCCCTGCTGCACAGGTAGGATGATGCACATAAATATAGCCTACATTATGTAAAGTCATTGCAGAAATGTGTTTTTATTGTAAAACTAAATGTGAAGTAGGGCAAATTTATTGGAGCGGACATCACAGTATAGGACATGACAGTAGACGCTGTCACTTATCTAAATCACGTTAAACCTGCGAGGGACATATATAGCCCCAGGATGACATATATGTTTCACATAGGGTTGTGTTTGGATTTCTATGTTTTATTTTGGCCAATATTGAAATGTTCGAGAATTGCATGTTGTGTGAACAGAAACAGTATTTCTATCTACCACTTTAGGCAATTTATGCTGATTTGGTTCATATTTATTCTCGAAATGTATTAGTCTCAATGCATGCTGGGAGATTTGAGGGAGTGAGAGAGAGAGAGCGCGGGAGAGAACAGCTTTTTTTCCATTTGTGCTGCGCAGGGAGTGAGAGAGAGAGAGAGAGAGAGGGGGAGAGAACAGCCACTGAATGACGGGCTCAAAACTGTCATGTTATAAAAACTGTCATGTTGTTAAAACTGTCATGTTGTTATACTACGTACGGTATAACTACTTTTTTTTCCATCTGACTTTGTGGCTGTCTGAGCGCACGGGGGAGGGAGTGAGAGAGCTAGAGGGGGACAAAGTGTGAGATCAGCAGAGGAGAAGCTGTGCGTGGAATATCCGCGGCGCACTGAATAAGGCCTGGTTTTCAAAAGTGCAAAGCGCTAAATTAATGCCAGGGGGGGAGATATCGTTAGGCCGGTATTTAAGGCCGAAACGCCCATTCTGGCCTATTCTGGCACTGCGCCACCCCTGTTTGGCCTAAAGCGCATTTCGGGGCCTAAAGCCATGTTGCTATCTTCTCGAGGCAGGCGCAAGGCATGTTTTTTTGTGTTTAAGGCCCGTTTTTGCGCCTAAGGCCTGTGGGAGAATAGGGCCTATAGTGCCAGCTGCATTCACTTTATTTTTTACGTGTAGGCAAAACAGCCACCAACCATGGGCGGAGTTAGTGGGGGTGCCTGGCCCTCCCAGTCATAAAAAAAAGAAAAGAATGCTCAGCATTGTAAATCTCCATCTCACTGTCTGGCTGAATATGATCATACAAATAATATCCACTTTGACAAGAATCACAGGTATCTCTTTGCTAAAGCTGTGACAGGGGGGCCTCTGACAGGGCCTTGCTGCAGCCGCCCCCTCCCTCTGGAATGCCCTCCCCAGTCACATCTGACAGGCCAAAACTAATTCATACTCTTTCATACTCATTATGTCATCTTTCCAAAAAAGCCCTTTTTACTGTTGCTTTTGACCTATAATATTTCTCTCTCTCTCTCCCCCTCTCATCTATTTTAATATTTTCTCTCTTTATTAAAGTTGTTTTATCCTGTATTTGTAAAGTGTCTTTGAGCACGGTCAAAAGCAACAGTGAACAGTGAAGCACTATATAATATACATTACATTACTAAACATACAATAATGAGTATTAATGTTCTGTTCTACTCATATTCTAATATGTCTTATATTTCCATTCTTAAACTTATTAAACAATAATTAGAGAGAGACCATGATGATGCCAGCCTTAAAATGAGATATTCCTCTAAATTTGACTTCAAACGAGCAAAATTTCAAATGTAAAACGGTGTGTATCCTGCAGAAGTGGCCCCCCCAGAGCTAAAAGTCAAACTCCGCCTATGCCACCAACACTCCTGACCATCTCCACTGGAGACATTTGTGCTTCCTTTCCCCTTTCATTGCCACTACTGTGCGCTTGGCCCGTGTATATTTGCACAGGAGGGAAGAGGGAAGCAGCCTGGCCAAATAAAAAAGGGTTTTATTCCTATGTAAATTAGCACACGCATGTATACAATGGGAAATTATCGAGGTCAGCGAGTGAGAAAAAGGAAAGATAACAGGGCCGTTCACCCGCACATGTATGAGCGTAGCTCACTGTACGCTCATGGATTTGCAAAAAGGTGCGCTCAGCTCACCGCTCATGAAAATAATGAGCTTGCTCAGTGAGCGGTGCTCTTAGAGCGCGTTCATGCAAAACACTGCTTCCCGGTACTGCGTAGTGTTTGTTAATTTATTAACAGATTCATTGCCCATTTCTTCAGTTTCATGAAGAAGCATTTTGTCAGCCATCTTTTTTTCAGAGTAAGATTTGAATAAATATATGTCACATACATTATGTTTGTATTTAAATAGGAATTTAATGTTTTCATGAATCAAATTAAATACACTTACACTTCCTCAGACCTGGTTTCAACATCTGCACTCCACCATGGTCCACACTGTGGGAAGGGGGTTAAACATTTACATAAAATCAGATCAATATAATCATTTAGATAAATAAACAATAATAAACAATAATCCTCATTCCTGAACTTCCCAGTGACTATGTTTACATGCGCACTAATATTCCACTATTATTCAGAAAATTACAATATTCTGAATTTGATAAGATTCATGTAAACACCATATTCCGGTTGGAATTTCCGAATTAGGCCTTTTTTTCAATTTAGACTTTTCGTTTAAGACGTGGCATATGCCGATATAATTCGGGGTTAGGCGCATTCTTTGGACATATATAGCCTACAGCACATTCGGAATATGCGTCTCAATCAGGGTTGTTACCGCAGTTTGTGACACACGGCCATTTTGCCTGTTTTCTTTGCTTTTTAAACAAACCAACTAGAGATGCATGCCGAAAGGAAAAGCCCACATTTCATATGCAAATGAGAAACAGGCCTAATCTAGCCTACTGTTAACCATTATGAAAGACTTGATATCAACAGGAAGGAGAAACAGGCCTAATATAGCCTACTGTTAACCATTATGAAAGACTTGATATCAACAGGAAGAAGAAACAGGCCTAATCTAGCCTACTGTTAACCATTATGAAAGACTTGATATCAACAGGAAGGAGAAACAGGCCTAATCTAGCCTACTGTTAACCATTATGAAATACTTGGATATCAACAGGAAGGAGAAACATGCCTAATATAGCCTACTGTTAACCATTATGAAAGACTTGATATCAACAGGAAGGAGAAACAGGCCTAATCTAGGCTACTGTTAACCATTATGAAATACTTGATATCAACAAGAAGGACAAACAGGCCTAATCTAGCCTACTGTTAACCATTATGAAATACTTGGATATCAACAGGAAGGACAAACAGGGCTAATCTAGCCTACTGTTAACCATTATGAAAGACTTGATATCAACAGGAAGGAGAAACAGGCCTAATCTAGCCTACTGTTAACCATTATGAAATACTTGATATCAACAGGAAGGACAAACAGGCCTAATCTAGCCTACTGTTAACCATTATGAAAAACTTGATATCAACAGGAAGGAGAAACAGGCCTAATCTAGCCTACTGTTAACCATTGTGAAAGACTTAGATATCAACAGGAAGGAGAAACAGGCCTAATCTAAGACTTGATATCAACAGGAAGGAGAAACAGGCCTAATCTAGCCTACTGTTAACCATTATGAAAGACTTGATATCAACAGGAAGGAGAAACAGGTCTAATCTAGCCTACTGTTAACCATTATGAAAGACTTGATATCAACAGGAAGGAGAAACAGGCCTAATCTAGCCTACTGTTAACTATTATGAAAGACTTGATATCAACAGGAAGGAGAAACAGGCCTAATCTAGCCTACTGTTAACCATTATGAAAGACTTGATATCAACAGGAAGGAGAAACAGGCCTAATCTAGCCTACTGTTAACCATTATGAAAGACTTGATATCAACAGGAAGGAGAAACAGGCCTAATCTAGCCTAGCCTACTGTTAACCATTGTGAAAGACTTAGATATCAACAGGAAGGAGAAACAGGCCTAATCTAGCCTACTGTTAACCATTATGAAATACTTTGATATCAACAGGAAGGAGAAACATGCCTAATCTAGCCTACTGTTTACCATTATCAAAGACTTGATATCAACAGGAAAGAGAAACAGGCCTAATCTAGCCTACTGTTAACCATTATGAAAGACTTGATATCAACAGGAAAGAGAAACAGGCCTAATCTAGCCTGCTGTTAACCATTATGAAAGACTTGATATTTACAGGAAGGAGAAACAGGCCTAATCTAGCCTACTGTTAACCATTATGAAAGACTTGATATCAACAGGAAGGAGAACCAGGCCTAATCTAGCCTACTGTTAACCATTATGAAAGACTTGATATCAACAGGAAGGAGAAACAGGCCTAATCTAGCCTACTGTTAACCATTATGAAAGACTTGGATATCAACAGGAAGGAGAAACAGGCCTAATCTAGCCTACTGTTAACCATTATGAAAGACTTGATATCAACATGAAGGAGAAACAGGCCTAATCTAGCCTACTGTCAACCATTATGAAAGACTTGGATATCAACAGGAAGGAGAAACAGGCCTAATCTAGCCTACTGTTAACCATTATGAAATACTTGATATCAACAGGAAGGAGAAACAGGCCTAATCTAGCCTACTGTTAACCATTATGAAATACTTGGATATCAACAGGAAGGAGAAACAGGCCTAATCTAGCCTACTGTTAACCATTATGAAATACTTGGATATCAACAGGAAGGAAAAACATGCCTAATCTAGCCTACTGTTAACCATTATGAAATACTTGATATCAACAAGAAGGACAAACAGGCCTAATCTAGCCTACTGTTAACCATTATGAAATACTTGATATCAACAGGAAGGACAAACAGGCCTAATCTAGCCTACTGTTAACCATTATGAAAGACTTATATCAACAGGAAGGAGAAACAGGCCTAATCTAGCCTATTGTTAACCATTATGAAAGACTTGATAGCGTTATCTTTATGATGTTTTAATAATGTTACTAGACACACGTAACTTTATAGAGCCCCGTTGTAAGGTCAGTTTATCAAAATAATGCATATTTTGAGAACGTTTTACTTTGTCGAGTAAATCAGCAGCTAACAGGCTGGAGGAGGCTCACACCATGGATGTATACAGTCAATGATTTAGAGCAGCTGTGAAGCGGAGTGATATACACACAGTGAAGTGCCAGTGCTGTTATCCTGAAATATCAGCACTGCTAGTATCCCTCTTGTCCAATCAAATTGCTCAGCCGGAACTAACTGTTATATAAAAATAAGATACATGCCATTCACTATTGACCGTATGCCAAACTCGATTAAACAATGTTCATGTTGCCTTGTTATCTACAAGCAGTTCTCCGCAGCTGGGTTTGGGGTTGGCCAAGGTTAGGTGTGGCGCTGCGTGGCAGAGATCTGCACTCTACTGCACTTTAAGTGCGCTTTGCTAGTTTATATATATATAACTAGATTAAAGATTTGGGGTATTGCTGAGACAGATAAGTGTTGTTTTTGTTGTGCAGAATCTGATACAACAGAGCATATTTTTTGGTATTGTCATGTTGTGTCGGCTTTCTGGAGTGAGGTTCCTAAGATGTGTAACACAATGAAGTTATGCTTTCGACTGCACAGCTTAACGATGATGTTGGCAGGGGTCCACATTTTATTTTTTTTGGGAGCCAAAATATTAATTTTGTGTCTCCCTGGGACCCAAACTCACAAAAAACATACGGTAATGAGTTGCCATGAGGACCAGTTGGCGACCCACTGGGTCCGTGACCCAAATTGGGCCCCGACCAATGGTTTAGTAAACACTGTGTTAAAGGGATAGGCCAACATTTTGAGAGTTTAGGCCATTTGTCATATAAAAAATGGCCTAAACTCAAAATGTTGGTGCATCCCTTTAAGGGGAAAGATGGGACACATTTGTTGAGGCAGAGGGCTGCTGATCAGCTCACTGCTGATGTGGTGGCCGTTGTGTCGTGCATCCCTACTTTGTGGGTCGCGGGTCCTGTTAGGAGGGGGTAGAGTGTTTGTGTATGTTTGAGTGTATTTGTATGATTTTGTAGTTTTTTTTTTTGTATTTTTGTTTTATGTAATAAAAAAAAGTCAGCCGTTCCTGAAATGGACCAAATGACGGTGGTAAGAATAGGAAAAAAGACAACAACTAACGTTAGGTAGTCAGCTGGATGGTTTAACTAAATGGGTTTTTTGTAAATGGTGTGTGTCATCAGGATTACAGATGAACTCAACAGAGAAACTCTCCTGTTTGTATGGATCTCTCCCGTCCGTGTGCAGACACATCGGGGAGGGAGATTAGTAGGCTATGCTACAGTATTAGTATAAGAATGTAAACAGGAATATTAGTGGATTATTAATTTTCATTAGCCATCTAAACAGCTTAGTCAGAATATTGTGCTTTATGGAATAAGGACAAAAACCGGAATATTGTGTGCATGTGTAACCGAGTTGAATCAGCGCGGATTCCTCGTGAGTCCCGAGTGGTAGCGAGTGGATTGGTTAAACTCACTCCCCAGGTATAAAGGCATGTTAACCAGCTCCGCCAAGGGAGCTAGCTCTCTTGGTGTTGCGGTTAACATGCTGGACTCCCAAGCCGAGGGTCGGCAGTTCGAATCCACCCCTGGACAAGCCCTTAACATGGGTTGCTGCAAGTACCACCTACACAACGCCGTTACATTGGTGCCGTGAACCCGGATGTCCAGTGGGTGTGGAGTGAGTTTAAGGGGGTGAGTGTAACCGAGTTGAATCAGCGCGGATTCCTCGTGAGTCCCGAGTGGTAGCGAGTGGATTGGTTAAACTCACTCCCCAGGTATAAAGGCATGTTAACCAGCTCCGCCAAGGGAGCTAGCTCTCTTGGTGTTGCGGTTAACATGCTGGACTCCCAAGCCGAGGGTCGGCAGTTCGAATCCACCCCTGGACAAGCCCTTAACATGGGTTGCTGCAAGTACCACCTACACAACGCCGTTACACATGTACAATAAACGTAGTCAGTGTGACAGAGATTGTGTGTGCCTCTTAGCCTTCTAGCAGACATTGCTTCTCCATACCTGAGAGAGTCCAGTCTCCAGTGTGGATCCTCCAGTCCAGCAGAGAGCCGCTCTCCTGATGCTCCTGGATGATTGTAGCTCAGGTCCAGCTCTCTCAGATGGGAGGGGTTGGAGCTCAGAGCTGAGGCAAGAGAAGCACAGCCTTCCTCTGAGACCATACAGGCTGACAGCCTACACACACACACACACACACACCAAAGCAAGGATATGTTCGATATCTTTATGTACACAGCTGTAAAATAGTTGCACCATGCAGTCAAATTCTAGCGACAGCATCTGTCTCAAATGCAAGTTGACCCAATGATCAGCTCTGTAGCTTCAGTTGGTTCAGTTTGAGATTTTTCCACTCAGTTTCTGATCAAATCTTATAAGTAAATTCTGGTATTCTATGTTTCATCAACTGATAATATAAGGAGAGGAAATAGTGAAATATCGCCATGGAAAGTAATCACAGGAGTTACAAAACGTGTTTAACATTAGAACTCGGACTCCCAAGGCAGTCATTTTGACTGCTTTAAAATTTTGCAATGCAATAACTTTGTTGACATTAAAACCCATGTAACTATAGGACCCTGACTTTCCTAAATGTGTTTATATTTTATTCTAACATTGTCATTTTATCAGTATTTCTACGTAGAACTCCCATAGCAGTCATATTGACTGCTTGCCTTAGTAGGGTCTATATTGACCGTTCTCTGGTTAACATGCTTTGATGATTGATTTGACTACTATGGACCTTTTAGGAAACAGTAGCTCCTGTGTCCCTTCCAAGAATCCAGGGCTTTATTGCCACAGGGCCAAATCCAAGATGGGCAAATTGAAAAATTAACTTTTGAAACAGAGCACCTACAATCATGTATGGATACACTTTTCCATGCAATTTGACCGCAAATATTCAGATTCCAACATCAGTGTAATGTTACAACATACTTTTTGACCCTAAAATCCAAGATGGCCAGTGGCACCGAGTTGAAAATTTAACTTTTGAACCAGAGCACCTAGAATCATGTATGAAGACACTTTTCCATGTAATTTTACCACAACGATTCAAATGCTGACATACGTTTGATGATATGACATCATTTTGACCCAGAAATTCAAGATGGCCGCTGACACAGACTTGAAAAGTGAAAGATTTTGTACCAGAGCACCTATAATCATGTATGAACACACTTTTTCATGCGAGTTTACCACAAGGATTCTGACATCAGTTTGACGTTACGACATCATTTTGACCAAGAAATCCAAGATGGCCAGATCCAGTAGAGGTAACATGTAGGCCTACGTTTTGAACAGGAAGGCCAGATGTTGTAATAGACGCTGTAGAGACTATAATTTTAGTGGTTGCTACTTTTCCCCGCTTCTGAAATTCTGCGTCACTGTTGCCTAACAATTATTCTTTCTATTTTTCAGGGTATTACAAAGCTAAGAACAAATAAAACCCATTATGGACAGTGGCCACATCAGCAGGATTCTGCTATAGGCTATGCACCTATATGGATGGTACAGGTCTCTTTCTCTTTCAGGTCTCTCTCTCTTTCTCTACCCCTCTCCAATACACTTTCTATACACTCACCTCTATCTCTAGGGATATACCGGTAGTTTGGCAAGCGAGACTACTCTCTCTCTCCCTTCCAACAGTTTAGCAAATATTTTCCTTTGCCCGTCAGATTGATGGTTTTGGCCATTTTGGGGTGTATTCATTTCATGTGTCCAAAACTGTTTTTGCTGTGAATTGAAATGCACATTAGTTATGCCTTCATGAGTTATTGTTAGAAGGATTAATTAAATAGTTTTTATTTTCCAAAGAAATTGAAAAAATATTGATCTAATTCAAATTTGAATCTGTAATTATAGCTGGTTCTGTTCTTAGAATTTACATTTGTGTTTCCTGATATTTATTATTACCTATCCGAACATTACAGATCCAGTTATTCTTAGATTGTATGATTATTGAAATTATATGGAAATAATGTATGGGAGTTGTAGTAGTTCTTGAATTCCGGGAGTTCTAGTGTTGAAAAATATGTAAGGAGAGAAAATCCAATGCAGTTCAGGTCAGCACAGACCTTAGTTTGGAGTAATGTGTCAATTCAACTGAAAAAAGGGGGAAAAGAAAAAAGAAAAAGTGAATGGATCTTACCCGAGAGTCTCCAGTCTACAGTGTGGGCTCTCCAGTCCAGCACAGAGCAACTTCATTCCTGAATCTTGCAGGTCATTGTTACTCAGGTCCAGCTCTCTCAGACTAGAGGACTGGCAGCTGAGAACTGAGGCCAGAGCTTCACAGCTTCTCTCTGACAGATTACAGTCACTCAGCCTGAAGGAGAACAAGACCAAGAAAACCTAGTTAGGTTGGACCCAGACTGCTCTCCACTGTTGTGCAAGTTCACATCAAAGCTAGCCCAAAGTTCAGTTCACAGTCACACAGCTTTAAATGAAGTAGTTCTTGTTCATAGTTCACTTCTCCTCTCCTCTCCTTCCCTCTAAAATGTGTCTAGAAGCCAACCTTGCCATACCAAATTGACGCCTACGTACCCACTGCTCGAATCCTGACTCTTGCACCTTTATATCCCTATGACCCCTCCACCCGCCCAACATCACCCATACCCCCTATCCACTAATCCAACCCACCCCTCAAATCCCAGCTCTCTAGCACATTCCTATGCCTATGGCCAACACCCATGCATGTTTCAATAATGGGGAGTTAGTGAGTGAGTCAGTGAGCCCCTGAGGCTCTTCTAGGTGGGCCATTAGTAATAGAAACAAGGGCATTGAATTTTGTTCATATTCTCTATGAATGAGGTGTACTATATTGAATCTATCCAGTTTTCTAAGCACTTACACAGCTTTATTGGATGCTTTGATCACTGGCAGCAGCCTCAGAAGAGCCGCCTCTGAAGCAGAGTATTTCTTCAGGTCAAACACATCTAACTTTTCTTCTGATGACAGTAAGATGAAGACCAGAGCCGACCAATGAGCAGGGGAGAGTTTGTCTGTTGAGAGAGTTCCTGATGTCAGGGACTGTTGGATCTCCTCCACTAGAGAATGGTCATTCAGCTCATTCAGACAATGGAACAGATTGATGCTTCTCTCTGGAGACAGATTCTTCTTTATCTTCTCCTTGATGTACTGGACTGTTTTCTGATTGGTCTGTGAGCTAATTCCTCTCTGTGTCAGCAGGCCTCGTAGGAGAGTCTGATTGCTCTTCAGTGAAAGACCCAGGAGGAAGCGCAGGAACAAGTCCAGGTGTCCATTTGGACTCTGTAAGGCCTTGTCCACAGCACTCTGGTAGACATTTGGTTTAGATTTGACTCCTAACTTCAGAGACCACGAGGATTTTGATTGTGGTTCTGATAGCAGATTAACACCAGAGTTGATGAATGAGATGATCACATGAACAGCAGCCAGAAACTCCTGAAGGCTCAGATGGACAAAGCAGAACACCTTGTCCCCCCACCCACCACGCTCCTCTTTAAAGATCTGTGTGAACACTCCTGAGTACTGTGAGGCTGCTGTGATATCAAAGCCACACTCTTTGAGGTCTTCTTCATAGAAGATCAAGTTGCCTTTCTCCAGCTGCTCAAAAGCCAGTTTTCCCAGAGAGAGAATCATCTCCTTATTCTCTGGCGTCCAGTGTGAATCTTTCTCAGCTGTCCCATGAAACTTGACGTTCTGCCGTTTGGTCTGAATCACCAGGAAGTGGATGTACATCTCAGTCAGGGTCTTGGGCAGGTCTTCTCTCTCACTGGTGTTCAACACAGACTCCAGAACATTAGCAATCATGTGGCAGAAGACTGGGATGTGGCACATGATGTGGAGGGTTCGTGAAGTCTTGATGTGGAAGATGATTCTGTTGGCCTGCTCCTCATCTCTGAATCTCTTCCTGAAGTACTCATCCTTTTGTAGGTCATTGAAGCCTCTCACCTCTGTCACCACATCAATGTACTCAGAAGGGATCTGATAGGCTGCTGCAGGTCGGGTGGTCATCCATATGCGAGCTTTGGGAAGCAGTTTTCCCCTGATGAGGTTTGTCAGCAGCACGTCCAGTGATGCTGACTCTGTAACATCAGTCAGGATCTCGTTGTTCTGGAAGTCTAGAGGAAGTCGACACTCATCCAGACCATCAAAGATTAACGCAACGTTAAACTTGTCAAACCTGCAGATTCCTGCTTCTTTGGTGTCAGGAAAGAAGCGATGAATAAGTTCCACCAAGCTGCACACTCTATCTTTCTGCAGGTTCAGCTCTCGGAAAGTGAATGGAAATGTGAACTCTATATCCTGGTTGGCTTTGTCTTCAGCCCAGTCCAGAGTAAACTTCTTTGTTAAGACTGTTTTCCCAATGCCAGCCACTCCCTGTGTCATCACTGTTTTGGTTAGTTTATCTCTTCCAGGTAAGGGTTTAAAAATGTCTTGACATTTAATTGGTGTTTCTGGTTTCTGGCTTTTGGATGCTGCTTCAATCCGTCTGATCTCATGTTCAGCATTGACCTCTCCAGTCTCTCCCTCTATCATGTCAAGCTCTGTGTAGTTCTGATTCACAAGTGTTGGGTGTCCTGCTTTAGCAATGCCCTCAAACAAATACTGACACTTCTCCTTCATATTACATTTGTGTTGACGTTTGCACTCTCGAGACGTTTCTAAATGAATAAACAACAGAGTAAATCAATGAGAGGCAAGTGAAGAGTAATGCGATTATTTCCTGACAATTTACACATTCACAACTCAATGGACTCTATTCAGCTCATTACTGCTTGGTGGACAAGCAGGTCCTGACTGGTGGTGTAAGGTATAAGGTAGATGTTGTTGAGTTATTATTTATTATAGTTATTAGTTATTATTACTCAACCAGGACTTTATATATATATATATATATATATATTTTTTTTTTTTTTATATCTCCCCCCCCCCCCTCCTATCTGGGGAGAGCTGAAACTGGCTCCATGCTTCCTCAGAGACATGGGCAGTAGCCAGCTGCTTCTTTTCACCTGACAGGGGAGGTTTCACCGGTAGGACATAGCATGTGGGATGATCACGCTATGACAACGAGTTCCCCTCCCTCCGAACAGGCACCCAGAGGAGGCACCACTTCAGCGACCAGGATATTGCATGTTTTGGTGAGGAGTTCCTATATGAAGGAAACCCCCAGGGGGCACGGGGAGAACATGCAAACTCCACAAAGAAAGGCCCATTTGACGACCCCACCCGGGCAGTGGGCACTCGAGGACAAGCGGACGGGCACGCATTCCTTCAGCGCTCACAGCGTCCCAGGTGGGAATCGAACCCAGGAACTTCTAGCTGTGAGACGACAGCGCCTACCTAACCCTAACTCAACCAGGACTTTCATGCAACAATCAGATTCCACACTGCTAATTCCCATGAAGCTCTGGTTGCAGTAAAATGTATATGTTAACCAAGCAGCTAGCTGCACTTCTCTTGCTGCTGTTTGTTATGTTGGTATGTATATAAACTACTTGGGGGGGAATCTTTTCAGACAATACACACATTGGTAATGATTTTATAAAAGCCCTGATACCCCTGAGTACCTTCTTTACTGGGATTATGGATAAAGTAACGATGCAACATATCGTCGCTGTTGTGCCAGGACCTCGAATGTGCCTTTTTTCACTTTTTTACTTTTTGTCATAAATCAGTGCCATTGGTCACCCTTCACGTCTCTGTGTGGTTTTTAACAAATGCAACCAATGGAAAAGCATTAAAATGATCTTGTGAGTAAATCTCGTAACGCCATTCGCCCTCAATCTGTCAGTCAAACCTCGAAATTCGTCCCCTACCTCCGTCTGTACCCCCCCACGCAGGACAATAAACCCGGAAAAGTCACACGGCAGACGTGCTGTGTATATCTCATATCGTTTTGACTAATCCTGGCTTCCTCTGACGTTAATATATCAATCAAATGTTTTCCAGTTATTCAGGCTGCAAACTTGTTTTAACATGCAAATCTGCATGTCTGCAAATCTGCTGTGTTTTCTGACGAGAATAAAGTAACGTTAACGCTACGTTATGTCAGACTATTTCTCACCCCATGCGGAAGCCCCCGCCTCGGACATGAGAGGCGAGGGGCAATGCTGTTGCTCCTGCGCGCGCCCCCGCGGCCTGGAGCTTGGGGCTCGTGCATGAGCATGCGACTCTCTCCCGCTTGACTGGCCGGGAGAAAGTTCTTCCAATAAGCACATATAAACATCATTTGAGCTTATCCAGGTAAGATATTAATAAAGTAATGACACATTCAGCGGGAAACTAACTATAATTAAGACATGTGCCAACTTTGACGACGTTTGGTTCAGTATTTTAAGAGCAAACAGGTTTTTTTAACTTCCTGAAAAGTTGCTGTTTTGGAAATTCGAGGTCCTGGAACGACAGCGACGATATACAACGTGACTAAAGTGAGAATCAAGTTTTTAATGCAACTATTCAAATTGAGCAATTCAAATTCAAATAGAAATAATTCCATTTCACTTTCTAGTGACATCTATTTTCCCCCATGTCTTCCACACAATTAAGTGTCCCCGTGCTCTTAGATGTTCTTCTGTTAATCACTGTCTAACTTACCATTTTCTTGATTCTTCAATTTCTCAAGGTCCTCTGCAAGAAACTTCTCCTCTGTCTTAAGGATATCATAGAAAGTATATTTGCCTCTATTCCCACTAGCATCCAGTGACTTATAGAGTTCCCTCATCTGCTCCTGAGTGGTAGGTTTAGATATTACATTGTTGTAGCCTTCTTGCGTGACAACGTTCTCCTTCAGGAGTTTATCCAAGATCGGTGTGAGCATGGTCACTCTCTGGATCAGCTCAACCCGATGTTCATCCACAAAGTGTTCCTCTGAAGAGACAGGGAATGAAAAATGAGCTGATTTGAGTGAGGATCAGGCTAAAAGCAGCTTATATCAGGCTACTTTGCTTCTGAAGGATTACAACATATAGGGCCCTATCTTGGTACAGGTGATATCCCGTTTGCGTGTGCCTTAAGGCAGGCAAGATAACAGTCCGCTTTGCACATTTGTCCAGGTGTTATGCCAAGTTTTGCACCCCCGCCCGGCAGCATCCCCACCTCACGGGAGCATATTGTAATGATTTATACAGAAATGTAACTGTTTAAAAGTGATATACAGTAATTGTCTAGGTAAATGTGACCTCCCTGATTTCTAAGTTAAAACAGCCCTGAAATATGTTGGGGATGCAATTCTCGGCAGGGATGCGGAAACATTCACGGCACGTGCCGCAGGTGCAAATTAGAGCCATGCCAAAATCATCTGCGCCCCCAAAATGCCTGCACAAACGGGATTTGGGCGGTCTTAAGTACCAGAATTATTCACAGGTGTGGCCAGCCAATGCTGGGCATTCCGTCAATCAAAACCAATCAGATTACCGTCTCGCGATCGCTGTTTGCGCGAGGCATGCAATATGCTGTAATTCTCTCAATGCGTAATAGAGTGTACTCGTGCCGAGGACAGAGAGAGATGGAGAGAGCTTATTGACAGATCGTCTGTGGTGCCAACGATCCTCCGGTTTATGAAGGTAAATAGCCTATTTGCATTGTCCAACAAGTCTTCTCAATTAATTCCCTCTTTGCGATCTGATAAAAGTTTCTCAGTGAGTTATAGTTGATTGCCTCACTGAATGATCTACTAATACCCAATTTTAGCAGTAGAATTTGATGTCCTGGCGTGGCAAGGCTGTGCTTAATGACATATCCAAAAGGAATTTTACTTTGTACTGCATTTCGCAGCATGGAGATTATGGTGCGCTCCAGAGCAGCAAGGTATTTAGTGCGTAAGTGGTGCTTTTCAAAGCTCTTAGCGCAAAGTAATTGCGCGCTGCCGACGATAGGATAATGCCATCTATCCCCACATTTTATTGCTGAAACGCCTGCTTTGGCATGTGGCACGCCTATGCCCAGTACAATTATAACAGGCATGCGCTTGTGCCAACCCCCAATTTGCATTGCACGCAGCGTGAAACAAGCGCAAATGCTAAATTACCGCTTTTGTGAAGATAGGGCCCAAAGGCTTTCATTTGAAAAATATATTTTTTATCTCTGCCTATTTTCTATCTCTAAATTGTTACTGTCTGAAATCCATCAATTCATATTTCAAAATCACAAATATTCCAATTGTCAGATTTATCGCTGGTGAAATAGTATTATGTTTGTGCTTTTCCTGATAATTGCCTTTAATCATTCTGTTCTATGGCTGCTTGATATAATTAGATTTTCTGATACCCTTGATGACTTTCTTTACTGGGATTATGGATAAAGTGACGATGCAACATGCACAAGGTGACTCAAGTGAGAATTCACCCACTGTCTATTAAGTGTGCGGAAAGTCCTTATTTTATTGTGGACCCACTGTCTATTAAAATCCAAAGAAATTACATAAACACAAACACAATACAATGAACACATACTCTCACAAGGCTGCCTGTCTCTCTTCACATATTGTCTGGATGTAGGTCAACAAAAGTAGATACAATGACAGCCTGCACTTTATATAAGACATAAGTTTAGATAAGTTCTTTTTTCAAATGTCCCCTTTTTTAATCTTCCCATGACTTAACTCTGCATTAGATCCTTCCTGTTGATCTTCATTAAAACCTTCTCGGTCACCACCAGCATGTTTTCGCTGTAGGTCTGCTCCATCTCATCCACTGTGTCCAGCCTGTTTGCCTTCTCCAGTCGGCATATTGGGATTTTTGGGAAACCTTCCAGGCTGTCAGCCTGCTGCAGGAACCACTTGAACTTCTCAAACTCTTCCTCTTTCAAATCCTCCAGTGTTTCCAAGAGCTTCTCTTTATCCGTCGCCATCGTTGCTCCCTGATAAAATCACAGGAAATAGTCAACTTCAAGAACCAACTTTATCTACTGTAAAGTGTCAGAAAGGGGCTGTAAAAAAATAAAAAAAATAAAAAGGCAGAATTTTCAGCAAATTAAATTGTGAACGCTTTGAAAGGCTGATTGATGATACTTCATGCTGTCTACAACCAACCAGATCCAGATTTAGCCTATCAAATTTTCTTATCTCTATTCAACTATGCTTTCAACACTTGTTTTTAACACTTTCAACACTTGTTTTACTTCATTTCGAACTCAAGCTCTCACTCTAGTGCCTAGTTCGCTGCGTACGCAGCCCTATGGAAGACTGTCATTTTGCTCCAAAAAATTACTTTTCATTAAAACCGACCACCCACCCGTAGGTGGCGTGGTGCCTCCCTGGGGCTGACGTGGTTCCACGTGACTACGTCACGTCCTGTCAGCCCCGGGACCGCCACTCATCGTTTCTTCCAGCCAGTGAGAGGACGTATTGTCTAAAGCTCTGTTAGCTCAAAGTTAGCGCTCTCAGTAGCTGTAGAAATAAGGCTCGTTCCGTCTAAACTTGCCCACCTTGAGAGGTTTGCGTGGACGAGGTAAAGCAGGCTTCGGGGACCCGAACCTGTTCTCTTCACCAGCAGCGTCGGATCAAGTCATCTAAAAGCTAAGAGTGTCTTTCTTACAGTTAACACCTGTAATAGCTACCGCCGTGTAGCTTATGTAAAACGTTTCCCCGGCTGGGGTAGCGTGTATCGGCTTGAGAGCTGACTAAGGTCTGCGCTCAAAACTGAAAGTTGCATACGTGCGATTAAGCATTGGTACTGTGTAGCACAGGACAATAGGCTAATTCAGGCTGCGTCCCCAGACAGGGTAACGCACCCAGTATTGTGGCAGATAGCTAGCGTGCACCTGTGCAGTTAGTGTCTGTGTGCTAAGTACTTTAGGCGCCAGCTACCTCTGTGTAGGGCGCGCACGTTACTCCGCCTGGAGTAACGTTAAGCGAGAGTAGTAGCTAGAAGCCATGCTCTCCAGTTAGCTAGATAGCTAGCTTGCTCCCTAGAGTGCAGCCAGCATCTAGCGTTGTGTAGCACTCCAGCTATCTTACCGTTGCACTACTGTTAGTTAGCTTACACGGTATAACCCCCGTTAATTCCTGTTAGCAGAGAGAGGGGGGACAGCTAGGTGCTGTGTTAGCTGTGAGGCTACGCTGGCCGGTTACGACCGGCACAATGAAATGAATGTGTGCAACTGCCTAGGGCATGAGCATGCTGCACAGGCGTTGCTGGGACCTACATACTGCTTGTAGTGTAGCTATTAATGGCGCCGTCCCCGAAGGGGGCACTCTGAGATATTAGCTGAGCGAATACGCTAGCTAGGTGAGCTCGCTCCACACGAGTGTGTTGGCCGCTTCTCTCAGTACTTACGCCATCTTAGCCAGCTTGCTTGTCTGCTAAGTGTTGCTTGCCTCGTGCAAATAGCATCTACTAGATTGTAACTCCCTCTGAGGAGTTTCTTCTGAGATTGACTAGCTTCGCGGGCCACTGGCTTTCAGCTTGCGGTCACGCTCGCTTCCCCGTGTTACTCAGGGTAGAGACTTGCTGCACCGGCTTGTGCGCAGGCTTGTGTTAGCGCACGCTTGTCTCTTAGTGCTTACGCTAGCTTAGCTAGTGGCTTGTTCACGCCTGTTCTCTCGGGTTAACAGGTTGTGGGTATTGTTGCCTTCCCTTCGGGCTGGGCTATTGCCGCTTACGTTACCGTTGCACGCGCACGTTCGCTAGCCTCCGGGTTGCTTACTGTCTAGCCTGTGCTTCTTGCTAGTTTGCTAGCTTGCTTAAACGGTACTCCCGCTAACAGGGTGCGGCCTGCGGGAGCTTGCTATTTAGTGATTAGCTTCCTGCTTTCTCTTGCTACTGAGCAGGGAAAGAGCGAGGGGATGGGCCGTGTGTAAAACTACTTTGGCCGAGTATGAACCGGCACCATAAGTGCGTGTTCTGCCTTGGGCATGAGAACGCTGCACAGGCGCTTTGAACCCTCGGTCTTGCAGCTGCTGGGCTATCTTCACGAGCGAGCCCTCCAAGGGAACAGTTCGTGGGGCGATGCCCAGGGCTGCAGCTAAAGCTCTTGAGAGCGGACGCTCTCAAAAGAGTGTGAAAGCTAGCTTGCATACGTGCAGATAGCATTAGTACTGTTTAGCACAGAACGATAGTATTGTTGCAGATAGCTGGCGTGCACCCGTGCAGTTAGTATCTGTGTGCTAAGTACATTGGGCGCGAGCTACCTCCGCTACAATAGACGTACCGCCCCTTGCTGGCGCTACGCGTCCAGCAGGGGTTACAGCTCGCCAAGGTCTGGGCTCAGTGCCAGCCTTTGGCTTGTAGCTCTAAGGACAAGCCCACCGGCCTTGGTGCCCAGGGCCCGGGGTGGTTGGGAGCTCTCCATGGGTCGCATTCCCTTTGTTGGGGCGTCCCCTGCAAGTGCAGGGAGCCTGACAGGGGGCACAGCGCACCTTGGTCCATGGCCACGGCCTGGCCTCGGTTGGCAGCACTCAGGTCAAGCTCACCGGTTGGCTCACCAAGGCTGCGGCTCAGTTCCAGCCTGCGGCTTGTAGCTTTAGGCCCACCGTCCTCGGTGCCCAAGGCCCGAGTTTGGTCGGGAGCTCCCCCAGGGTCTCATACCCGTCATCAAGGCTCGCCGTTGGTCCATGGCTACGGCCTGGCCTCGGCTAGAGGCTCCTAGGACAAGCCCACCATCAATGGCGCCGTGGGCCCATTGCTGGTCGGGAGCTCTCCTGGGGACCGCACTGCTGGACAAGTCCGCGTGCTGCCGGACTCGAAAGAGAACGTTACCTCCGCAGTCCCCCCCCCCAGCCTGCGAAAGTCGCACGGCGGGGGGGTTACTTCGATACAACGCACCCACGGGGCGTGTCAGTAGGCGGAGCTTGCGTAAGAAATTCTCCCCCAGCATGCACAGTTTCTACGGAACTGACCATGCGGCAGGGGGGCGTAGCCTCTCACATCCTGCCCCCCCATCAGGGTACCGGATCAGGTCCTGGTGCCCAACAATATACTCAGGACGGGTTCCGCTCCTTGGCCACAAGAGACCATCTTTGTAAGCCAACAGGCTCAATGCCTGGGAGCATCTATGTTCCCCGTCCCCATTAAACGGCGCGCCCTCCAGAAGGGATACGCTCTACAGTTGCCAGGCCCCCACCCACGTTCGACGGGACCCCCGATACGGCCGTGGAGGGGGAGTCCATGGACATACTCCACAAGGAGGTTATTCGTTCCTCGCCAAAGGGGCGATTCGCTCGGTTCCCAAGGCAGAGGTGCGCTTGGGTTCTACCACAGGTACTTGTCGTGCCCAAGAAGGACGGCTCCATGCGTCCAGAATTGGACCGTCAACGTCTCAACGCGGCGCTGAGAAAGTTCCCGTTCCGAGTGCTCTCTTCCCCGCCTGTTCAACGCGTTGAGACAGGGGGATTTCTTTACTTCCGTGGATCTGAAAGATGCGTTCTTCCATGTCCACGTGGTCAGGAGACACAGGAAATACCTGAGGTTCTCCTTCCTGGGGAAGGCTTACGAGTTCTGTGTCTTGCCATCCGGCATGTCTTTAAGCCCGCGAACCTTCACGGTGTGCGTGGAGACAGCCTTGGCTCCCCTCCGCGCGAGGGGGATCCGCGTCTTCCTATATCTCGACGACGCTCTCATAGAGATGGCCGACTCAAGGGTCACGGAACATACCAAGGTGGTGACCGATCACCGGCAAACCTTAGGGTTTTTGGTGAGCTGGCAGAAGAGTTGCCTCGTCCCAGCGCAGGCGGCGACCTACCTGGGGCTTGAGCTAGACTCCCTGCGAGCCTTTCGACAGAGCGACAGGCTCACACGGTGCGGACAGCAAGCCAAGGACGTTAGGTCTGTGCCCCCGGTGTCAGTGCATCAGTGCACAGTGATGTTGGGCCTGATGGCCTCAGCACTGCATGTGCTCCCACTGGGGAGGCTACACATGCGCCCGTAGTCCAAATCTGGTTCCTCAGGCTTCGCCTGGACCCGGCCGGGGACCGTCATCGCAGGGTTCCTCTGACAGGTCAGGCCCGGCAGGCCGGTGGGAGGCTCAGGAGCTTCACCACATAAACGTGCTAGAGCTGAAGGCGATTCGCCTGGCTCTGCTTCAGGACAAGCCCACCATCAAACGGCGCCGTGGGCCCATTGTTGGTTGGGAGCTCTCCTGGGGATCGCACTGCCGGACAAGTCCGCATGCGGCCAGACTCGAAAGAGAACGTTGCCTCCGCAGTCCCCCCAGCCTGCGGAGGTAACACTTCCAGCGGCTCACACATGGGCACCATGTTCTAATTCGCTCGGACAATATGGCAGCGATCGGCCACCTGAACAAACAGGGCGGTGTGCGGTCGGGGGGCGCTGAACCATAGCGGGGATTCACCTGTGGGCGTATCCCCGTCTCCTTTCAGTGTCAGCGGTCTATCTGCCGGGACGGCTGAATTACGGGGCCGACCTGCTGTCTCGAGGCAATCCCCGTTATACGGAGTGGTGCCTCCACCCTCGGGTGATGGAACAGGTTTGGGCCAGGTTTGGTCGCGCCCGCGTCGATCTCTTCGCATTGCGGCGCGCGACACACTGCCCACTGTGGTTCTCGATCCAGGAGGACAGCCCCCGTTAGGTCACGACGCGCTAGCGCACGCGTGGCCGAGGGAGGGGCTCTATGCGTTTCCCCCGACCCCCCTGATCCGTCAGGTGTTGGACAGGGTGAGGGAACAGCGCCTCCGGCTCGTTTTAGTCCGTTTTGGCCCAGGCAGACATGGTTTGCGGACCTGGTCTCCCTGGCGCAAGATCCGCCCTGGGCGTTGCCGGTACGGGCCGATCTCCTATCCCGGGCGGAGGGGGAGGTGTTCCACCCCTCCCCAGGCAGGTGGAAGCTAGCAGTCTGGCTCCTGAACGGGACCAGTTGCTAGCCCAGGGCTTGCCCGATAATGTGGTATGCACTATGCAGAGTGCTAGGGCTGCTTCGACCCGCACTCAGTACACGTACAAGTGGCGGGTCTTTTCGCGTTGGTGCACAAGTAAGGGCGTGGATCCAGTGAACTGCATTGTGCAACCAGTTCTCTGTTTCCTTCAGAGCCTGCTTGACGCGGGTCAGTCCCCGCAGACGCTTAAGGTGTACGTAGCCGCGATTTCTGCTTGCCACATGGGAATTGAAGGGAGCCCCGTGGGGGCGTGCCCTTTGGTCTGGCGCTTCATGAAGGGGGCGCGTAAACTGCGCCCGCCGTCGCGTGCGTTTTTCCCAAATCGGACCTGGTTACGGTGCTGGACGGCTAACGGGTCATCCGTTTGAGCTCTTGGACTCCGCCGATTTGAAGGTTCTGTCTTTAAGGACCGTGCTGCTGCTGGCCTTGTCGTCAGGAAAGAGAGTTGGTGACCTGATTGCCCTCTCGGTGCAGCAGGCCTGTATGGTTTTGGGAATGATGGGCGCAGGGTTACGTTGCGACCTAACCCGGCTTACCAACCTAAGAATATTAATGCCAGCTTTAGGTCTATGGTCATAGACTTATCACCATCCTGTCCCCCGCCGTTCAGTTCGGGTGAGGAGAGACGCTTGCACATGCTGTGCCCCGTAAGGGCGCTCTCGGCCTACGTGGCCAGGACGCGTTCATTACGCACTACAGACCAGTTGTTGGTCTGCTTTGGGCAGAAGGCCCCCTTTCCAAGGATCGCTTGTCACACTGGATAGTGGAGGCGATCGCGTTGGCATACTCTGCCATGGGTAAGATACCCCCGGAGGGTATCAGGGCACATTCTACGCGGGGTGTTGCGACATCCTCTGCGTTGTTGCGTGGTGTGTCGGTGAAGGACATGTGTGCCGTGGCCTCATGGTCCTCTCATCACACGTTTGTTAGGTACTACAGTCTCGACGTGTCCGGTTCGCGGTTCGCGCACGCGGTACTGTCGGTGGCAAGGAAGTAGTATCGTTGCCACTCTAATATGTCAGACGGTCAGGCATGAACATTGCCATACGGCCGTGGTTCACCGATGCCTTTCGGGTCGCCCTGTGGGGTGCTCCCGGCAGCAAGGGCGGTTGAATTTGGCACTAGAGTGAGAGCTTGAGTTCGAAACGAAGTAAAACGTTAGGGTTGTACTACAACCCGGGTTTTACGAGTGAGAACGAGAGCTCTCACTACCCAGCCTTGCTGCGTCGATGCGTCGTTGGTTGCGTCGGATCTCAGCTGGCTGGAAGAATGAGTGGCGGTCCCGGGGCTGACAGGATGTGACGTAGTCACGTGGAACCACGTCAGCCCCAGGGAGGCACCACGCCACCTACGGGTGGGTGGTCGGTTTTAATGAAAAGTAATTTTTCGGAGCAAAATGACAGTCTTCCATAGGGCTGCGTATGCAGCGAACTAGGCACTAGAGTGAGAGCTCTCGTTCTCACTTGTAAAACCCGGGTTGTAGTACAACCCTAACGATTTCCACTCTTGCACTTCAGCGGAATATGACAAGGGACCGCCGACGGGATGCACAATGCATGACAGCAGTCGACACTCCTACACAAAACCAACAACACTGCATTAGGGATGCAGGGGTTAAACGGTTTGACTATTAACCGCGATTTAAAATGTCACGGTTATATAACCACAGAGGCTCCGCTACACCGAGTGTTTTGTTTCACAATAGTTTGTCAGTTTAAAACTCAGACAGCGCTGGAAGGAGAGGAACCTGTCTCTCTCGCTTCGTTTCCGCACAGAATATTTGCGGAGGCACCAAACACAGGCAGCTGCCATGTCTCCCAGTAGTAGCCAGTCTGTAGCCTAGCCATGGATGTCAGCCCAACATAAATGTTGCAATACATGTCCTGCAAGGTTTCTGAGATTAGGGGAAAGTCTGAGCATACGTTAAACCAAATATGGGGACGAGGCAGCGGATTTGTTTAGCGTTAACATACAGTCAATGACGTTAACGTTAGCTGTTGTGGCTAATGTTAGCTAGCTGGCCGTGGCCTAGCGTACATAGTTCAGCAGGCAGCAGTCCTCAAGCTCGTTGTGACCAAACATCGCTGCATTTAAAGCACGTCATGCTCCCAGAGCTGCCGTAAACCATAGAGAACATCATGCTTTACACGAAAAGAAACATCCAGGGTTTGTGTCTTAACTCCAAATGCAACCCGCTAATGTTACATGTAGGCCTAATAACGTGAAGCTAACGTAGCTAGCTGCTTGGCAGTCATAATCTGACAGAGACAAGGAAAACAAATTTGCACATTTACATAACAAACACCAATCAACACCACAGTGTCCTTTCTTTAATCTAGAGGGAGCATTTTCCAGTAAAAAGTGAAAACGACACATGATGGCTTATCGTGAGGCTTTCCATGCCTGCCCCATCTATAGGCTATAGGCTTATAGGCTTTCGCTTCTATAAAAGCCTTTATTCTTTGTATTGACAATGACTATTGAGTGATACACTTTACTAAAACAATCATATTATATCAGAAATGTTGTTTGTTTTATGTTCACAATAGTGATGTCAGTTAGATTTGATTAGGTCAGAGCCATGGAATATTAAATCATCCATCTTTGCTCACTACATCTGCCCCTTCTTTCTTCTTTTTTTAATCACAGGTGTACATAAAATACAGCTTAAGAACTTATTTGTTTTAATACAAAAATGTGAAAAAAGTAACATAGTATGTTTATCGTATTGGTTATTGGCCAGGAGAATATTTATCGGTTAGCGTAGGCCTATACTATCAGCTGTAAAAATCCATATCGTGCATCCCTAATTTTGGTTACTGTATTATTAGTCTTCCGGAAGGCAGCAACTGTTAAGATTGTGGGGGAAATACAATAAAACCTCTATTTAAAGAATGTTCATGTGATTTGTATACGTCCATAACAATAATCGTGAAACCGTGATAATCGAGGTTTTTTCTCAGACTATAATCGTACATCAAAATTTATAATCGTTGCATCCCTACACTGCATGTAAGCCTACACAGTGAACACACAACCAACCATCACCAACAGACAGTCTTTATGGAAGGAAAAGAGGTCGGCGGCCATGTTTGGAAAGTAGTGCCGGCTACCTCTTTTTCTTCCAAAAATACCAATGATGTGCATTTTGGATTAATATTTTATCGTGTGGTGAGTACCCAAAGCACAAAATGTATTTTGGCACCGTGAGATGTGTGTTTTGGCAGACTTTTAACAGCTGTACCATTAGCCTCCATTCTATGGGAATAATTACTAACTTCACGACTGTAGCTCACTGTAAACTGAGCGGACAGTGCCGGTATGGCATGGTGTATCTTGGTTATGTGGGGAGGATGTGGCAAGCTAAACTTCCAAAAAAGTGATGTATGCTGCCCTGTCTACTCACTCCCAAAGTGCCTGTGACATAGCTTCGGCTATTGTCAGCCACAAGGAAATATCCCCTGAAATGATCAGCAGGTAGTTTAACAACATAAGTGTTGTGCCGTGGAGAATGTCTGACTCTCTGAGTAGGTTGCTTGAGAGTATGTGCAATGCGCGTTCAGTTGCCCTGCGGTGGCAAAAGGACAGAATTGTCAGTAAGTCACAGAAAACAGCACGCTGGCTTCCATTCAATACGGGCCTTTCTGATTCTCAAGTGAACGAGCTTTATAGGTGGCATTTCTAGGTAATAAGTTGTAATTAGGCTGTCTGAAACCAGTTTGATACATAAGTTCACTGAATTTGCAACCTTTCTAGGTACCTGGTTATGGATAATTTTTGAGGAACCATACCATGCACACTTTGGTGGGTTAGGGTATCCCATGATACCTTGCGACCCTTACAACCGACGAAGAAGAACAAAGCAAGCCCAAACGAGCCCCTAATGGCGACGCCCACAAAGCCGACCGCATCAGAAAAAAGTGAAACAATGTTGGCTAAATAACGAACATATTTCACTTTCTTTTGGTTTTTATTCTAGGATAGTCAATAACGTCAGCCCTTACTTAAATTTAGTGTAGTCAGATGTTTGTACAGTGTCAGGAAAGTCACTTTTGAACAATAGTAGGAAGCATCTTACCTGACGGTGTTCTGGACAGCAGCCACTACTTAGGTTGCTAATATAACTAACATTCGAGAACTCGCTCCGCCCGCCCCAAAGCAGGACTACACAGCCAGGAGGATAGCACCATTGCAAACCTTCAAGTGTAAGTGGAGTTCGTTTTAAATGTGCTTTATTAAATGATAAGCTGTCATTACTTCCCATTTAGCGTTTGTAATATTTTCATTCGCTGGGTTTTACGCTTTTAATTTGAAGGCGGAAAGGGGAAATGGTGTATTCGTAGATTGAATTGACACTGGTCTGTCAATTCTATCAGTTCATATGTACCATTTCCCTTTTTCGCCTTCAAATTAAAGGTGTTCACGGTAGCCTGTGAAACCTCGACCTTTCTGGATTATAAAAGTAGTATAACGTTAGAGAAAACAGCCCCCAGCCATGCCGTTTTATACAAATTTATTGCCAAATGCTTTGGGATTCAACTTGATCAATCTTGGTCAGAAAACATCTTGTATATTCTATGGAAACAGCACCAGTGTGACCTGTCGCGTGCAATGCTACCTTCAAGCATGAGGACGTCTGAAACGAATTATTTTTCATCCACCTATATTAAAATGAGTTACCTAATTAGTCAAGTATCTAGTTAGGTAGCTAGGTGATAGGAGCTCACTTGAGTTACAGACAGACCCTACATTTCCTGCTTCCTAAAAAGGTCTTAGATCTCTGGCATCTGGATACATGCATAAAGGTTTTGCCTTATGAGACGCTGCACACAGCGCACATCCTGGAATCGATCACTACTATCAATCTCAAAGACGCCCATTTCCACCCCTAGATAAATGGGGAGTAAGAGGGTTTAGGTTAGGTTTAGACGTGGGGGCTGGGAGAGGTTAGCTCCAGCCGGTCCACCGACATGCTGCACGCTGCTTCGCTCAGTCTTAAGGCTGAATTATACTCGACCAAGCTCCGTGGGGGTGGGGCCCCGCGAGTCTCCATGAGTCACCGTGCAGACCTCGCACTGGGGCAGATGCCATTATACTCAGAAAGTGATCAGCATGTATTGTACAATGGTAAATAGTGAGAACAGCCCGTGGAAAAGTCGCAATGAAACGCTATTATGTGCAGTACTGAGTGCGCTTTCACTCTCAAATGACCCCACATCAGCACATGAGGGAATCACCAAACTTGTTTTTACTGAAAGCCGTTTTAGTTCTCAGCCCTGATAGCCTACTCTGTGCTGCTTTTAATCTCTCTCAATAATGCTCTCAACACAACACATTTACTTGGTGAAATTACTAAAAATGAACAGTTGCAAATCAAAGTTTATAGCCTACCACATGGGTCAAGAAATGTGGCGAAAACACAGCTCAGTGTTCAGGGCTCAGTGGCTTGAAAGCGGACATGTTTGGAGAGAAGCCATGCGCTGCTCGCGCTGTTAGAAAAAAAATCATGCACAAGGCGAGCGCCAGACGGAGGTAGCGCCCAACCACGCCCGACAAATTTACGTCATTCACGGCAGGGTGAGCATAATACAAGCTTTACTCTGCTTGTGGGCTATCGGCATTGCGGACGGGAGGGAGAGAGAGAGAGAGAGAGAGGGAGAGCAATTGTGGTCTGCTAAAGACTGGGACTGAAATCTCTGGGAATGTGTTGGTTTTGATGTAGTCTGTTCTATCATGTAGCCTACATCACACCGTTCTTGCATACTGTATCTTCTTTTTGTTAAAATGGCATGTGCTAATGTGTACAGAGCAAAATAGTCAAATGGTGTGTGTGTGTGTGTGTGTGTGTGTGTGTGTGTGTGTGTGTGTGTGTGTGTGTGTGTGTGTGTGTGTGTGTGAGAGAGAGAGAGAGTGAGTGAGAGAGTGATACAGAAAGTTTTGGATCAGGCAATTCTTGTACTTAGTGTCGTTCGTTGCTGTAATTTGGTATCTCGGATCCTGCTGTTGCTGCAGCATGAGCTATTGATGGTTATCATTGTTTAGCCCCTCCACCCAATATCACCACCAGCCGCCACTGGAATATCCTATACTCCTGACAGGCTGCACAGAATAAAGCCTCAGTATCTCATACAGAATATCCTATACTCCTGACAGGCTGCACAGGATAAAGCCTCAGTATCTCATACATAGAATATACTATACTCCTGACAGGCTGCACAGGATAAAGCCTCAGTATCTCATACGTAGAATATACTATACTCCTGACAGGCTGCACAGGATAAAGCCTCAGTATCTCATACGTAGAATATACTATACTCCTGACAGGCTGCACAGGATAAAGCCTTAGTATCTCATACATAGAATATACTGTACTCCTGACAGGCTGCACAGGATAAAGCCTCAGTATCTCATACATAGAATATACTATACTCCTGACAGGCTGCACAGGATAAAGCCTCAGTATCTCATACATATAATATACTGTACTCCTGACAGGCTGCACAGGATAAAGCCTCAGTATCTCATACATAGAATATACTATACTCCTGACAGGCTACACAGGATAAAGCCTCAGTATCGCATACATAGAATATACTATACTCCTGACAGGCTGCACAGGATAAAGCCTCAGTATCTCATACATAGAATATACTATACTCCTGACAGGCTACACAGGATAAAGCCTCAATGTATCATACATAGAATATACTATACTGCTGACAGGCTGCACAGGATAAAGCCTCAGTATCTCATACATAGAATATCCTATACTCCTGACAGGCTGCACAGGATAAAGCCTCAGTATCTCATACATAGAATATCCTATACTCCTGACAGGCTGCACAGGATAAAGCCTCAGTATCTCATACATATAATATACTGTACTCCTGACAGGCTGCACAGGATACAGCCTCAGTATCTCATACATATAATATACTGTACTCCTGACAGGCTGCACAGGATACAGCCTCAGTATCTCATACATATAATATACTATACTCCTGACAGGCTGCACAGGATAAAGCCTCAATATCTCATACATAGAATATACTATACTCCTGACAGGCTGCACATGATAAAGCCTCAGTATCTCATACATAGAATATACTGTACTCCTGACAGGCTGCATCCTCAGTATCTTATACATAGAATATACTGTACTCCTGACAGGCTGCACAGGATAAAGCCTCAGTATCTCATACATATAATATACTATAGTCCTGACAGGCTGCACAGGATAAAGCCTCAGTATCTCATACATATAATATACTATACTCCTGACAGGCTGCACAGGATAAAGCCTCAGTATCTCATACATAGAATATACTGTACTCCTGACAGGCTGCACAGGATAAAGCCTCAGTGTCGCATATAGAATATACTGTACTCCTGACAGGCTGCACAGGATAAAGCCTCAGTATCGCATACATAGAATATACTATACTCCTGACAGGCTGCACAGGATACAGCCTCAGTATCTCATACATAGAATATACTATACTCCTGACAGGCTGCACAGGATAAAGCCTCAGTATCTCATACATAGAAACTATACTCCTGACAGGCTGCACAGGATAAAGCCTCAGTATTCCCAGTTCTGTCCAAGATGTTAGGTTGGCATAGGAACACTGATGCATACTCTTCTGGGCCTGCCCAAGTCTGAATCAATACTGGACCTGTAAGTAGCCTACATATAGTGCAAGTAGCCTACACTTCAGTGGAGAATACCAACAGGGCTCCCAGATAAAGCCTCAATATATCATACATAGAATATCCTAGACTCAGGAAAGCCACTGCCACCAAAGGCACACAACCTGCCATCATGCACATCATGTAGAGGAGGAGGCTGTGTTGCTATGAATAGTTGCAATCCTCCGTGGAAGTATCCCACGGCAGTAGACAAGTTTAATGTTTCACGGCAGCTCTGGATGAACACGCCTGCGACAGAAGAACCCTGATCCACAGTGTTTACGAGCAAGGTCCCCTGTTTTATTTTGAAGGTACACCAACCCATCTGTCTGCCTTTGTTCATTCTTCAACTCGACAAATGCATAAATCAATTTGCAAAAACCAAAATTCAGACCGTTATTTAGTTTTCTGATTCGAAACAAATGGAAAAACAAAGCTGTTTTTCTGTTTGTTCGTTTTTGTTGTTAAATGAAGAATCCGTAGTATTTCTGTTTTTTTCTCCGCCCCCCCCCCCCCCCCCCTATTTTGGTTTCAGTTTAAAACAGCTTTGGAGGCTAGGTACACGGACCGACAGCAATGCAAATAAGTCTGTGACTTTTTTGTGTAATCCTTGATGATTTTAGAATGCATTTATAAAGTACAATGTATTTTAATTCATTGTCAAAAAAAAGTCTACAGATTGCAGCATGGAGACTATAATGAGCAGAATGTCTGATTTGGATTTTCTTTGTAGCTGAAGTAAAAAGTGTTGTTCATTCACACACCATACATATGGAGTCCAGGTCTGTTTGATGCTCCTGGACAGACTGACCACTGGGAACGTCTTCCCTTTGCTGCTCAACTCTGTGGAGAAAACATTCACACACACACACACACACACACACACACACACACACACACACACACACACACACACACACACACAGGGTGGAGACGATGCACCATGGCTGCAACATGTTGTGGGATTTATTTATGATGTCACAATTTGCGTCACAAATCACTGATTTGCGTTACGTTGTTTTGAAACATGACTAACACCGCAAAATTTTGACTAACCGCTAGGCAATTATGATGATGATGATGATGATGATGATGATGGTCCCCCCTATAACTGCTTTACTTCCTGCTTTACCACATCAATGGTTGCTGTGAAAAAGGGATATTGCTGAGAGTGAACTGCTAACTAAAGACCAGGGGTCTCATCTATAGAACCTTGCGTATCCCTACTAAAACCATGACTAACCTGTCCAGTGACTATCTACTACTCGATCCAATCCTTGTTTCACCACCCAGTATTGTCTTGCAAAGGTATCCCACACAGACATAGTGATGTAAAAAACAAAACGCTTAAAAAATAAACAGGAACTTGAAGAGAGAATTAACAACTTGGAGAAAGAACATAAAATGACATCTAAAAATAAAACACTCTTGGAATTGAAAGAAACCAGACAGAGACTAGATGAACACTTAACATATAAGGCAGAAGGTGCTATTCGTTTCTCTAGACAGAGGTTTTATGAAATGGGTAACAGAGCTAGTCGCTTATTGGCTTTTCAATTAAGAAAGACCCAGTCAAGTAGACTGGTGGCAAAAATAACCCATCCACAATCTAAGGAATCTTTGACATCACCAAAAGATATAGCAGAAGCTTTTGGAGCTTATTTTAAGGACATATATGCAGATTCAGACTCCACCTTAATAGAAAAGGAAAATAAAGATTTCTTTTCAAAAATATACTTGCCATCACTGACAGAGGAAGAGGCATTTGATATGACAAAGCCTGTAACACACCAAGAAGTTATGAAAACTATAACTTCCTTGAAAAATAATAAATCACCAGGAACAGATGGAATGCCAGGAGAATTCTACAAACTTTTCTCCGAACAGATTACGGATTTCCGGCCGTCATCGCCCTAGCCACCTGTCGTCACTCTAGGCCATCTACCCGCTACTCCTTCTACTGTCTGACACCCCGGGCTCTTCACCACCACCGACCCCTATCCTCATCATCCTGGTCACCTGCCTGCCTAAGGGAAGGGGGGACCCCCCCCCCCCCCCCCCCGGCCTCATCACCTTAGCTAGTATTCTCTAAACCTACGAACACTTAAAAACTACATTTTCTATTTCCTTTGGACTCTACTTTTGACATTTTCAACTCCCTTCCCTGATTTTAGGATAATTTAAAAACTACATTTTTATATCCCTCTGTTGGACTCTTTTTTACATTTTCAATTTTCTGTTCTCTTGTAAATTTTATTTCCATAATAAACCATTTGCAGAGTTTCACTGCCGGAAAACTCTGTTCATGGTTTAGCCCGGCATCTCTCGGCCTGTCTCGGAGGGGAGTCCCCGGATGGGGGTCCGCCGCTGGGTCCACTGCCTGGGTGGGCCCGCGTGGCCTGCGTGGCCTGCTCTCTCAGTTCCCAGTCACTAGCTGGGGGCGGGTCTGGGAGCGGGTCGCGTGGGGGGTGGGCTTACCCAGGCGACCATTGCTGGGCCCCTGTAGCACAACGACCTCACAAGGTTCCTCCTCAGCCAAGCCAAGTCACTGGGGCAATCCATTTGGTGGAAAGGTTTTCTTGCGTTCACTGGGGGTGTGGGGACGCCACTGTGTCCCGGCCCGGCCTTCTCTCCCACGCCTTATGTGGGCGGGGGGCCGGGGCGGGGGGCATCGGTGCTCTTCATCACTGGTCGAGGGCTGCCGGTTGGTTTAGAACAGTTTAGGTAGGCGATAGATTAGCTACAGCCTAAGGCTGACCTGTTATAGTGTTCAGGCAAAGATCAGACTAGAGCAGAGTAGGATAGGCCAGATTAGGCTGTAGACTAGCTAGATACTATGTCCCAGCTAGCTTTGGTTAATGCTTAGAGTAGTCAGTTGTCTGATCTCCCCCCCCCCTCTCTTTCTCTTTCCCCCGCTCCTTTCCCTTCTTCCCCCTCCTGTTCCCCACTCTCCCACATTTCCCACTCCCCCCCCCGCCCCCTCTCTTTCCATGCTCTTCCCTCCCCCGCCGCTTCCCACGCCCCCTCTCTTTCCATGCTCTTCCCTCCCCCGCCGCCCCTTCCCACGTTCCCCCTGCTCTCCCTCCCCTGCACCCTCCCACCTCTCCTTCTCTGTTCTCTCCTCCTCCCTGTCCTCTCCCCTCTCTCACGGGGGGGGGGGGGGGGGGGGGGGCGGAGAGGTCTGTTCCCTCCCCCGCCTCCTCCTCCCGCGTTCCCCCTGCACCCTCCCACCTCTCCTTCTCTGTTCTCTCCTCCTCTCCCCCTGCACTCCTTCCCCTGCACCCCCCCACCTCTCCTTCTCTGTTCTCTCCTCCTCTCTGTCCTCTCTGGGGGGGGGGGGGGGGGGGGGGGGTGTGTGGGACGCTCCCCCTGCTTCTCTACCCTGGCTCTCCCTCCCCTGCATCCCCATCTCTCCTTCTCTCCTCCTCCACATTCCTATCTTCTCCCCACCTCCCCCCTCTCCTCCGTCTATATTGCTCATTCTCTCCCCACCTCCTCCCTCCCCCTGCTCTCTTCTCCCCCACACCTCCCCTCCCTTCCCCTCTCCTGCTCTCTCCTCTTGCTCCTTCCCCACCTCCTATACCCTCCCCACCCCATCACTCTCTCACATTCCCCCTGCTATTCTCCCTTCTTCTGCTCTCCCCTCATTCCTATATTTTCTATATTATCAATTGTTCAAATGTTATCTTTATTCTGTATATTCATGTTACTGTTGTGTCAGCTAGAATTAGCTAGACATACTTTCTGTGAAGCCCTCTGAGACATGCTTGTGAATTAGGGCTATATAAATAAACTTGACTTGACTTGACTTGAATTACACCAATACTAGTGAAAGTCTTTAATTATGCATTGTCAAAAGGAGACCCTCCAAGAACATGGTCTGAAGCTATTATTTCCGTGTTGTACAAAGAGGGCAAAGACCCTATACATTGTGAGGGATATAGACCAGTTAGTTTGTTATGCAATGATTTGAAAATATTAACCAGTATCTTGGCACAAAGAATACAGAAAAAAATAGCAAAATTAATTAATCCGGACCAAACAGGATTTGTTCCATTTCGACAGGGAGCAAATAATATAAGAAGAACTATAAATATCATATCAAGAGCCCAAAAGAATAAACAAACATCTCTAATACTTAGTCTTGATGCCCAAAAAGCATTTGATAGGGTTAAATGGAGTTTTTTATATGAAACGCTACACGTTTTTGGATTCAATTCTGCCTTTATCAACTGGATAAAAATCATTTATAACGATCCAAAATCACGTATTAGAGTGAATGGATGTTGCTCTGATTTTTTCCCTATTAGAAGGGGGGTGAGACAGGGGGATTATCTTAGCCCTCTACTGTTCGCTCTGAGTATTGAACCGCTGGCAGAGACTATAAGACAAAATACAGAAATTTGTGGAATAACTGATGATGGTCATAAAGAACACAAAACTTCGCTATTTGCGGATGATTTACTTGCCTTTATCAGCAAACCTTCATCTTCCATACCTGCTTTGTTGAAGGACTTAAATGATTATGGAAAAATTTCAGGTTTCTTGATCAATGAAACTAAATCTGTTGCAATGATGCTTTCGGGAGAGAGGCCAAGTGGACTAGAGGAAAGAGTTAAATTTCAATGGACCAAGAAAGGTTTCCGATACTTAGGAGTGATATTAACACCATCAACATCCCATTTATTTAAGGCCAACTATGACAAATTGATTTCAGAGATAAGACGAGACTTGAAAAAGTGGGAGCTCTTGCCTCTGACATTAATGGGTAGAGTGGAAATTACGCGAATGAATGTACTGCCACGCTTGCTTTTCTTATTTCAATCACTTCCAATGAATATTACAAAATTTGTTTTTAAGACTTTAGACAAGATGATTTCAAATTTTGTTTGGCAAAATAAAAAGGCAAGAATAAGTTATAAAAGGTTACAAAGTTCTAAAGGAGATGGAGGTTTAAATTGACCTAATATGTTACATTTCTACTGGGCAGCACAACTTAAAACAATAATGTCATGGATTACAGAAGATAAAGACTCCATTTGGGTGGAAATGGAACAGAACTCTTCTCCAGTACCACTAGGCTCTCTACCATTTATGAGCCAGAAAGAATGGAAAAAACTAAGAATAAAAAACGAATGGGTAGAGAACACTTTGAAAATATGGACAAAAATAAGGACTAAGTTAAGATTGTCAAACTCAATATCAAGAGCTACTAAAATTGCATTAAACCCAGACTTTCAACCAGCCAGTTTGTATACAGGCTTTAAGAAATGGATGGATAGGGGACTGGTGTATATTGGCCAACTATTTGATGGGCAAACACTAAAATCATTTGAACAAATTAGTGAGGAATTTAATCTACCTGCCCAAGATCATTATAAATTTCTACAAGTTAGACATTATCTCCAGAAAAACAAGGAATGGGAAAATATATTAAGGGATCCATCAAACATAGAACAACTCATTATAAGAGGGGAGGAAGAAAAACTTAAGAAAGGAATAATTTCAAAATTCTACAAAGCATTGCAACATGATTTAAGGGATAAAGATTGGGACAGCAAAAAAAGATGGGAACTGGAATTGAATAGTGTAATCTCTGAAATTGAATGGGATGAAGCGTGTATGTCTGGTCATAAACTAACAAACAGTCCAAACTGGAGGGAGTTTGACTGGAAGGTCAAAAATAGGTATTTCAGAACTCCTGCCATAATGGCTAAATATGGAAAATCATCAGGATTATGTTGGAGGGGCTGTGGCCAACAGGGAGACCTTTCACATATACTATGGGCTTGTCCTAAGCTGCAGGGGTACTGGGAGGATGTGAAAAAGGACGACTGAATAAAGATAAGGGTTCAATGAAATACTTGTATTTTGGTGGAATAAGACCTGTACGTTTTGTGATGGAATGTGAGTTACTGATGTAATGGTTGTGATAGACATAAAGTTGTTTCCAACAATTGATCAGCAATCAAACATGGAAGGGTGATGCGTTTCATGTATATATTTTGTTTTGTTTGTTTTTGTTTTGTCACTGTTGGTGATGTTTCTGTATTCTTGTTGTTGGTTTTTGTTTTGTTTTGTTTTGTTTTGTTTTGTTTTTTGTTTTTGTTTTTGTTTATACATGTTGCTGATTGTTTTGTCTATATATATGAAAAGGCATAAATAAAAAGTAAAAAAAAAATAATAATAAACAGGACAACTTACGCAAATAATCTACGCCTACACTAGTCTCGCTGGCCAGCCTCCTCTCTTCCGTCCGAGGAGTCTGGCGCCGCCGGTCTCCGTAACTGGGATAAACCCTCCCCTGCTCTACTCTGCTCTCCTCCCATTGGAGCGACTGTTTCGGTGGCAGCCGGATGTCTGCTCCCGGCTTATTACAAACTCTGTCATTGGCTCCGACCATGTCAATCAGAGCGGCTTCCGCTGCCTCCTCCCTGTGTGTCGCTGTAAATAGTGCCCTACCGGCTCAGTGAAAACAACAACGCTAACTAGCTATCAAGCTAACGGCGGAAACCTACACGCTATCTCATTCCTACACGCTGAAAATGGCAAGTTGGATTGTTGGAAACTATTTTCCAAGGGCACTGCCTCTAAGTGCCGGCCATCGCAATCCCACTATGGAGACCTGCGGCGCCAGACTCCTCGGACGGAAGGGAGAGGAGGCTGGCCAGCGAGACTATGCCTACCCTGACCCAGCACCTAGTCACTAATAAGTGTGCACAGACACACCTTAAACATCCCACACAAATTATATTCCAAAGCCGAAATACATCTATTGTGGTTGTTGTGGTTACGTAAATAAAAATGCCAGACCAACCATCCAACTGAAGTGCACGCTTTCCCTCTTGTGACAAGCGGAGATGAAGGTTCTTTCACGTGAACTCACATTTCATTTCGTTCTTCGCTTCTGTCTGGCCCCAAGCTTTCACACGCTGTCTGCAGTGGGCGGAAGTTGCCTTGACAGACAACTCCTTCAGCCAATCAGTGTTTGATCCAGTCAAACCCAAATCCACTGTACTTGTTTAATAAAGCAATATTACACGAGGGGTGTACTTTACCGTAGTTATAGTCATGACGGTGATGCGGCAGGCCCGAGGCTTCAGCCTCTGGCCGTACACGTCACTGAACGGCCATGTTGCCTGCAGAATTTTGGCAGAATTTTTGATTGAATTGATATTTTAGTGATGAGGGCTTTCTCAAAGAACGGCTAGGTGTGCTGTTATGCTCATTTGAGAACGGTCCTTGACCAATCAGATTGCTTGGTCGGAACTACATGTTGTATAATTGTTGTTATTGAGTCTATTTCTGCAATAACTGCACTTTATGGCTGTTTAAACTTGACGAACGCTGACATTACTCCTCAAGGTGGACAGGCACGGAGGCGACCATTACTGTTTTGCTAGTGGCATTCCTGATTGGCCGATCTTATAACTCCATTCATATTGGCCAGTACAGCCCTACTTACCTGCTAGTAGGCACAGGAGGTCATTATCAGCGATAATCAGCCATAGGTTTACGTTTTACGTGTAAATCATATTTTAAAGCTTTTTGTTGCTTAATTGTAACCCTAAACCTAAACCTAACCGTAAATCATGTCTTGGACTATTTTCAATAATGAAGACTACTTAGCAGCTAACGCCCAGTTCAGGTCATATCACAGTGCACGCCCCCTTAGCTGATCCCAATCACCTAATCAGCATAGTATATCAGAGTCCATGTATTTTACTCTGTTTGCTATGTGCTGCGTATGTGCCATGTGTCAGTTGCTGATCAGCATTGCCGAAGCAGTTGTTTTCGACCCACCTCCTCCCCTGACCACCACCATCATCATGACTCCTGAAGAATTCCCTATGGGGGATTTCCTATCCTATTCTTCACTGACGACACCCTCTCATCATTTCAGGAAAGCGTCACCATATCATGGAGTCATACGCAAAAATGAATTTGTTTTATCATTAAAGCTTGTTAAACTTTCTACTAGTCTCTCATGATTGAAGTTGTTTTATTTGCCTAAATATAAAGTTGTTTGATAACAGCCATTCCGAGCTACTAGCTTTATCAGCGATAGGAATGGGGCTGATGACGCGCCTACTGAGTCTATGGGTGACAACAATCCTTGATTCTGCACTCCACCAGTTTCCATCCTGACCATATGATCAGTAATAACCCTTGTGGTCAGTTTGTTAGATTGAATGGGATTTGCAGCAAAGAGGAAGATTATCAAACTACAGGTCCTTACACATCGGGAGCGTTTTTTTCATGCGATTAATTTGCACATCAATAATATTTTCCGAACCTATATCAGTCAATGCAACCGTGCATACCAACAGCGAAGTTTCGCTCAGCATTATTGCGGTGTTTATTTTTTCGAACCACGGTCAATTTTTCAGAAATTCGACGTGTACACATCTGTGGCTGTGATTGACAGGTGGGTCAAAACTCGCATCGCAATTCCGTGCTGTATATTCGCATCGCTCTTGATGTGTAAGGACCTTAAAGCTAAAAAAATATCTCAGTGCTTTAGACAAAGGGGGTATAACCAGAAACATTTTGATCATTGAAAAAGTCAGTCGACGAGATAGGGGAGAATTATTAAACCCTTTTCCTAAACACACTGAAAGCAGAATTACTTTTGTGTCTGAATATTCCACTGCTTCGAGGCCAGTCAAGCATATTCTTAACAAACATTGGCCTATTTTAGAATGTGATCCTGCTTTTTACACACTACAGTAGACAGCACACAGTACAGAGTAGACAGCACAGTACAGAGTAGACAGCACAGTACAGAGTAGACAGCACACAGTACAGAGTAGACAGCACACACTACAGAGTAGAGTGTGCTGTCTACTCTGTAGTGTGTGCTGTCTACTCTGTAGTGTGTGCTGTCTACTCTGTAGTGTGTGCTATCTACTCTGTAGTGTGTGCTGTCTACTCTGTAGTGTGTGCTGTCTACTCTGTAGTGTGTGCTGTCTACTCTGTAGTGTGTGCTGTCTACTCTGTAGTGTGTGCTGTCTACTCTGTATAGTGTGCTGTCTACTCTGTACTGTGTGCTGTCTACTCTGTAGTGTGTGCTGTCTACTAGTCATAGCTCATTGCTTGTCAACAGTTTGTTTTTTGTCCCCTTTATAATGTTGATGTTACAAACTATGTTTGTGTGTTAGATTATTTATGCTCAGGTATTGTTGCTGTCATACACGATACCAACTAACGTGTGGGACGTAAGTATAGGATGTGTTGTATATGTCCTGATATGTGCCTTGTCATTTTAAACTATTTGTATTTTATTTATTTATTTTATTTAATTTTGTCCCTACCCCTTTCCCTCAAGAGGCCCTGCCTTTTGCCAGGTCGCCATTGTAAATAAGAATCTGTTCTTAATGACTTGCCTGGTTAAATAAAGGTTAAATAAAAATAAATAAATACAATAAAAATAAAGATATGTTTATTATTCATTTGTATCTCTCCCCACAGTTTATAGTGTGGTATAACCTTGTAAATGCATTCCTATATCATCCCAGTAGGTGGCAGTATCACCCTACTAGTCTAGGCTGAATGTGGTTGAGTGCGCCTTATAAGCCCTCTGGGTTTTCTTTGCCTCCTCCTGCACAGAACTCCTGTCTGTATTTTAGCTCTGTAAATATCTCATCTGACTTGTCATTTGAACTGTCATATGCCTTTGTTTTCTGTTTTACTGTGCGAATAAATACAAACCTAAAACCTAAACCTAAATGTATGTACACTGCACTTGTCTTGGAATAGTTCAGTAAATAACCTCTCGTCTTGTTAATGCTATGCTGCTTGCTAGTCTCGTTCTTCCTCATACAACACACAACATATTGGCGACGAGGAAATTGGCTCTACTTGGTATTTCGCCACCTCCGGCGTACTTACACAGCCCGGGTGTGCCTTCGGTTCACTTTGAAACGTGGATTTGGATGTTTGATAACTACGTCCTGGCTCTCGCTGACAAGATGGAAGATAAGATGAAATGTGCTCTGCTCATTCATACAATTGGCGCAGAGGCTCAACGGATTTCCTACACGTTGCCAGTGGCTGGAGTCTCGTATGCTGATGCACTGCAGGCGTTAAAGACGTTCAATGTTAAATGTCTTGTATGCTGATGCACTGCAGGCGTTAAAGACGTTCAATGTTAAATGTCTCGTATGCTGATGCACTGCAGGCGTTAAAGACGTTGAATGTTAAATGTCGTGGCCGACAGGAATACGTTTCGCCAGAGAGCTCGCAGCTCTCACAGCAGATACGCAGCTGCTCTGCACAAACTTATTGTTACGTGAGAGTTTGGTGCACTTGCTGACGATATGATGAGAGAGCGCTTGCTGCTTGAGGATAAATTGACACTTGAGAAGACCATTACAGTTTCTGCTCAGATTGAGAATGCAGTAGCTGAGGCTAAAGCGATGGCTAACACATGGAGTACCAGCTGAGGTTGGCATGGTGCGTGGTGGGTCTGCTTTTCGTGGCGGCGGGAGACACAGGCCTGCACAAAAATACGCGCCCTCCACTTCCCGACCACCTTCAAAGACAGCTGCGATGAACGGCGGCGGCTGCTGGTAAGACCTGCTACCGGTGTGGTTCCTCAACACACCTTGCGAGCTATCCCAAGTGCCCAGCTACATCAGTCACATGCCGCCAATGTAATAAGTATGGACATTTTGCCAGAGTCTGCAGGAGCAGGACTGCTTCAGGCAACGTGGGAGAAGTGTTACAGTGCTACTAGTTGATGAGCATGATGTGACTGCACGGAGCAGTAAGACAGTGTTACAGTGCTACTAGTTGATGAAGATGATGTGTCTGCACGGAGCAGGAAGCTGACAGTGTTACAGTGCTACTACTTGATGAGGATGATGTGACTGCACGGAGCAGTAAGACAGTGTTACAGTGCTACTAGTTGATGAGGATGATGTGACTGCACGGAGCAGTAAGACAGTGTTACAGTGCTACTAGTTGATGAGGATGATGTGACTGCACGGAGCAGGAAGCTGACAGTGTTACAGTGCTACTACTTGATGAGGATGATGTGACTGCACGGAGCAGTAAGACAGTGTTACAGTGCTACTAGTTGATGAAGATGATGTGTCTGCACGGAGCAGGAAGCTGACAGTGTTACAGTGCGACTACTTGATGAGGATGATGTGACTGCACGGAGCAGTAAGACAGTGTTACAGTGCTACTACTTGATGAGGATGATGTGACTGCACGGAGCAGTAAGACAGTGTTACAGTGCTACTACTTGATGAGGATGATGTGACTGCACGGAGCAGTAAGACAGTGTTACAGTCCTACTAGTTGATGAGGATGATGTGACTGATAGTGTTACAGTGCTACTAGTTGATGAGGATGATGTGACTGCACGGAGCAGTAAGACAGTGTTACAGTGCTACTAGTTGATGAGGATGATGTGACTGCACGGAGCAGTAAGACAGTGTTACAGTGCTACTAGTTGATGAGGATGATGTGACTGACAGTGTTACAGTGCTACTAGTTGATGAGGATGATGTGACTGACAGTGTTACAGTGCTACTAGTTGATGAGGATGATGTGACTGCATGGAGCAGTAAGACAGTGTTACAGAGCTACTAGTTGATGAGGATGATGTGACTGCACGGAGCAGTAAGACAGTGTTACAGTGCTACTAGTTGATGAGGATGATGTGACTGCACGGAGCAGTAAGACAGTGTTACAGTGCTACTAGTTGATGAGGATGATGTGACTGCACGGAGCAGGAAGCTGATGTGCAATGTCTCCCTTGAAGCTTCAGACGGCCCTACAATTACTGCTGACCTGATACTAGATACTGGATGTGGTGTTTCTATTCTCCCTGAGCACATGTACAAAAGTCACTTCAGTCATGTGAAAACCAAGTCAAACCCAAGAAGAAGACTTACTACGTATACAAAGAAACCCATACATGTGCTAGGTTGCTTGGAACTGAATGTGACATACAAGTCAAACTGTGCCTCTAAAGCCCTTTTCCCACATGCGTACCGGAAAATTACCTGTAAGTCAATATCGGACATTTCCCTGAATTTCCCTTCACACCTCAGCGTACGCAAGTGAGAATCTAGTCGTCAAATAGCCGGTATGTTGGGGGGGTGGGGTGGGGTGCGGCGGAGCGGGTGGGGTGCGGCGGAGCGGGCGGGGGGCGGAGGAGAGTCGCCTGGGGTCTGTGCAGCAGGCCACTGAGGCCAGTCAGGAAAAAACAACAAACACACATGGAGCCGGCGTCCACTCTTTTGATAATATTGCTGACGCGCTTTTTCCTCAAACGTAGACAGCGACGCAGACAAATTAAGGCGAAAATGGAAAGGGATATAAGTGCGAAAAGAAACAGATTAATGTTCGCAGTCTTATACCCTATATGAAGATAGACTAAACCGGGGACAGATCATGACAGTGTTATGTACCTCTGCACTGCTGCGTGAGACTAGAGCCGTCTGGAAGCGAGAGAGACCAGGAGGGAATTTATTTTGGGAAGATGCTCTGAACAATTTTGACGACGTGGAATGGAAGCGTCATTTTCGCATGTCCCGGTACTACGTGCTGAGTCTGGTCCGACCCGCACGCAAGATCACCCGGTGGCGAAAACCACTGGAAGCGCGTTTGCGACTGGCAATAGTCCTTTGGTGGTACGCAACACCAGGGGAATATCGAACAATCAGCTGTGTATTTGGTGTTGGACTGTCTACTGTGTCTGTGTGCAACCTGGTCCGCGAAGTCACAGCCCACTGATAGCGGAAAATGACTGGACCCCTTTCTCACCTGTCTGTCTATCGCGGCATACCGCTCTTCTGACTAGCTCAAAACTGGTGAAATGGCCGCGACGACGGGGTCGCGCTTATACCGGCACGGCGCCTTTCCCACATGCAGGCATTTGACCACGTTCCGGTCATTTTGCGGTACAAAGCGCATGTGGGAAAAGGGCTTAAGTACATTCATGTGGTACCAGCAGGGACGCCCATCTTAGCCCATCTTCAACGCTCTGCATCTCGAGATTATAGATGGTCAAGTTACTGTCAGTGCTCCACCTGCTACCCTGCTGTTCCTGTACACTATACAGCTGTCGACACAGAGACCATGAAGACTGACACTACAGAGACTGGGACAGTTACCGGCTTTACCCACAAAGTCACAGTGAGACCTCACGTATACAGCCTGTGGAGCAAAAGTTAAGCCATCTGCCCTTCGCTGTGCGTAATGCAGTCTCCCAGGAGCTACTGAGACTGGAGATGGATGGAGTTATTGAACGCATCGACTCGTCACCATGGGTTCCACCCATAGTGGTGGTGAAACGAAAGTCTGGCCGGATCAGGATATGCCCAGATCTGCGTGAGTCCAACAAGTCTGTGGTCATCGACAGTCATCCACTGCCGCACATTGAAGAGGTGTTTCATGAGCTACCGGGAGCACAGATGTTCTCATCCATTGACCTACAGAATGCATATCATCAAGTACCACTGCACCCTGAGAGCAGAGACCTCACCGGTTTCATTACACATGATGGACTTTTCCGCTTCACCAAGGTCCCGTTTGGTTTTGCCTCAGCTCCAAGTGCGTTCCAGCGTCTGATGTCACAGATCCTGTCAGGTTTGGAATGCGTGCAGTGTTACCTTGATGACATCGTAGTGTATGCTGACACCACCAAGCTGCATGAGACAAGACTTAAGGCTGTGTTGCACCGCCTGAACGAAAGTGGCCTGAAACTCAACATGGAGAAGTGCTTGTTCAGGAAAACAAGAGCTTTTCTACTTGGGCCACGTTGTCTCTGCTTCAGGCATCCGTCCCAACCCAGATCATGTCACTGCTGTCACAGAGGGTCCGCCCCCTGAAGATGCTACTGCCCTACATTGTTTCCTGGGCCTCACGGGGTGCTACTTAAAATGCATCGCCTGCTATGCCTCTGTGTTCGTGCTCTGCTGAGGAAGAATGCAGAGTTTGAGTGGAATGATGCTGCGGGGGGTCCCCTATCCTATATGGAGATGCCCTCCTCTCGCCTCAAGAGGAGCGCCACCGTCCAATGGAGTCATGCGCCAAAGTATTTGCCATGCATGCTGATTGCTAAATAAAGTTTGTTAAATCCTACCAAATGGCCTCTCATGATTGAAGTGAGGTTTCTAGACCAAATTTCAAGCAGAAGGCCACACATGCATAACCTGATCACCCCGCGACGTCAGTCAAGTTAGTATGACGTCAGCTATGTTGTTGTCAGTCAAGTCCAAGTATGACGCCTGCCATGACGTCAGATATGACGTCAGTTCATTCTAGTATATATAGCAAGGGTTCTACGTCACCTCTCTCTCTCTGGCCGATCATAGCAGCTGGCTCCATGGCAGTCCATCTCCCCTGAAGCTGTCCTCTGAAGCGTCGTTTTGCCCCACCCACCTCCCCAGTCCGCCACCAACGGGTCTTGACTCCTGTAGGATCCCCCACGGGGGGAGGATCCCCTATCCTAGCCTATGCAGATGCCCTCCTCTCGCCTCAAGAGGAGCGCCACCATCTAGTGGAGTCATGCGTGCGTTCACTCGTGTTAAGGAGCTGATTGATACAAGCCCAGCGCTGCACTGTTTGACCCAACTCTAGTTCCTACGGATGCGTGTGATTACGGCATAGGAGCAGTGCTCACTCAGATGCACGGGGACACTGAAAAGACTGTTGCCTTAAGTTTCCATTTGATACTCTCTATTTTGCATAGCGAATACTGTGATATTCAGAAGCTAAATTCAGTTGTAATTGCTGATAAGTCATAGTTGGTAACTATTGATGTGTTGGGTTGAAGCAGTTTTTTTGTTTTGTTTTGTCAGGATGGTTGTTCTTAAAAGAGAGGGATATGTGGTATAGCCTTGTAAATGCATTCCTATATCCTCCCAGTAGGTGGCAGTATCACCCTACTAGACTAGGCTGAATGTATGTACATGCGCACTGCACTTGTCTTGGAATAGTACAGTAAAGAACCTCTCGTCTTGTTAACGCTGGGTTTAGGTGTGGAAGGTGGGGGGTGGGAGAGGTTAGGTTTAAGGTTAGGGGTGGGAGAGTATTAGGTTTAAGGTTAGGGGTGGGAGAGGTTAGGTGTAGAGTTAGGGGTATCTCACTGCTGAGCTGTAATGATGTCCTGGACAGTTAGAGATCGTCATCTTACCTCTTAGCTTTGGTCCGGCTGTCATGTTCCTCAGACAGAGAGAGCCCCTCCTCTCTCTCCTCAGACTCAGTCATAGTAGAGCCAACACCTTTACACACACACACACACACACACACACACACACACACACACACACACACACACACACACACACACACACACACACACACACACACACACACACACACACACACACACACACACACCAAATCCTGATCAGTTTTATCCGGATGAAACCTTTTGATCAACCGGGCCCTGGTTCTTAGATTGAGATATTGTGCACTAGCTTCAGTGACAGACCCAGAGGGGGGTTACACTCTCATAATTGTGCACTTTAGTGGTTTGTATGTCCATTTCTTATTTCCTTACATCTCTATATTAAAAGGGAGAATTACTTTTTTTATTCTTTGAAAAGGAAATGTTTGTCGGTGTCAATCTGGTGTATTGTTTGGGTTCACTCAGGCTCCATAGTTGATCCTAGATACTTCTGACCTTTTGGCCGATAGAATACTGCAACTATTCCACAGTCATCATTATCATCATATTTTGTAACTTTTAGTTGCAAGGGTTACAGTTACCATTAAGGAGTCACTTTTGTGGATGAAAATACTTGATTCATTGTCTGTTGACCCAGTGAAAAAATAAACGTTTTATGTGTTGTTATTGCATAGATTTTTTTAAATATTTTTCACTTTACTTAAAGCATACAATGACCACTTATAGTGACTTATAATCACATTATAGTGCATTATAACAATGATTATAATGCCTTATAATGTGATTATAATGTATTACAACTATGGGAATTATAGTGCATTATGATCCATGGGGAAAAATGTCCTTGAGGGACCCGTGGTTATAATGCATTATAACACTTGACTTTATTATGTGATTATAAGATGCTTTATAATGTGTTATGATTCTAGTTATAAAGCATTACAAATAGTTATGAGTGCTTATAATGCTATATAACTATAGTTATACAGCATTATAAGCGCATTATAAGCCATTATAAGTATGCTTATAATGCGTTATAGACATGGGCTTCATAGAAAGTGTTACCAAATCGGTACTTCAATGTAGAACAGTCATTTCTTACAGATGAGATTACTTTTAGCCTTTTAGTCATAAAGATTATTGAAAGATATTCCATATTCCAGACTGAAATGTTATAACAAAAGTGGACTATTGGCCGGAATGACATGAACATTTGGACACTTATTCAGCGGGTATCTTGCATGTTGCCTTCAGGTGCACTGTATTTTTTTTGCAATTCAGTGCGAGCCACACAGGGGGCTGCGGCCCACGGGCCGCCAGTTGCCCACCCCTGGCCTATCCCTTTAACGTTACCTTCAGGACCTGAGTTGCTGGTTGACAAACTCAGCACAAGATCATTCCTGTTGAGCCTTGTCAAAATCTTCTTGGTCACCTCCAAAGAGTGGTGGCTGTAGGTCTGAACCAAGAGATCCACTGTGTCCTCCCTGTCTGCCTTCTCCAGTCGGCTCTTTGGGATGGCCTGACAGCCTTCCAGGATCTCAGGCTGCCGCAGGAACCACTTGAAGCTCCTGAAATGTTTCTTTCCCAAAGCCTCCAGTGCAACGATAAGGAGCATTTTATCTTTAAATAATTTCTCTGTATCCGCCGCCATTGTTGCTTCGTCAGTGACTTCCTCGACGAGGATGTGAAATAAGCCGTGGCAGCTGTCTAACTTGTGACCTGGTGTTGATTTGATCAGCAACTCTAAAAGTAAAAGATGGAAAACATTCTTAGAGACGGATCACTTTGACTCCAAAATCAAATGTTAGAAATCTGAGTACAGTTATCCAATGAATATGCACATCCGTGCACATCGAATACACATCCTGAAAGATTTGACCACATCATCATCACAGTCATACAGTTGTACAAACACAACACACGTCTCATTACTTCATGTATCAAACAGGTCTAGTGTTTCCTGGTAGGATCCTTACCTCAACTCATATGCCGATCAGACAAATGGACTTTCTAATGGAGACTGAGTGACGTTCTGAGTCTGCATGACCACAAGGTGTGAGGATGGCACAAACTCTCTGCTACTGCCAGCCAATCAGAGCAATGTCTGGTTTTGGTTGCTATAGAAACCACATACTGACAGGAAGCAGCCACTTCCTCCAAGGCTACAAACTTTCTTCATCTAGCCAACCGCAAGTCATGTGACACTGTATATGTGACAGTCAGGGTTGGGGGGGGTGGGGGGGGGGGTAATGGAATACATGTATTCAAAATACATTATTTAAAATACTAAATATAAGGAACTGTATTCTATTACAGTTACACTTTAAATTGGTGGTATTCTGAATACAGTTACTGTCTTTAAAAATAGATTACTTGAATAGATTACTTTATTTAATTTGTTTAGTTTTACTTGCTCTGAAATTCATATGAGCCACACATTTCCAATAAACAGGTGTGAAAAATGTGCACCTGCCACACACCACAAGACAATGGCAATGTCTGAGGACACTGTTAGGGACAATAGAGTGATAGAAGAATAAGGCCCCGTTCAGACTGCAGGCAAATCCGATTTGCTTCTCAAGTCATTACCGTTATCTTGATTAGTTTCCCAATTCTGATTTGGGAGAGTGCCACAAATACTGCCACAAATCTGATTTGGACAAGTGTTGAAGTTGGATCTGTGTGTCCAGACAGCACCAACCTATCTGCATGGGTTACTGTGGTTATGACCTAGGCATCAGTAAACAAGTAGCTGCTGAAGGTGCTTTCCAACGCAGAAGTATGAGAAATGCTCATCATCTCTTGACATCCAAACGATCACGCTCCTGAAAAAGACCGAATTGCTCTCAGCGTGACGCTTGCGCGTACCTTAAGGCAGGGAAGATTGCAGTCCGCTGTCCAGGTGTTATGCCGAGTTTTGCACCCCCGCCCGGCAGCAGCTAAAGGCATCCCCACCTCACGGGAGCATATTGTAATGATTTATACAGAAACATAACCATTTAAAAATAATATAATTGTTTGGGTAGACGTGATCTCCCTGTTTTTAAGTTAAAACAGCCCCAAAATATGGTGGCGAGGCAATTACTCGCGGGGAAGCATAACTCGTTACAACCACGGGCGCAAACGCAGATTAAAGGCATGCCAAATCATTTATGCACAGCGCAAACGGGATTTGGGCGGTGTTAACCACCAGAATTATTCACAGGTGTGGCCTGGCAATGCCTGAGCGTTAGATCAATCAAACCAGATTCCCGTCTTACAGTCCATGTAATACAGTTTGCGTGAGACATGCTGTAATTCTCCCCATGTGTAATTTGGATAGGTGTAGGCCTATTGACTGTATATATGATCCCTATCTCATAACGACACCATCACATCATATAGGCTACCTGTTAAAAACATCTGAGAGTTTTGATGCAATTCGGGTTATTTTGTTGACTGGTGTGGGACAATAGAAACGTGTTTGCAGCGGGTAAACGGCAGAGACAAAAGAAAAGATTGGAGGATTTACAGTGGACTCAATTAAAACTCTGTGAAACACTGAGCTGCCGCTGAGGACAGAGAGAGATGGAGAGAGCTTGTGACAGATCGGCTTATAGCAGGTGAAGGTAGAATAGCCTATTGCAAGTAGGCTACAATGTATATGTTTTCTCAATTAATTTACTATAACCCCTCCTTGCGATGTGATAAAAGTTTCTCAGTGAATTATAGTTGATTGCCTCACAGAATAATCTGCTGGTTACCCAATGTTAGCAGCAGAATTTGATGTCCTGGTGTGGCACGTCCATGAGTAATGATGTTTCTGCGCTGCGCAGCGCGGAGATTATGGTCCGCTCAAGCTCAGCGAGTGTTTTAGTGTCTAAGAGGTGCTTTTCAAAGCTCTTAGCGCAAAGTAATTGTGCGCTGCTGACGATAGGATAATGCCATCTATCCCCACATTTTAGCACTGAAACGCCTGCTTTGGCATGTGGCACGCCTATGCCCAGACACACACTGCCACTTAGCCAATTTTAATTAAGAAGAAGATAATTAGTTGTGTCTCTCTAATATGATACACTGGTTCGAATATGCAGTAAACCATTTAATTTGCAGATAGGCCAGTGTAGGCCGTGTTGGGACCCATGAAAAAGTGCTTAGAAAATGAGTTTCGTTCCCATGTCATGGGCACTACTCATTCAATGCATTTTTTCATAGACAATACCCTTCTGGACTTTGGGTTAAAAGTTCTACTCATAATATCCTGCAGTATTTTGTCACAAGCCAGAAATGTATAAACAGTTTATAACCAAAAAACGAAAATCTTGTGCTGCTGTTTTTGCTTGTAAAATGTGTTTTTGGCAACACAAAATCTTTCTCAAATGTCATAAATGCTAAAATGCATATACTTAACATCTGAAACAAGTATTGGTGCCTTTAGTTTACTCATATGTGAATTTAGATCATGAAATGTAGCATATTTGTTAAAGAATATGCTTCAACTTAAGTGTTTGCCACACAGTACAATGAAACCTCCACAGTAAATTGTGCCAAAAGCTTATGTTTCATACATAGAAAATGTCTCAACCTACTGTGTAATGAAAGGTAGAAAAGAAAATCAGGGCACCTTGGACCAAAATGGCAGAAAATCTATCAAAATGTTACCACGCCCCCTAAATTGGAATAATGCAAAAAATGGACAAGACTAAAAATTAAAGTACTAGAGGTCAGAATTATTACAACATATGGTATGAAACATTTATCCAAGTACCACAAAGTGTCACAGCATCTGTCATTTGTACACCCCCCCCCCCCCCCCCCCGCCAAGGAAATATATGAAAATACAAAATAGCATACAAATGCATCACAATAAAACCTTCTGTTGGCTGTGTAAGTAGTCTGTGCTGTTTGCATTTATGCATTGCATTTAACTGGATGTAGGCAGTGTGGCAATTCTTTAACAATTTAATAATTCTTGAACAAAACAAGTAGTAGGCCTACATAGTAACATGTTGGGTTACTCATCCCTATCACTTTCATCAGAGTCATCATCCCATGTACCTCTTTCTTCTGTTTCCTTTGACACATTTTCACAGTCCTGGCAGTGACATAAATCAGTGCAAGACAGTTTTGCAGACATGCATGAACATCTTCCAGTTTCACATTTGCTTTTTTTACAATTACAGTGGACTACCTGCAACACACTATCAGGGGCAGGATTTCTAGTCATCCATGTTACTGTTAACTCCCCATCCTCCATGCCCCATCCATTGCCAATGGGTGAAGGAGCACACATCCTACTAGTCAGAGAACGTCTCATGACTGCTGCTTGGTAGTTTGCCCTTTTGCAATGTTGGTGGAGAGCATCACTTGTTGGGGGAATGGACAGTTCTGGCAAAGCTGATGATGCCGTACAAAATGATTTGTACCTTGCATCGTTCACGTTTTTGGCAGATGATTGGCCATACAGGTGGCACACATATTTGCTCAGTGTGTTGAAAGTTGACTGGTCAAGGTTAAAACTGCTGCCAATATTTGTGAACCCAGTCAGGTATTCTTCTTTCTGGCAAGCAAGAGAAAATGTCTTCCCTTTGCCCTTGCCATGAAAGGCACTGGTCGAGTCACAACCTGTGAAGGTATGGATGCCAATGAGTGCAGAACAAACACTGGTGCCAAGAGCTGCTGACACCTTAGCCACATCAATGATCCTCGTTCTGTTGCCTACTCCTGTGAAGAAATACAAGCTACACTGTAAATCTCTCTGCAGACTTACAGCAATCACTGCCACGTCAGTATCGGGGCTTTTGATGACTACAGTTTGGTGTTCTTGTGCAGCATGCTGTGCATGTACAAATACCCTAGTGTCATATTCCTCATGGTCACATGTCAGTTCTTGAACAGCAGTGACAGTTTGTGAACCCTCTTTTACGGAAACACAGTGACACAGTTCTCCATGTGCTATGTACAAGCTCAGGTCCCTGCCCAAAATGGTGAGGTCAGCATCTCGCCATGCAACATAGAGGAATTCTGCCAGTTCTGCTTTGTTTGTTCCATCTGATAGAAACTTTTTCCATTGCGTTGGTGCCTTTTGATCCCGTCCATAGATTTGCACCCGTTGTGTACCGACCCCAGCCCTACGTGACCGCTCTAGGTTCTTAATGCTAATTTTTGGATACTGGTCAATGACAAAGTCTATCCGTGTACACTTGTGCTGCAGAGCTAATTTGAGCACATACTGTAGTACGTTTTCAGCCAATTCTCCAAAGGTAGCCGGTTTGGAACGAATGGCTTGAATGACTGCCATGCCATCGAAGAGAATAGCTCCATCTGACGGAACATTCAAATCCTCTGCTGTGGGAGGCCAGGGGCATTTCATCCCGGGAGTTTCATTCACAAGTCTCTTCAATATCAGTCCTGCACTGTACAGTGTCCTTGTGTGCTCTGTAGTTTGTCCAGATGTGTGTTCATTGTCACTTTCAGCTTGGCTTACCTCGGTTGACTCAGTTGTTGTCGTGTCTGATGGATGCGGTAGCCTGTCTAACAGTGTATCTGCTGATAATGTTTCAACAAAAACCAGTTCGGAGATGTTGCGCGTTGCAGGGCTGTGAAACACCAGCTGGGGGAAATCACGGGCCAACCGCTTTTTCAGTTTATCCTGCCTGCAAAATGAAAATATAGAAAAAGACGAGCACAAATGTATAAATAAAGGGATTTTTTTCACAATGAGAAACAAATACATTTAAACATACTGTCAGCCTTTCTTGTGAGCGAATAAATCAATAAAATGGAAACTTTTCAGTATGAAAGAGGTTCTTTTTTGTTTACTGAACTGTCAAGGACACAGTTACCTGTAGTCTGAAGCATCAATATCCTCATTCTTCTTAACGATGTCTATGAACTTCTTCCTTAGTTGGTTCATTTTCAGGATTTCTTGTTTATCGATAATCCTTTGACGGATGACTCGTTCGCAGAATATCTTGTAGCTGGCAGCAAAGGGTTGTTCATTTCTGAAAACACACACACGCAGACAAAAAAATACTTAACATGTGCAAAGAGGTCTGCTGTCAACATTGTATCTAAAGACAGACAAAATAGTATTTGTTGTAGGTCAAAGCCTTACTTTTGAAATGTGCAGTGTTAATGCAATGTAATAACTCACACTTCATCTGTGGTTGCAGTATGTGTTGCCGTAGACTTTGACAAGGACCTTGTGTATTCTCTGTAACAGGACCTGTGGTAACGCACTTCCAGAGACACACAGTCTTTGTCTTTGATATGCAAAAGAACGCTAGAGTCTTCCTTCTTCTCAGCATCCTAAAAAATAAAAAATAAATCCTAATAAATTTTGTTTTGACCTAATTTTATTGTTGTCTATAGAGTTAGTTCCACCTCTGCGCAGATTCCCCCGCTCTCTTCTCTCTCTCCCCCTCAGGTGTCCTTCATTGGCCTGACGTACACCCCCGCCGCTGCAGCCCTAGGTCCGGCCGTCATCGCCCTAGCCACCTGTCGTCACTCTAGGCCATCTACCCGCTACTCCTTCTACTGTCTGACACCCCGGGCTCTTCACCACCACCGACCCCTATCCTCATCATCCTGGTCACCTGCCTGCCTAAGGGAAGGGGGGACCCCCCCCCCCGGGGACCCCCCCCCCCCCCCCCCGGCCTCATCACCTCCAACTCCTATCCTCCCCTCCCCTTAATCACCACCTCCGACTCTTATCCTCCCCTCCCCTCCTCTTAGCTAGTATTCTCTAAACCTACGAACACTTAAAGACTACATTTTCTATTTCCTTTGGACTCTACTTTTTACATTTTCAACTCCCTTCCCTGATTTTAGGATAATTTAAAAACTACATTTTTATATCCCTCTGTTGGACTCTTTTTTACATTTTTAATTTTCTGTTCTCTTGTAAATTTTATTTCCATAATAAACCATTTACAGAGTTTCACTGCCGGAAAACTCTGTACATGGTTTAGCCCGGCATCTCTCGGCCTGTCTCGGAGGGGAGTCCCCGGATGGGGGTCCGCTGCTGGGTCCACTGCCTGGGTGGGCCCGCCCCCCGCGTGGCCTGCTCTCTCAGTTCCCAGTCACTAGCTGGGGGCGGGTCTGGGAGCGGGTCGCGTGGGGGGTGGGTTTACCCAGGCGACCATTGCTGGGCCCCTGTAGCACAACGACCTCACAAGGTTCCTCCTCAGCCAAGCCAAGTCACTGGGGCAATCCATTTGGTGGAAAGGTTTTCTTGCGTTCACTGGGGGTGTGGGGACGCCGCTGTGTCCCGGCCCGGCCTTCTCTCCCACGCCTTATGTGGGGGGGGGGGGGGGGGCCGGGGCGGGGGGCATCGGTGCTCTTCATCACTGGTCGAGGGCTGTTGGTTTAGAACAGTTTAGGTAGGCGATAGATTAGCTACAGCCTAAGGCTGACCTGTTATAGTGTTCAGGCAAAGATCAGACTAGAGCAGAGTAGGATAGGCCAGATTAGGCTGTAGACTAGCTAGATACTATGTCCCAGTTAGCTCTGGTTAATGCTTAGAGTAGTCAGTTGTCTGATCTTCCCCCCCCCCCTCTCTTTCTCTTTCCCCCGCTCCTTTCCCTTCTTCCCCCTCCTGTTCCCCACTCTCCCACATTTCCCACTCCCACCCCCGCACCCTCTCTTTCCATGCTCTTCCCTCCCCCGCCGCCCCTTCCCACGTTCCCCCTGCTCTCCCTCCCCTGCACCCTCCCACCTCTCCTTCTCTGTTCTCTCCTCCTCCCTGTCCTCTCCCCTCTCTCACATTCCCCCTGCACTCCTTCCCCTGCACCCCCCCACCTCTCCTTCTCTGCTCTCTCCTCCTCTCTGTCCTCTCGGGGGGGGGGGGGGGGGGGGGGAGGAGGGGGCGGAGAGGTCTGTTCCCTCCCCCGCCTCCTCCTCCCGCGTTCCCCCTGCACCCTCCCACCTCTCCTTCTCTGTTCTCTCCTCCTCTCCCCCTGCACTCCTTCCCCTGCACCCTCCCACCTCTCCTTCTCTGTTCTCTCCTCCTCTCTGTCCTCTCTGGGGATGTGGGACGCTCCCCCTGCTTCTCTACCCTGGCTCTCCCTCCCCTGCACTCCCATCTCTCCTTCTCTCCTCCTCCACATTCCTATCTTCTCCCCACCTCCCCCCTCTCCTCCGTCTATATTGCTCATTCTCTCCCCACCTCCTCCCTCCCCCTGCTCTCTTCTCCCCCACACCTCCCCTCTCTCTCTCTTTCGTGTATCGTCATTCATATATCCAGCTTTGTGTCGTGTAGCCATGCCCTCGTCTCAGGTCCCACTCGGAAGAGGCCCTCCTCTGAAGGTGGTCTATGCAGGGGACAGGTGGTGATCACGTGGTTGGCAGTCTGCTCAGGCTCCCCGCACTCACACGCTGCACTGTCGGTTAGGCCCCACTTCTTCATGGACGCTTTGAAGCAGCCAACCCCTGTGCGAAGGCGGTTCAGGAGGGTCCATTGCCGGCGAGGTAGGTCTTCTCCTTCAACGCCACCTCCAGGATCCTGGATGTAATGGTGTAGGCGTGTCTGTCCTGTCGACTCCCACTCCTGCTTCCATGCCGCCGCCAGCCAGGCTTTGGTTGGCAGATCCTCCGGGATGGAATTAAGCATCTCTTGCGCGGCCTGGTTGTATGAGTGGCGGGACTTGAGTCTGCTTGGAGGTATTGCCATGGTGGTGGTTTCATGGAGGAGGTGCCAGCTGTGTTCCTTGGCTTTCCTTGCCAGGGCGAGGGTAGCGGCCTCTCGCCGTAGGCCGGCTGGCGCTATTCCTGCTAGGGCTGGCAGGTAGAACACGGGGGTGGGTTTCAGGCAGCCAGTGATGATCCGGAGTGCATTATTGATGGCCGTGTCGACCTTCTTGGCATGTGGGCTTCTGCTCCAGGTTGGGGCACAGTACTCGGCTGCAGAGAAAACGAGGGCTTGTGTGGAGATACGTAAAACCTTGGCCGAGGCCCCCCAGGTTGTGCCAGCAAGGCGGCGGATGAGTGAGACCCTAGCTGTTACTTTGGCCCTCACTTCATCCAAATGATGTTTATAGGACAATGTCCTGTCCAAGCGCACGCCCAGGTACTTTGGGGCCTGCTGGAACTCCAGGGGTTTGTTTTCCACAGAGATCTTCAACTCCCTTCTTGCTTCCCTGTTGCAGAGGTGGAATGCTGCGGATACGGTCTTTCCGGTACTGAGCTGCAGTCGCCAGCTCCGAAGGTAGGCAGCCAGGACGTCCATATCCTGGTTGAGGCCCTCTTCAACACCTCCCCTCCCTTCGCCTCTCCTGCTCTTTCCTGTTGCTCCTTCCCCACCTCCTATACCCTCCCCACCCCATCACTCTCTCACATTCCCCCTGCTATTCTCCCTTCTCCTGCGCTCTCCTCTGCTCTCCCCTCATTCCTATATTTTCTATATTATCAATTGTTCAAATGTTGTCTTTATTCTGTATATTCTTGTTACTGTTGTGTCAGCTAGAATTAGCTAGACATACTTTCTGTGAAGCCCTCTGAGACATGCTTGTGAATTAGGGCTATATAAATAAACTTGACTTGACTTGACTTGACAGCCTTCCGCAACTGGCCTGAAAACAAAAAAAAGTTATAATCAGCTTTACTGTCAAATCACACATTTTATAATTAAAAAAAAGTGGGTGACATTTGTTTTTGTATCTTTTATCCATTGTATTGTTATTACAAGAAAAAAGAGGTGGGGGGGGGCAAGGAGATCAAGGCAATAAAATAAAATGCTCCCTCTCTCTGTGGGTGTGTGTGTGTGTGTGTGTGTGTGTGTGTGTGTGTGTGTGTGTGCGTGTGTGTGTGCGTGTGTGTGTGTGTGTGTGTGTGTGTGTGTGTGTGTGTGTGTGTGATAGAGAGAGAGAGGGGGGGGTCGCTTACCTGCAGACTGTCTCTGCTTGTGAAAGTTGATCCTTCTTCCGTTTTCCACCAACAGTAATATATTTGTCCACCTTTTTACAAATGATGCAGATGGCTGGAAGGACAGGGCCAGCAGAACGGACGGGCAAACCTGTCCGAGACCGAAGTTTCTTTCGGGGGGTTTCAGACGTGGCTCCGTCGGGGCCGATGCTGTCCGAGGCTGCGGCTGCATCTGGTTCTTCTTCTTCTTCCCCCTGCACCATCTGTGTGCAGCGTTTCTCAGCAAACCCAAACGTCTTTTACAAATAAAGCGACGGTAACACGTCGCGTGAAATCCAGCGTCCTCGGGAACATGGTCAAAATCCACGTCCACGCAATGTTTAAAAGTTTCAGCGATAACTTTACTATCGCCGTCCAGACAAAGCCACTGTTTGACGACAGACCTGTAAGTGTCCCACCTTGTCTGGGTAAAATCCTGCACGTCCTCATTCTGTACTGACAAAAAGTGCATATAGCATCGTTTGGAGTCCTTTGATTCCCGGCTTTTACGCACTTTTTTCCGCTGTTTTGGTTTCTTTTTCCCCTCTTCGCTGCTTGAACTGGTGGTCGCCATGGCTCTAATGTTATTACGGCAAGGGAATAAAGCGGCTACGCGATTGGTCCACGTGACCAAAACCACACCACTCCCCTTGCACAGATTAGTACGCCTAGTAAGAAATAGTGCCGTCTTTGACCACTGATTATAAAAATACTGCAGGATAACACGAGTAGAACTTTTTTATTTGTACTTTCTACCTATAGATCTCTTTTATGGAGAAAAAAGTGTGTAGTGCCCCTGCCGTGGGAACGGAAGTAAACGAAAATGCTAGTCACAATATGGCCTAGTGCATGCAATATCTAATCTAAATCATCAATTTATATTAGTAATTTATCTCTGGGGGAATTTCCACCAATACGCTTCATACTAGACGAAGAAGTGATGTGAAGTCTGACTCAAGACCCACCCTACTCTGCCTCTGATTTGTGGTTGAGTTTGTTCTGAGGGTAAGCCAATCAGAGGTGGAGTAGAAGTGACATGTCACATTGCGTTTTTTCCCCTCCACAGTTTAAATGTTTATTTTTTTATTTTTTTTATTTTTATGTCCCAATTTGAGAATAAAATTAGATCAAATTAGATAAAAAAAAAAAAGTATTTTATGTATTTAAAATACACAAAATACAAGGTCTGAAAGTATTTGGATACAAATTACATCTTATTTTTCTCGGTCCAGCCAAATACAAATGACAAAATACACAAATGTATTTGAAATACGTATATTTTAAATACATGTATTTAAAATACTGCCCATCTCTGTGCACAGTAGCCTACAATTATAACAGGCATGCGCTTGTGTCTGCCCCCAATTTGCATTGCGCCAGGGGTGAATTTTCCACTCGGGAAAGGGGGGACACTTTTCAAAACCTAGATTCTGTCCCCCGCCACTTTTTAACTGAAAGAATCGTGGGTAAACTGAAAAAATCATGCTTAATACGCTACTGTTTGACCAGCCATCATATTCTGGCTGAGAATGTGAATTGAGTTGCTGATAGGCTATAGGCTACTCCAAAAGATTGCCATGGATTTCCCCGTCTGTAAAAAGTGCCCTCTCCAGACCCTGAATGCAGCATTTCTAATGACGCTCTGCTTGTAAATTCCCCTTTCCAAGCCGTCCTCAAAGGCAGCACTCAAAGAGTATTGCCTTTTCCGAGCTCTCCTGACCCTGAATGAGGTATTTCTAATGGCCCTCTGTGCGGAAAGATGCCTTTCCAAGCCGTCCCTGAAGGCAGCAGAGTCAAGCTCAAACTTCAAAGCATAGCAAACCAGCCCATGCACACGTGACACAACAGCAGCACACTGTCTGACTTAATTTGAGACAGACAGATCACTATCAGGTATATAGGCCTATGTGGCCATTGGCCATAGGCCTATTACATTTTTTTTATCTCATTTGTAAACCAGGGACCTCTCTCTCTCTCTCTCTCTCTCAGTCCAATGTAATTTCACAATTTGCTTCTTGAATTTTGATCGATCACACATGCTGACTGACTAACTGACAAGGCAGGTCTTCTAGGCAATCAGGCAATGCATAGCATTACGGTGTCCACCCGCTATGCCGATCACCCGCAATGCCGACCTTAGGTTTAGGCGAGGGGGGTGGGAGAGGTTAGATTTAGGGTTAGGGTCTGGGGGAGGTTAGGGTTAGGCGTGGGGGGAGGTTAGGTTTAGGAGTGGGGGCTGGGGGCTGGGAGAGCTTAGCTCCAGCCGGGCCGCTGCACGTCGCCTCGCTCAGCTGATTCTGCTTGTGGGCTATCGGTATTGCGGCCTGTCGGCACTGCAAGCCTGTCGGCACATAGACGCGGCACCAGCATTACATGATAAAATGATTTAATGATTTATACAGAAACATAACTGTTTAAAAATTATATAATTGTTTGGGTAGACGTGACAGCCCCAAAATATCGTGAGGATGCAATACTCGCAGGGGAGCATAATTTATCACTACAACGGGCACAAGCACAGATTAGAGGCGTGCCAAATCATTTATGAACGGCGCAAACGGGATTTGGGCGGTGTTAACCACCAGAATTATTCACAGGTGTGGCCTGGCAATGCCTGGGCGTTACATCACTCAGATTCCCGTCTTGCAGTCCATGTAATAAAATTTGCCTGAGGCATATGCTGTACTTCTCCCCATGTGTAATTTGGATAAGTGTAGGCCTATTGACTGTATATATGATCCCTATCTCATAACGACACCATCACATCATATACCTGTTAAAAACATCTGAGTTTTGATGCAATTCAGGTTATTTTGTTGACTGGGGTGGGACAATAGAAACATGTTTGCAGTGGGTAAATGGCGAAAACAAAATAAAAGATTGGAGGATTTACAGTGGACTCAATTATAACTCGACTCGTGCCGAGGCTTGTGCCAGATCGGCTGTGATGCCAACGACCCTCCGGGTTATAGCAGGTGAAGGTGAATAGCCTATTGCAAGTAGGCTACAATGTACAAGTTTTCTTAATTAATTTACCATAACCCCTCCTTGCAATGTGATAAAAGTTTCTCAGTGAATTATAGTTGATTGCCTCACTGAATAATCTGCTGGTTACCCAATTTTAGCAGCAGAATTTGATGTCCTGGGGTGGCACGTCTGTGCGTAATGATGTTTCTGTGCTGCGCGGAGATTATGGTGTGCTCCAGCGCAGCGAGGTATTTAACGCGTAAGAGGTCCTTTTCAAAGCTCTTAACGCAAAGTAATTGCGCGCTGCTGACGATAGGATAATGCCATCTATCCCCACATTTTAGCGCTGAAACGCCTGCTTTGGCACATGATTTCGAATCGCACATAGGTTACGCAAAAACCACGCCCTGTGCCCGCCTACGCAGCAGTCAAGCGCCGAGATTGGCCAGGTGCTCATGCTCATGTTGGTCTCTCTGTTACAGGGACACGTTCCTGTGAGAAGCAACAACACCAAGCGAGGCTGCAGCAAGGCTGCAACGAGGATATTGAAAGACAAAATCCTACATCGCACCAAAGCAATGTATTTAAATGTTATTTGACTTCCTGACCACCTGCCTCAGTGCTTATTATGAGGCCAGAATAACAGATGCTGCTGGTCATTGGGAAGGCTAACCCTTTACTTTTGGTTTTTTTTTATTGTGTATGATTCAACTTTTTATTTTTATCTATAATTTTATATTATTGCCTGTTTTTGTAGATTGTTGGGACTTCACTGGCCTGGAACAAATGGCTGGACTGGGGGGGGGGGGGGGTCTAGGCCTATGTGCTGTAGCCTATTGTATTTTTAATTTGATATTTTTTATAGTTTTCATTTGCAGGTTAAACTGTCAGCTGAGCTCTGTTATTGAAGCTTTGGCTAAAGGCCTGAATTTTACAATGATGTTTTGAAATAAATGTTTAAAAATTGATTGTGTGTTAAAAGCTTGTGTTTTCATTGGCATTATTACAGTAATTTCATCAATCAAGAGCAATTTGGTTAATATAATCGCTGTGCTGGGCACAGTGTTTGTGGTGTGTGGGAAATGTTTGTTTGAAAAGCTTGTGTGTTACGTTTTCATTGGCGTTAATACACTAATTCATTTCAATGTCCGCTATCAAGAGCAATTCAGTTGGTTCATGAAATCGCTGGGCTGCGTGCCTGCAGTGGTTGTGGTGTGGGAGATTCCAGCTGTCAAAAGAAGACAAAAGACTTGCTCCTGGCCAATCCCGGCGCTTGACTGCTGCGTAGGCGGGCACAGGGCGTGGTTTTTGCGTAACCTATGTGCGATTCGAAATCACGCTGCTTTGGCATGTGGCACGCCTATGCAGTACAATTACAACAGGCGTGCGCTTGTGCCCGCCCCCAATTTGCATTGCGGCGTTAAACGAGCGTGAACGCTAAATTACCGCTTTTGGGAAGATAGGGCCCTTAGATGCTTAAGACTAAATAATGATATTACAACAGTATTGTAACAGCAAATTTTACTTTTGTACTAATATTATTCAGTTTGTGGAGTTATTTTTCTGTGACAAGTATCATCCTAATGTTAATTTAAAATTAGATATTCCTCTAAATCTGGCTAAAATCGTAAAAAAAAGAATTGCCAGCCCCTGCCCCTCTTACATTCTCTGCACGTCCCTGCTGCTGTATAAAGGGTTAGGTGATGAGAGGAAGGAGTGAACATGGTAAGCAGTGAACATGGTTTAATTTAAAATAAAGCACACTAATAATAATAATAATAATAATAGGCTACTACTACTACTACTACTACTACTACTAATAATAATAATAATAATAATAATAATAATAATAATAATAATAATAATAATAATAATAATAATAATACAACCAACGTGATTTCAATATGGCTCTGGCTTTCACATCAGTATTGTTCTATGTCTTGTTCATGTCACCTGCTTTCATATCAGAGCTCTGATAAGTTGGAGGAGGTGGTGTCTAAAAGGCATGTATTTAGTGGTGTGTGTAACCGTAGTTCTTCATAGATCTAGCCTCTTAATTTTTCCCTCAGAGTGCACCAAATTGATGCATTTTACTTTCAAATGTAAAAAAAATCTTCGGGGGGGCCATGCCCCCGGAGAGGGTTGGCGCTCCTTATTTTATTGTGTCGCCCCCACTTGCGAAACCAGGTATTCGCGCTTGCAAACCATTAATGTCCCCGTGCTATTTAATAATTTTGTGAATGGACGTAGTTATGTGGCTGGATTATTTGGAAGAGAGCCAAGTTTACCAGTTCTACCAAATGAAACCTGCCCTCTTCCTTTGTTTTTGTCTCTGTGGTTTTTCTCTCCAGCAGCTTCAAGGAAACTGAGCTGAGGCCTGCGTGGCTCTGCTCACAGGACATGACAAGGCAGACATGTTCTACTCTGTAGAGTTTCTGAAGCCTCTCTTTTGTTTTGACCACAACTACACATGACCAGCAGCTAAATACACTCTGTAGCTGTATGATATCAAACTACATCACTCCTCTACTGAACACTATCAACTACACATGACCAGCAGCTAAATACACTCTGTAGCTGTATGATATCAAACTACATCACTCCTCTACTGAACACTATCAACTACACATGACCAGCAGCTAAATACACTCTGTAGCTGTATGATATCAAACTACATCACTCCTCTACTGAACACTATCAACTACACATGACCAGCAGCTAAATACACTCTGTAGCTGTATATCAAACTACATCACTCCTCTACTGAACACTATCAACTACACATGACCAGCAGCTAAATACACTCTGTAGCTGTATGATATCAAACTACATCACTCCTCTACTGAACACTATCAACTACACATGACCAGCAGCTAAATACACTCTGTAGCTGTATATGATATCAAACTACATCACTCCTCTACTGAACACTATTAACTACACATGACCAGCAGCTAAATACACTCTGTAGCTGTATATGATATCAAACTACATCACTCCTCTACTGAACACTATCAACTACACATGACCAGCAGCTAAATACACTCTGTAGCTGTATATCAAACTACATCACTCCTCTACTGAACACTATCAACTACACATGACCAGCAGCTAAATACACTCTGTAGCTGTATATCAAACTACATCACTCCTCTACTGAACACTATCAACTACACATGACCAGCAGCTAAATACAATCTGTAGCTGTATATCAAACTACATCACTCCTCTACTGAACACTATCAACTACACATGACCAGCAGCTAAATACACTCTGTAGCTGTATATCAAACTACATCACTCCTCTACTGAACACTATCAACTACACATGACCAGCAGCTAAATACACTCTGTAGCTGTATATCAAACTACATCACTCCTCTACTGAACACTATCAACTACACATGACCAGCAGCTAAATACACTCTGTAGCTGTAGGATATCAAACTACATCACTCCTCTACTGAACACTATCAGCTACACATGACCAGCAGCTAAATACACTCTGTAGCTGTAGGATATCAAACTATACATCACTCCTCTACGGAACACTATCAACTACACATGACCAGCAGCTAAATACACTCTGTAGCTGTATGATATCAAACTACATCACTTCTCTACTGAACACTATCAACTACACATGACCAGCAGCTAAATACACTCTGTAGCTGTATGATATCCAACTACATCACTCCTCTACTGAACACTATCAACTACACATGACCAGCAGCTAAATACACTCTGTAGCTGTATGATATCCAACTACATCACTCCTCTACTGAACACTATCAACTACACATGACCAGCAGCTAAATACACTCTGTAGCTGTATGATATCAAACTACATCACTCCTCTACTGAACACTATCAACTACACATGACCAGCAGCTAAATACACTCTGTAGCTGTATATGATATCAAACTACATCACTCCTCTACTGAACACTAACAACTACACATGACCAGCAGCTAAATACACTCTGTAGCTGTATATCAAACTACATCACTCCTCTACTGAACACTATCAACTACACATGACCAGCAGCTAAATACACTCTGTAGATGTATGATATCAAACTACATCACTCCTCTACTGAACACTAACAACTACACATGACCAGCAGCTAAATACACTCTGTAGCTGTATATGATATCAAACTACATCACTCCTCTACTGAACACTATCAACTACACATGCCCAGCAGCTAAATACACTCTGTAGCTGTATATGATATCAAACTACATCACTCCTCTACTGAACACTATCAACTACACATGCCCAGCAGCTAAATACACTCTGTAGCTGTATGATATCAAACTACATCACTCCTCTACTGAACACTAACAACTACACATGACCAGCAGCTAAATACACTCTGTAGCTGTATGATATCAAACTACATCACTCCTCTACTGAACACTATCAACTACACATGACCAGCAGCTAAATACACTCTGTAGCTGTATATGATATCAAACTACATCACTCCTCTACTGAACACTATCAACTACACATGACCAGCAGCTAAATACACTCTGTAGCTGTATGATATCAAACTACATCACTCCTCTACTGAACACTAACAACTACACATGACCAGCAGCTAAATACACTCTGTAGCTGTATGATATCAAACTACATCACTCCTCTACTGAACACTATCAACTACACATGACCAGCAGCTAAATACACTCTGTAGCTGTATATGATATCAAACTACATCACTCCTCTACTGAACACTATCAACTACACATGACCAGCAGCTAAATACACTCTGTAGCTGTATATGATATCAAACTACATCACTCCTCTACTGAACACTATCAACTACACATGACCAGCAGCTAAATACACTCTGTAGCTGTATGATATCAAACTACATCACTCCTCTACTGAACACTATCAACTACACATGACCAGCAGCTAAATACACTCTGTAGCTGTATGATATCAAACTACATCACTCCTCTACTGAACACTATCAACTACACATGACCAGCAGCTTAATACACTCTGTAGCTGTATGATATCAAACTACATCACTCCTCTACTGAACACTATCAACTACACATGACCAGCAGCTAAATACACTCTGTAGCTGTATGATATCAAACTACATCACTCCTCTACTGAACACTATCAACTACACATGACCAGCAGCTAAATACACTCTGTAGCTGTATGATATCAAACTACATCACTCCTCTACTGAACACTATCAACTATACATGACCAGCAGCTAAATACACTCTGTAGCTGTATGATATCAAACTACATCACTCCTCTACTGAACACTATCAACTATACATCACTGTTTATAAAACCATTTTGTATTCTCTCATGAGAATCATATCTATTCTTTATCAGAATCAGAATCACTTTTATTGCCACAGTATTGCCACAGTATGCAAGTTACCTAGGAATTTGTCTTAGTGTCTGTATGCAGCGTAGCGGTCACATCAATATACAGAGATAAGAAGTAGGAAGATAACTAAGACAATCGCAAAGTTGCAAGTGCAATCAAATCGAATCAAATCGAGTCAATATACAATATGTACATGAGTGGTGAAGAGTGTTCTGGATGATAAATATGAATTTACGTTGGATTTACATGAGATTTACAGACTGAGTTAAATAGACGTTAAATAGGCAGTGGATTTACATGAATTTACAGTCAGAGATAAATAAGAGTTTACATTGAATGTACATGACATTTACAGGCTAAGTTAAATAGGCATTAATGTGCAGGGAATTTACATGAATGTACAGTCCCAGTTAGACAGGCATTACATTAGATACAGTATGAGTTCCAGTTTTATGGAGGGTGGGTTCAGTTGAGTTTAGGAGGAGGTAGTGAGTTTTATGTGTGTGTGTGTGTGTGGGGGGGGGGGGGGGGGGGGGGGGCAGGGGGTTGTTGGTGAGGCCGTTGGCGGAAGGGTCTCCGGGCCTTGTTGGTGAGGCTGATGGCGGTTGGGAAGAAGCTGGTCTTGTGGCGGGTGGTTCTGGTCTTGGCAGACCTCAGTCTCTTGCCGTGGGGGAGTGGGGGAGTTATTAAACCAATCGAATCAATAAAAGCAAGTCGATATATTATTGATGAAATCGACCCTTTTTCATTTATAAGTGTAGAAAATGTGTTAAATAACACAATGCATTAGATGTATTGTGCACTGTGAGTCTGTGACACTGCACACAACGGTAAAAAGAGAACACTGTGTTAGAGGAAGCAGAGCTCAGTCAGGAGGAAGAGGTGGTAACCACACGCGTATGCACACACACACACACACACTCACACACACACACACACACACACACACACACACACACACACACACACACATACACACACTCTTGCCCTCACACACACACAAACACACGAGACAGACAGAGACACACACACACACACACACACACACACACACACACACACACACGTGTGCGTGCGCAAACACCTACACAGTCACTCTCTCTCGCTCTCTCTTCTCACACACACACACACACACACACACACACACACACACACACACACACACACACACACACACACACACAAAAAGTCGGGGGAGTTTACGAGCAGCACTTGAAGGCAGCAGCACAACTGTAGCGGGAAAGCGGATGGGGAGCGGAGGTGGAATCGGAGGTGGAGAGAGACACTGGAGTGTTGAGACGCTGATCAAATTGAACATTAGCTGACTGTGTCAAAAGAATAAATAAATCATGGGCAAGAACAAGAAAAAGCACAAATCGGAAAACCAAGGCGGAGGGAGAGGCATGGAAGCCTGTGGGCAGAATAGCGAGCAAAGTGAGGCTGGAGTGGGGTTTGAAAAAATGGCGGGTGATAGTGACAGCGACGAAATGGAGTCTGAAGACACTGAAATACAAATTGAGGATTCAGGAGGAGCTTTAAAGAAAAGTGATTCCAGTAGTGAGGAGGAGTGAGTCGTTTGTGGTTGGAATGATTGCGGTAGCACAATCTGATGGTATTTTCAGAGATGCACATGTTGTAGGTAAGTTTGTTGAAAAGAAATTAGGAAAGGTTCGTTCGGTCAGGATTACAAGAAGCGGTATGGTTGTTATTGAATGTTTGTCAAAGAGGCAGCGAGATAAAGCTTTGAATATCAGTACGGTTGTAGCAGAATTTGATGACGATGGTGTCTATTGTTCTGTGTCTTGTTTCCCACTTGGGTCAGAAGTCAGGAAAAAAGGAGTGGTAAGTAGCGTGCCTTTTTCTGTGGAAGCAGACTTGTTTTTGGATGTGTCAGGTGTATGTGAGGCCAGGAGGCTAACACGATTCAGTGAAGGGAAGAGGGAGGATAGTAACTCAGTGTGCCTCAGTTTTGAAGGGGAAATGCCAGAAAGGGTATATCTAGATTATGTGTGTTACAGGGTTAGGCCTTACGAGAGAGCTCCACTAAGATGTTTTTGTTGTCAGGAGTATGGCCATGTTGCAGCGGTATGTAGAGGACGTTCGATTTGTGGGAGGTGTGGGGACAAGTATTGTGATGGAAAAAGGTGTATGGTAGGAAAAGGAAAAGATGAGGTGAAGTGCTTGCATTGTGGCGGAAATCATCATGTGGGGTCAGCACAGTGCCCTAAAAGAGTTGAGCAAAGAATAGTGAGCAAGATTAGAGAGGAAAATGGAATATCATATGCAGAGGCAGTTAAGATGTCAGAGGAGAGAAAGAAAGAATCAGAGCAAAAACAACCGGAGAGGGAAAAGGGACAAACTAACCAGAGTAATGTCATTTGCATGGAAAAGAAGCAATTCCTGGCTTTCATAGCCATGGTTATAAACTGTGCTGCTAATTTGAGTGGGAAGACGGAGAGGATTGAGATGGTGCTTGACGCTGCTAAGAGGTTCTTAAATGTGGTGGATGTATCTGGAGCAGAGATCGATACAATACTGAGGGATGCTTTTGGCGCTGTCACGCTTCCAAAAATAAAAAATGGCGGAGGCTGTTGGGCGCTGATGTTGCAATGGGGCAATATGGAGCTTTCAGTTCTTTCCATAAAAGTTCTTTGGCAATGTGCCGCAAGGCATCCAGTCTGCCGGAAAGCTAATAGAAGAAGAAGAAGAAGAATGTAGCGGGAAAGCGGCTGTTCTGGTCACATGACGTGAGCAGAGCATCCAACATGGCGGCGAGCAGGAGCGCTTAGCAACAAGGTCCCTGCAGCACGAGAGAGAGAAGACACATTAACAGACGGTTTTAGGATTGTAGTGAAACTCCCGGTAAGTACGGACGGCTTTCACACTGTTAACGCATCACAGACAATACTGGTGCTGTTGTTCATTCTAAAGCCGTACTTACAGCTGGACAATAGCAGCTAGCCTTTAGCTCGTTTGCTAACGTTTAGCATGGCTGTATTTGTAAACACAGTGAGTGAAACATGCGTGTGGAAATAAAACTAGACGAGAGAGTTTTCTCTGAGCTGGAGGGTAAAAGCTGTTCACACACAGTTTAATCTGAGGAAGTAGAAACTACAAAACGCTTCTTCATCTATTTTAATTTCACCTTTATGAGACATTAGCTGAGAGAAGAAAACACGCCTTGTTTTCAATGGAGAGCTCAGCTAGCCAAGAAAGCAGCATCAAGACTAGCTAGAGTCTAGCTAGTTAGTTAGCTAGCTAGTCTTGCTGCTAGACTAACTAGCTAGAGTCTAGCTAGTTAGTATAGCAGCTAGGAAGGGCTACATCAAGACAATGCTCCATTCGCAGACAAACAGTGACTTATACATAAAGTCTGAATACAGTGAAAGTAAAGAGCCGTGTGAAACAATGTAGCCTATGAATATTCTTCTTGTTGTTCTTAACACATTCAGTGCCAAGGACGTCTGTGGACGTCCTAAAAAAAAGTAACGTTCAGTGCCAAGGACGTCTGTGGACGTCCTAAAATCATAATTCATATTATTCCATAATTCTTCTGTTTAAGGTCGTACCCAGCCAGTGAGCATGAATCCCTTCAAGGGATCACACGGCGCCACCTTAAAAATCACATCGCAGCTGCGCAGTGCAGCCACGTTAAAACCTTGCGACGCCCAGAGTCTCTTGTAGAGTAGGTTGGTCAGTAGCAGTAGCATTAGCAGTATCAGTAGCAGAAGAAGAGAATAGATTTATAGCATTTAGTAGCATTTAGTAGAATTTAGTAGCATAGCGATTTTAGATTAGTTTGTGAGATTGTGTAGTGAGTGGATTCGAGTGCTTGGTGTGAGGTGAGTGCGTGCGTGGGTGGGTTGTGTCGGGTGTGTGTGAGTGTGCTAGCGAGTGTGCCTGGGTTAGATTTAGCAGTTAGCATTTAGCGTTAGTTAGGTCAGGGTAGATAGGATCTGTGTACAAAAAAACAAAAAAACAAAAAAAAATTGTCCGTGTGTCTCTGTCTGTCTGTCTGTCTTGTGTGTCTGTTTTGTTAGACTAGCGTTAGTGTTAGACTAGCGTTAGACTAGCGTTAGTCTTAGCGTTAGTGTACAGTTAGACTAGCGTTAGTTAGCTGTTAGCTGTCATGCCCAAGGCCAGGCGTAAGCGTGGTGGGCCGCTCCCAGGGCCTGGGCAGCTCACACTGCAACAGGCTCTCAGCCGTGCTGTTCGGGAGAGAGATCTCCCTGAAACAGACACGGATGAGCCCGAGGAGACGGCTTCATCATCTCCTGATGACGCCAGAGATGAGGAATGGCAGCCCCCTGGCCCTGGACCTAAGAGGCGAACATTCTTGGACGAGGCGGCTTCCAGAGGTTAGAACCTACATATAGGCTATAGATAGCCTACTTTATTGATCCTTTACAGGAAACTATTACTACTAAAGCTGTAAATGCCAGACGATTGTATGCATAGATGACTTCTCGATTGTTGACAAAAATGTGATATTGTAAGTTCTGATATTGTAAGTCGATTTGAATAAAAGCGTCTGCCAAATGCCGTAATGTAATGTCTAATAATAAAAAGAAGCAGGAGAAAAATAGGAGGTAGAAATGTAAAAAATAAAATAAACACACCCACACACCTTTTATTATTCATCAATTTATTTTCGTCAACACAAAGCTTGGTAAGAATAACGATCCTGCAATTCGTTAGCATACTAATAATACCATGTAAAATATTCAATTTCAGAGTTGGAGCACAGCTCGGAGGAAGACGCCAGTCGCAAAGGAAGACATCAGCCAGTGATGCAGTGTTTAGTTTAGTTTAGTTAGTGTCAACGAGTGTGTGGGCAGTCCATCAAGCTTTAGTATGTTTATTTGCTTTGACAGTTGAAAAGTAGAGACACTGGAGAGAAAGCTGTAGCGGGATTCAGTCCTTCAAGACTACAGTAACGTTACCTCCAAACACAAACTGCCTGCTGTCTGACTGTTGTCAAGCCGTCCAATAGCAGTGTCATTACTGTAACAAGAATAGTAGCAGTTGTAACACAGTAATAGCATCAGTCATGTGTATGCCTTTTTTTCATAAAATGTGTTGGTTCTTTTGAAAAAAAAAAAAAAAGCTGGAATCAAATATTTGTAGAAAATAAATGGAAGATTCTTTTCACATACTTGTTGTTATTGACTTGAGTTGAGTTTCCAACCTTTCGTTTGAGGTATTGCATTTTGTTCAACTCTAAGCAGAATTTATTCTGTGGGCTATTATGAAAATACTATGCATAAAAATGTGTTTTAGTTGGAAACTACTTTGAAGGTTTTTTTTGAAGAAAAGAATACACTGCATGAAATGTTGTGGTGGAATATTTGATTGTTACACACCAAATGAAAGCTTAGGAAGTGTACTTTCATCATCAAAAAAAAAAAGTTGATATCATGTTTCTTTATGGAGAGATGGCCTGCAACATACACCTTGATGCCATAAAAAGCAGCGTCTTGAAGTTGGACTAAGCGGTGTTCAAATATTTGTAAAAAATAAATGAAACATTCTTTTTACATACTTTTTCCCCCAAGGTAAAGTAGACATTCCAACCTTTCATTTAGGAATAGCATTTTATCAAGCAGAATTCATTCTGTGGGCTATTATGAAAATACTATGCATAAAAATGTGTTTTATTTGCAAACTACTTTGAAGGTTTTTTTGAAGAAAAGAATACACTGCATGAAATGTTGTGGTGGAATATTTGATTGTTACACACCAAATGAAAGCTTAGGAAGTGTACTTTCATCATCACAAAAAAAAAAGTTGATATCATGTTTCCTTATGGAGAGATGGCCTGCAACATACACCTTGATGCCATAAAAAGCAGCGTCTTGAAGTTGGACTAAGCGGTGTTCAAATATTTGTAAAAAATCAATGAAACATTCTTTTTACATACGTTTTCCCCCAAGGTAAAGTAGACATTCCAACCTTTCATTTAGGTATAGCATTTTATCACACTTGAAGCAGAATTCATTCTGTGACCTTTGTTTACATAAAAGTGTGTTTATCTCGGAAAGTAAAAAAAAACAGCAGAAAACCCTTGAAAGTGCTCTTCCTGCAGAGGCTGTCATTTCATAATGGAACTGTCTAGAAACAAAATTTCTTCTTTGAGAGAAGCAGGAGTGTCCAATGTTTCATTTGAGTCCAGTCCTGTCAATATACCCCTAATAGAAAAAATTCTATAGCTGTTTTCAACTGAATGGAAGTGAACCTGGCACAGGCTCCAGACAATTTTACTGAAGCGCTGTGGCACTCAATGTGTTAATATCAAAATACAATGAAAATCACAAATTGAGAGAGAATAAAGATGCATATTATCCACAAAGAAAATAGTTCAATATGAAACCTGTTGGTATCTGGAGAGTTTCTTCTTGAGTCTGCAGCCACTGTCTACCAGATCACATTCAGGAGTTTTAGACTGGCATAAATCAGTGTAACATGTATTTAAATGTGGATAAGTTTGAATGAAAATCTATTCGGTTTGGCCTTCAGTTTACGCTCAAATCTAAACTGGAGATGATTTCATTGTCAATGAGCTGTGGAAAATAAATAACTAAGTTCATACTTAAAAAAGAAAATCTTTGTTTACTAGTGGTGTGTTTGTGTGTGGGGGATCGATAGGCTACAGCAGAGGTTCTCAAATGTTTTTCAGCCAAGGACCCCTTACAAGATAGAAAATATACCGGGGACCCCCTCATTCTGATTTGTGATTTTGGGCTAAGCTTAATTGTTTCCACGGTAACGTGCTTGACTTTTATTTTGATAGGTTTGTTATTAGAATGTAATCCATGAACCATTTTAGATTTAAAGAGCATGGAGCAGGGTAATTCCTTTGCTAAATGTATACTTAACCTTGTCCCTATGTCCATTTGAAAAGTTAATGCATCATTAAAAAAAAAAAAAAAAAAGTTTGAAAAAAAAAATGGAGAAAAACACCTTCCTTTTTCAGAAGGAAATAACAGACTTTTATTCTGTTAGACAAAGTCTGCTACGTCACAGTGGGGAGTGGCTCCCGCGTGCGTGTCTCCCTCTCCCCTCCCACTGTCGTCAAATCCATGGTCAAATCAGTCGCATTTCAGGACAGATAGCAGGTCAGGTACGTACGCTAGTCAAAGTCAATCAGTCAGCCAGTTAGTCGGTCGGTTAGTTGGTAGGTTAATCACTAGTTAGTTTTTATTATAAAATGGGTACCTCAAATCAAGCAATCTGATTGGTTCACAGCCATTGTATAATTCCAGTAACCGAGTTCAATAACCCATGGCCATGGGTTATTGGTTACCATGGCAACTCTCTTACTAAATGGCAGCACTGCGCTCGAGCCAAACAGCTTTCTCCTGATCTGCTGTATGGAGGGTCACTAGTCCTTCAAGTCTTTGTACAATGAGTCATTATGGACGCATGATGGCGCAACTCTCTTACTAAAAGTACGTTACTTGCTGTCGGCATACGGCTCTGGGGCCGGTTGCACCAACTGGTCTTACACTGGTCTTAACTGCCTGTAACAGAGATCTCCGCGGAGACCTTTTTGACCGTCATCGTCGTAACTGCGGTCAACTGAGCCGTGTTCGTCGTAACACCGCCAGTTCGCTGTCTTTGAAAGCACGACGTTAGATTATAACTAACTAGTTGTGTGGCTTAGCCTTCCAAAATGTTGCCGTTAGTTTTTTAGAAGTTAATACATAGAATTGGGAACGTTACATTCAATTTCATTCAGACTGTCTTTCTGGCTCAATCGCCGCCATTGGTGCAACCGGCCCCTGGTCGGGCTTTGCTCTCAGCCAAGCGCCAGGATTGGCCAATGTCAACTTCAGTCTCCAGAACGATCCAATCAAATCACCCGCAGGTCTATCTTCTTGCTAGAGGTCCCGCCTTACAGTAGTGTTTCAACTGAGTGAACTGACTCTCAGAATACCATGCCAGTCGGACTTATAGTGTTATTATTATTATATTATTATACTTGGAACCCTTTTATAAAAGCAATATAGCACTCGAGCAGCGTGTGTTGTGGAATATATCCCCCTGCTCAGTTGTTATCCCACTCGGCCTGCGGCCTCGTGGGATAACAACTGATCAGGGGGATATATTCACCACAACACACTTGCTCTCGTGATATATTGCTTAAGTATATAGTTAGTCATTTAGTCAGTAGCTGCCTGTAGTAAGTCGTTGTCAGTGAGTTTTGGGTCGGGTGTCGCCAGGTTACTGCATGCAGATAACAAGTCAGCTCCACTTTGCTGCTGCTGCCTGTCTGCGTGACACAGTCTCTTTCTATCTCTCTATCTCTCTCTCTCTCTCTCGGTGTGTGTGTGTGTGTGTGTGTGTGTGTGTGTGTACCTGCTGTCTGCGCGGTGACACGCTCTCTATACTCTCTCTTTCTCGTCTCTCTCGCTCCGGGAGGGAGGGAGGCAGGGGAAAGAGCGAGTGGAGGGGCGCTCCGTCAGTCCCCCTCTCTCTCTCTCTCTCTCTCTCTCTCTCTCTCTCTCTCTCTCTCTCTCTCTCTCTCACACTTGGTGTGTGTGTGTGTGTGTGTGTGTGTGTGTGTGTGTGTATGTATGTGTGTGTCGAATTACAGTCCGCACCTCGGCCCGCCTCCGCTCGCTTGTGTGTGTGTCGAATTACAGTCCGCACCTCGGCCCGCCTCCGCTGCTTTCACGCTCCTTCACAACTCTCTCTCCGCGGTCCGTTGTGGGCTGTTCCTGCTCTCTTTCACTGTCAAAATTAGCCTGAGGCCCATCACATGCATGTGCATAAACATTTGCTACCTCCTCTTCCTCCTGAAAACCGGCGTTAGCATCCATAGTGTGTGACTGACAGCCCTGACCTAAGTGACTACAGACAGAGGGACAGACGAGCATGCCTGGCGACTCCCCTTTCTGACGTCAGAGTTTTATTTCAAAATAAAAGCTCAAAAAGTAAAACGACCCCAGAAGTCACTGTAGTGTATATGTAAGTGTCTTAATGTGAAAATCGAGTTCCTCCATAATTCACCTACACATTGACTGATTGGGGTCTCTAACCTGCACCATGCTCTTTAAAGCATAAACTATTTTCGTTGAACTATGAAGATTTTGCAAAAAAGAAAATATATATATATATTTTTATTACATTACATTTACATTACGTCATTTAGCAGACACTTTTGTTTTGTCCAAAGCGACTTACAATATCACAATTTGTCAACAGTACAGAAAACCACTATGCAACACAATCAATGACAGCCAAGATATTTTGATAGACTAGCACCATGTAGGAAGTAGTTTGAGAAGGAATAATTAACATGTAGCATTTTATTTTTTTACTTGAAAACTTTTCGTGGACCCCCTGGCAAAGTGCCACGGACCCCCATTTGAGAACCACTGGGCTACAGCATAGTATTCCAATATTTTGTGTGGCAATATATCGTATCGCACAAATGCCAAGTATCACATTATTTTCTTATATGAATTGTCAAGTGCATGCAATTTTTATTTTATTTGGGGACATCATTTGCAATTGAAAAAAGATAATAAGTAGCAATATATCACAATATCGCAATGCTCATTATATTGCATTATATAACAGTTAGTTCCGGCCGGGCAATTTGATTGGACAAGAGGGATCCTACCAGTGCCAATATTTCATGATAACGCACTGGCGCTTCACTGTGTGTAGATCACTCCGCTTCACAGCTGCTCTAATCAACAAAACGCTTCACAGCTGTAGAGTAGACAGTAGTAAAGTAGACAGCCTGCAGTTAATTAGGCTGATTGGGCTACATTTTCGGCAAAGCAGAAAGCTGAGGGAACTATTTTTGTTGGCGGAGGAATAAATAGAGAAATCATATATTTTCTCAGCTTTTTGTCATTTTTTTAATCGGCTTTGTTTAATAGAACTCTTGTATAAAAGCAATATCACACTCGAGGTCGTGCTGTTGTTGGCTAATATCGGCACTGCTGTGATTATCTTCGGCAATCGGCCTACGGCCTCGTGCCTACGACCGAATCACAGCAGTGCCGATATTAGCCAACAACCGCACTCCCTCTCGTGTGATATTGCTTAAATATTACTAGCATATTGCAATATCACAATACTATCATGATTTAAGTATCGTGATAATATCGTATCGTTGGGGTATCAGGTGATTCCCACCCCTATTGTTTACATTCTAGATATCGCTAGAATGATGTGTGGCTCAGAAATAAACAGAATTGTGCAGTCAGACTTTGTTGTCACTGAACTTATTGATTACATCGTATCGGTATCACGTATAGCAGGGGTATTCAATTATAGCTGCTGCGCAGCAATGGGTCGTGGCCGGGCAAGTCTCAAGTCTTTTAGCTATAGTCCAAGTCATGTCTCAAGTCTTTAGTCACAAGTCCAAGTCAAGTCTCAAGTCTCTTATGGATGAGCTTTCTGTCATCTGCTGCATGCAATCCAGTCTGCTTAGATTAGAACACTGCCGTTCATGACAGGGCTGGGGCAGAAGGCAGCAGGTTAAGTACATGGCAGTTGAACATAGAAGCGGAGAGAGTAGGGACAGTGGAGGCAGAGAGAGATAGACTGAAAAATTGCTTTTTTATATTATGGCATGTCATGACATAATCACTGATGACATCATTGATGACATCATCGCTGATGACATCATTGCTCAAGTGACATCACATCATTAGGTAATTACGATGCTCTTTAGGCTATACATGAGGGCAGAATTCAAAATACTGTCAAAAATTCAGTTTTTGAGATACAATTCTTAAATTTTGTACACTTCAACTACTCTGACAGCAAAATCTTGTCAATTTTTTTCGTGGAGATTCAAGCTTTATTTAGCAAGAATTTGCATTAGCTGTTTAAAGTACCATTTACAGTAAAACATTTTGATGCACTGTGGGCTCAGTTTTTGATCTATCAAAAATCTGTTTGATACTTTTGTGGAGGACAGGCTATCGATGCAGATGCTGGAGTTTGGTGTCGTTTGAAGAAAAAATGTGGGAGGAGTTTTTGCAGGTTTGCGGTCTTTAGACTTCATAATTGGCCATAGGTTGCAGCGTACAAAAGTTTCTCCTCATTTGGGCACACATTTCGGTGAAAGTGCCAAAGCCGTAGCCCATATGCCTGATTTGTTATGAATTTTCAAAGTTTGAAACTTTAGACGGTCACTGTAGCGCCACCATCAGGACTATTGGTGCCAAATTCACGTCAACTTAGTTTGGCATGGGACTGGACCTTTGTGCAAAGTTTGGTTTATATTCATGCATGGGAAGTCTGACTTCCTGGGAGAAGAATAATAATACAGGCAAATACAATAAGTGGCCCTGCCGCTTTGCTGGCCCGGCCACTAATTACAATTCAAAGTAGAGCAAATGTAAACTAAATGTAGACAAAAGTAAATGGGCTGCAACTCCAGAAGTAACTGCTGTTCTCCTTTTTAAACACCCCCCAAAGTCATGCTTTAAGATGTACTGTATATACAATACTCTACTTTGAATAATAAGTTGTGTCTGATCTGATGGCTTTTCTCACAAAAAAGTTACATTTTCTTGTTAAAATCTTTACAGCCCAGACAAACTGGAAACCATTTGGCAATGCAGCTCTGTACTCCCCCTGACAGACAATCTGTCTCCCGTTGTGAAACAATTTCTCTGAACTAACGTGTTGTGCGGTAAAGAGTAACGCTAACTTGATACTTTTCAATCGCCAATTAACGCCGCTCAACATGCATGTCGGAGACTTAATTGAAGAGGATGTCAATTAAATGTGAAGATAGCCGACACAATACAGAGCACGTTGCCTGAATGAGTTATTTAAGAAATAGATTGTATAGCTTATTTTTCTTTTACCACTCATAATTAATGGGGTAATGTAAACTTCCTCTCCTTTTTTCTTTTTTTTTACTGATTGACATGATTGACATGGCTGACATCCCTAGTAGCGGTCATATCAATATTCAGAGATAAAAGGAAATAGGAAAAATACCCAAAGACAAAATCACACAACATTGCAAGTGTAGTCCAATATATACACAAATAGAGTGTTAAATAAGTAGGCATTAAAATATGAAGTTTGCAGTCCGGGTTAAATAGGCATTAAATTAAATTGGAATTTACAATCTAAGCGGAGTGCAATGTAGTAAATAAGAGTAATCTAATGGAGTAGAAAGTTCTGGGGGGGGGGGGGGGGGGGATTCACCTGTGTCCATGAACTTACGAGACCGCCTCAGCATCCTGGGCTGGCTGTGTGCAGGTCTGGAAGGGATGGCAGGTTGCATCCGGTCACCTTCTCAGCACAGCGGATGATGAAGCAGACGCAGGCTCAGTGGGATCAGTATGAGGTTGCCGGTTTGATTCCCTCTCCGTGTGTTTCAGCTGAGGCAGAATGCCGGGGAAGGGCGGAGAGCGTTTCAGACCGGGAGAGCTGGTGTTCGCCAAGATGAAGGGCTTCCCCTTCTGGCCTGCCAGGGTGAGACACACACACACGCACACACACACACACACACACACACACACACACACACACACACCCCTATACACACACACACACACACACACACACACACACATCCCTATACACACACGCACACACACATGCATGCTGAAACACACAAACACTAAAACACACAAACACAGAATGATGTACCGTAAATTCCGGACTATAAGCCGCGGCTTTTTTCCCGTTTTTTGGCCCTGCGGCTTATATAACGGTGCGGCTTATCTATGGATTTTTTCAGAAAAAAAAAAAAAATACAAATAAAATCTCTCTTTTTTAGCACTCTTTCTAACTATAAATCCACTTCTGTTTTAATTTCCTCTCTTGCCCTCTTTTCACCACACCGCGGACACTGTGTGCACTGTAAAAATAAACAACGGTGGTGTTGTGTTATGTTGTTTTGTTGAAATGTTACGGTAATACGGTAAATGGGAGCTTCCTCAAACAGCCATCTCTTTCCCGACAATCCCCTCTGTGCGTGACCACTTACATATGGTAATTACGGTAAGCAAACGGCCACTCGGCCAACAACTCCCTCCCCCGACTACCAGGAGAAAATCACAAACTTCGGCGAATTCACACAAAGGAAGATCAAGGAATATTCACAACAAGACGAGCAGTAGAAGCAACACTCTCACTTACCATGGGGAAGGTACGCAGAAATTCACACGACGCAGCTTTCAAGTTGAAAGCAGTCAATCTCGCATTAAAAGAGGGAAACAGAGCAGCAGCGCGTAACCTGGGCATCGACGAGTCAATGGTGAGGCGTTGGACGGTGCAGCAGGAGGAACTGTCTCAGTGCAAGAAGACCAAAAAGTCCTTCAGAGGTCATAAAAGCAGATGGCCCGAACTTGAAGATTCCCTTGAAGATTGGGTGTTGACCCAGAGAGCAGACGGCCGAGGCGTTTCCACGGTGCAGATCCGACTGAAGGCCAAAACAGTCGCCACCGAAATGAAAATTGAACATTTCATAGGTGGCCCATCTTGGTGCTTCCGATTCATGAGACGAAAGGGACTGTCCGTCCGGGCGAGAACTACTGAACAACTCCCTCCCGACTACCAGGAGAAAATCACAAACTTCGGCGAATTCACACAAAGGAAGATCACGGAATATTATAGGAGTGTGAAAACATCCACAATCACCAACGGGTTCCAAAACGCTGGACTGCTGCGGGATGAAGAGGATGACGCCGCCACAGCTGGCGCTGAGGGCCGTCAGAGGCTTCAGAGGCTGTTCGATGCCGACAGTGACGAAGAGGAGTTCGTTGGTTTTGAGTGACAATGAAGGAGAGAGGAGAGTGGTTGACGAAGCCACCCTGAACCTGTTCGTTTCCGACACTGAAGATGAGGACTTTGGTGGTTTCAGTACGCAGGAAGAAGAGGAAGACGAGGATTAGTGACTTGACTTCTCTGGTTACAGCCGTTTGCTGCACATATAGCCTATTGTTGTGTGATTTTGTCTGGGGATTAGTGACCTGACTTTTGTTTTGTTTTGTTGAAATGTTAATAAATGGGAGCTTCCCCAAACAGCCATCTCTTTCCCGACATTCCTCTCTGTGCACGAACCCTTACATATGGTAATTAAACATCAAAACACCCGCGGCTTATAGTCCGGTGCGGCTTATATATGTAAAAAACAGTCAATTTTGGTGCTGCGGCTTATATACGGGTGCGCCTTATAGTCCGGAATTTACGGTAATACAGGGATACTCAACTTGCTTTGCGCGTGGGGGGCCACTTTCGTGAAATGATAGAAGGCCAGGGGCCAATTAATAAACAAACAATATACATTTTTCTGCGGCGGATTGTAGGTTTTTGGGGTGTTAGCCGGAGTTTAGTCTGACAATGTTGTGCACACCGGATAGTTAGTTAGGTTAAGTTAGTTAGGTTAAGTACATACATAAGTGCCTGGGTAACGAGCAGACGGCGGTATTTGACAACTTGGCAGCTAAATCATAGATTATTGAAAGATATTCCATATTCCAGACTGAAATGCTATAACAGAAGTGGAGTATTGACCAGAATGACATGAACATTTGGGCATGAACATGTTGCGTTCAGGTGCATTTTTTTTTTTTTTTTTTAATGTGTGCAATTCCATCGCGGGCCACACAGCCGCAAGTTGAGTATCACTGATGTAATGAATACGTGTGTATGCTTGTGCACGTGTGTTATCATTGATGTAATGAATACGTGTGTATGCTTGTGCACGTGTGT